>NC_065449.1:26575653-26888558 GCF_917563875.1 Diabrotica virgifera virgifera | reverse complement strand
CAATAATGGAGGTTCAGTAGCTTCGCAGTAAAGACTAGAATAGGCTAAATATAGCCGTGATATCTTGCTTCAGCAGGTACATGCTTCTGCTAAATTTAGTAACTTTTAATTTAGAAAGGGTAAGTCCTAGAGGAGCAACTTTGTTTTGTAGATCATTTGCTGCTAATTGCAGAATTTTACTAGTACATAGTTGCGTTGTATTTACCATGACAGTTCATTATTATGTCATTGGCATTAATATCCACTTGATTAAAACTGAACCTTCGTCCATCATGATGAAAAGGATGTGTGCAGAAGAAAGACGGTTATTGACAGAAGACATGAATGTTCTAGATGTTTGGAAAGTTTGTCAAGAATTGTGTCCGTAGAGATGATATCAAACGCGCCTTCTTTATTGAAGATGGTGGGAAAGTATGTGTACACGAAAGTACACGGATGTATGTACAAATACTACTATTTTTCTTCTTCCCCTTCTTTTTTTTCTTTTTTTTTATTGGTATTGTATATTTCTGCCGCGTATATATGTCATTATTGGTCTGGTGACTCATTTGTAAATTCTGCCTTTCATTTCTTGTCCGATATTTTTATTTCTCCATATTGTGTCATTCACCTGTGGCTCTGTTTACTCTATTCACTTGATCTTCCAATTCTGTTTCATTCCCATGTATAACTACTTGGGAATAAAAATAGCTAAAAATGAAACACTCCGAGAAACAATGTTACACTATAGGAAAGAAAGGAAAGCAATGTAAATGTTAAATGCAGTCTTATACAAACAACGAGAATAAAAATAGGAGTTACAATATTATAGTAAAGAGTAAAGAGTGTACCTAATCATGTATATCTGAGAAGTATGACCTTTAAAAGAACGGACAGAAAAGAGACTAATAGCTATACAAATGGACCACTGGTGACGAATAGAGGCACAATCAAGACGAAAAAAGAAAGAAATTATTGAGGTGAAACATGGCATTACAGACGAAATACAAACCAAACAAATTATATGGTACGGACATGTACCAAAGAATTCTCAATCAGGTAATACCAAAGAAATTATTAGAATGGGGTCCAAAAGGAAGAAGAAAACGAGGAAGTTTTCTTCTCAACGAAACACCTTCTAAGGTGATAAAAGTAAATAGCGTAGTGCAACAGAAAACTTGATGAACAAAAACATTTTCACAAAAATGCGGTCATCACAGCAAAGAAAAAGATAACACTTATAAGAGCAATTTAATAGTTAGATAAAGAAGCAAAGATCATACAGCTAGGGATAAACCAACATAAAAAAGAGTATATAATATGACATACGTAGACGTAGAAGTATAAATTTTAAACAGTATCAACTTGATGCTACGTGGTGGTGACAGTAGGAAAAACTGGAAAAGACAGAATGGACCAAAGGATTTTAAAATACAAGAAAGAACATGAAATGGACAGGAGTATTCTAAGAAGCAAGACGGCTAGATAATGTAGAAGATACAAGAGTAATGAATATCTGAAAAGTTCAATGTAAATACAGGAAAAAATGGAAAACAGTCACTGCAGTAACAAAAACATACAGCAAGTTATAAATTATAAATAGTAACAATCCACCTAAGCCTTGTTAGCCTTTATCTATAATCTCCAAAGCTTGCAAGGCTTTGATGATGATAACATTCCTACCTAACTAGTTGTTCGCTTTCAATTTTTAGTCACTAGCTTTCTTTTTTTTTAGTCCCTTTATTTCCTTCAACAGCATTTAATCGCACTATCGTTTTTTATGTACATAAAAATAAGGTATTAAATTCCTGTTAAGGTATATAACAGCATGAGATTTAACATAACAAATACAAATTTTCCTTATATAAAATCATCACATAACCTCAAACTTCCTCGAGAATGCGTTTTTGACAGTTTGATATATAGTTTAATTTTTCACCTACAACCCTTACCACAAGATTATATATGTAGTAAAATAAAGAATAATAATTTTGCGTATGTACATAATGTCATAATGTAAATGTGGACTATATTATTTCATACATACATTAAAATAAACGCATTCATGAATATAAAAGCCATATCGAACATTTATTATGTGCACTTTAAAGTGAATAAATTATGGTTCATTTTTCATTTTACTTGGTAATTCAATATGGCAACTTGGGCGTGCATATACGTATAGCTAGCTGTAAAGCGCAAGCTGATCAAAAACTACAAATATCTTGTATAATCCTTTAGAGAGTTATGTTAAATCAAGATGTATGTATCGGTTTGTTGTCGGAAATTTAGAGTAAACAAGCACCAAGAGATATGTAGGTTTCAGTTCAAAACACAACAATAATATTAATCATTATTTTTTCTCACATTTAGCAAAGTGCAATATGTGAGACTGAATTTAAAATTTCTCAGCATCTTAATAAGTAATATACTATTGTGTATCAATTTGGCAATCAAAGATAGAATAAAAATTTAATTTTTTTAATATAACGCGGGCACATAAATTTGATACACCCTGTATATTGATTTGTAAATATTTATTAGAAGTTAGCTTTCACGTAGTACGTTTCTCCTTAATGAGTTTTTCCATGAAGAATTTAAAGACATTTGTAAATAAGTAAAGTGAAAGGAACATTTATTTAGGATTATAATTTAAAAAGATTGTTTTGTTATTACGGGAAAGGTAAAACCACAGGTAACTGTAATTATTAAAAATTGGAAAGGAATCCTTTGTAAAAGGTATAAAATTTTTTTATTAAAAATCCCTTAAAAGGGCTACATCACAACAAAACGTTTTCGATTTTTATAAAAAATCATCATCAGTGTTCGATAAACTGGATGCTAGCTGAGCCACAAAAGAAAAATATCTGGGTAAAAACCCTTTACATAAAATATAGATGCCTTAAAAGTGCATACTTCAAGAAAAAGGCCTGTGATGGTCACATGGCAAACAGGATAATGTCCTAAGGTAAGGTATACAGGTTTCCCAACACGTGGGATCCAAATTGAGTTGATCACATTTCAATGACTTAATGGCAACTGAAATTGTCATTGAAATGTGATCAACTCAATTTGGATCCCACGTGTTGGGAAACCTGTATACCTTACCTTAGGGCATTATCCTGTTTGCCATGTGACCATCACAGGCCTTTTTCTTGAAGTATGCACTTTTAAGGCATCTATATTTTATGTAAAGGGTTTTTACCCAGATACTTTTCTTTTGTGGCTCAGCTAGCATTCAGTTTATCGAACACTGATGATGATTTTTTATAAAAATCGAAAACGTTTTGTTGTGATGTAGCCCTTTTAAGGGATTTTTAATAAAAAAATTTTACACCTTTTACAAAGGATTTCTTTCTAATTTTGTGATTGATGGTATACAGCCAACTACAGGAAAACTTTTTCTTTTCCTTGTGGATTTTGTAATTATTAGTTTTTAGAAAATTAAAGGTAGAGAGATTTGGAATTTTAATTTTAAGGATTGTTTGAAAGAATGGCTGGGTTTTTCGAATGGAAAAGAGAAATGTTTCTGATTGGCTTGGCAATTTGGAAGGGGGAAAGAGAGGTTGGAATGTTGAGACAGTTTGGAAAAGAAAGATTATTGTGTTACCGGCATCCGATAAGAGTTCAAAAGTTTTCGAGAGTAGTTCAGAAGTAAGTACTAGTGGTTGTTTTGATAGTGAGAGTAGATGAAAAGTGGAACGAGAGACAAGTGGAGAGAGAGACACTTTTAAAGTTATCAAAAAAACTAAGAAAAAAATGGAATTTTTCCTTCATTTTTTGACATTCTGATTATTTAAACAATGTTCCCGACCTTTTTGAGTGGGAGGATAAGTCAAGTATTATTATATGAGTTATTTTCAAGCAATTTCTGCAAAAAAATATGAGTCACCTCTCAACATCCAAATGTACTAATATTTTTACAGATGCGACCTGGTAACAGTGGTCACAGAGCATTCAACTACGGTTTCAGTTTGTGACGCGTCAGTGTAATTGTTACATTTTTTAGTAGGTATGTTACAATTTTTTATGTTTATCAGCTCTGGAAAGAGAATTCTTTATACTTTATATATTAACAGTATATTCCTTCTTAAATTTGGTGAGGGAAATATGATGATTTATGAGTATGTTTGTCAAATAGGGATTAGTGGAGAGTGATAGACTTCTAGTTTCATACAAATTTACATCTTTTAATAACGGCTGTAGAAGATTAGAAGAAAAATGATGTATACTTATGTGCTATTAAAGGTTGTTATGGATTTGGTGTGATGATATAATTAAAGAATGTTGGTAATCAAAGAATATTAAAGAAACTTGGAGGAGGAAGAAACCTAAACAATAATGGAGGTTCAGTAGCTTCGCAGTAAAGACTAGAATAGGCTAAATATAGCCGTGATATCTTGCTTCAGCAGGTACATGCTTCTGCTAAATTTAGTAACTTTTAATTTAGAAAGGGTAAGTCCTAGAGGAGCAACTTTGTTTTGTAGATCATTTGCTGCTAATTGCAGAATTTTACTAGTACATAGTTGCGTTGTATTTACCATGACAGTTCATTATTATGTCATTGGCATTAATATCCACTTGATTAAAACTGAACCTTCGTCCATCATGATGAAAAGGATGTGTGCAGAAGAAAGACGGTTATTGACAGAAGACATGAATGTTCTAGATGTTTGGAAAGTTTGTCAAGAATTGTGTCCGTAGAGATGATATCAAACGCGCCTTCTTTATTGAAGATGGTGGGAAAGTATGTGTACACGAAAGTACACGGATGTATGTACAAATACTACTATTTTTCTTCTTCCCCTTCTTTTTTTTCTTTTTTTTTATTGGTATTGTATATTTCTGCCGCGTATATATGTCATTATTGGTCTGGTGACTCATTTGTAAATTCTGCCTTTCATTTCTTGTCCGATATTTTTATTTCTCCATATTGTGTCATTCACCTGTGGCTCTGTTTACTCTATTCACTTGATCTTCCAATTCTGTTTCATTCCCATGTATAACTACTTGGGAATAAAAATAGCTAAAAATGAAACACTCCGAGAAACAATGTTACACTATAGGAAAGAAAGGAAAGCAATGTAAATGTTAAATGCAGTCTTATACAAACAACGAGAATAAAAATAGGAGTTACAATATTATAGTAAAGAGTAAAGAGTGTACCTAATCATGTATATCTGAGAAGTATGACCTTTAAAAGAACGGACAGAAAAGAGACTAATAGCTATACAAATGGACCACTGGTGACGAATAGAGGCACAATCAAGACGAAAAAAGAAAGAAATTATTGAGGTGAAACATGGCATTACAGACGAAATACAAACCAAACAAATTATATGGTACGGACATGTACCAAAGAATTCTCAATCAGGTAATACCAAAGAAATTATTAGAATGGGGTCCAAAAGGAAGAAGAAAACGAGGAAGTTTTCTTCTCAACGAAACACCTTCTAAGGTGATAAAAGTAAATAGCGTAGTGCAACAGAAAACTTGATGAACAAAAACATTTTCACAAAAATGCGGTCATCACAGCAAAGAAAAAGATAACACTTATAAGAGCAATTTAATAGTTAGATAAAGAAGCAAAGATCATACAGCTAGGGATAAACCAACATAAAACAGAGTATATAATATGACATACGTAGACGTAGAAGTATAAATTTTAAACAGTATCAACTTGATGCTACGTGGTGGTGACAGTAGGAAAAACTGGAAAAGACAGAATGGACCAAAGGATTTTAAAATACAAGAAAGAACATGAAATGGACAGGAGTATTCTAAGAAGCAAGACGGCTAGATAATGTAGAAGATACAAGAGTAATGAATATCTGAAAAGTTCAATGTAAATACAGGAAAAAATGGAAAACAGTCACTGCAGTAACAAAAACATACAGCAAGTTATAAATTATAAATAGTAACAATCCACCTAAGCCTTGTTAGCCTTTATCTATAATCTCCAAAGCTTGCAAGGCTTTGATGATGATAACATTCCTACCTAACTAGTTGTTCGCTTTCAATTTTTAGTCACTAGCTTTCTTTTTTTTTAGTCCCTTTATTTCCTTCAACAGCATTTAATCGCACTATCGTTTTTTATGTACATAAAAATAAGGTATTAAATTCCTGTTAAGGTATATAACAGCATGAGATTTAACATAACAAATACAAATTTTCCTTATATAAAATCATCACATAACCTCAAACTTCCTCGAGAATGCGTTTTTGACAGTTTGATATATAGTTTAATTTTTCACCTACAACCCTTACCACAAGATTATATATGTAGTAAAATAAAGAATAATAATTTTGCGTATGTACATAATGTCATAATGTAAATGTGGACTATATTATTTCATACATACATTAAAATAAACGCATTCATGAATATAAAAGCCATATCGAACATTTATTATGTGCACTTTAAAGTGAATAAATTATGGTTCATTTTTCATTTTACTTGGTAATTCAATATGGCAACTTGGGCGTGCATATACGTATAGCTAGCTGTAAAGCGCAAGCTGATCAAAAACTACAAATATCTTGTAAAATCCTCTAGAGAGTTATGTTAAATCAAGATGTATGTATCGGTTTGTTGTCGGAAATTTAGAGTAAACAAGCACCAAGAGATATGTAGGTTTCAGTTCAAAACACAACAATAATATTAATCATTATTTTTTCTCACATTTAGCAAAGTGCAATATGTGAGACTGAATTTAAAATTTCTCAGCATCTTAATAAGTAATATACTATTGTGTATCAATTTGGCAATCAAAGATAGAATAAAAATTTAATTTTTTTAATATAACGCGGGCACATAAATTTGATACACCCTGTATATTGATTTGTAAATATTTATTAGAAGTTAGCTTTCACGTAGTACGTTTCTCCTTAATGAGTTTTTCCATGAAGAATTTAAAGACATTTGTAAATAAGTAAAGTGAAAGGAACATTTATTTAGGATTATAATTTAAAAAGATTGTTTTGTTATTACGGGAAAGGTAAAACCACAGGTAACTGTAATTATTAAAAATTGGAAAGGAATCCTTTGTAAAAGGTATAAAATTTTTTTATTAAAAATCCCTTAAAAGGGCTACATCACAACAAAACGTTTTCGATTTTTATAAAAAATCATCATCAGTGTTCGATAAACTGGATGCTAGCTGAGCCACAAAAGAAAAATATCTGGGTAAAAACCCTTTACATAAAATATAGATGCCTTAAAAGTGCATACTTCAAGAAAAAGGCCTGTGATGGTCACATGGCAAACAGGATAATGTCCTAAGGTAAGGTATACAGGTTTCCCAACACGTGGGATCCAAATTGAGTTGATCACATTTCAATGACTTAATGGCAACTGAAATTGTCATTGAAATGTGATCAACTCAATTTGGATCCCACGTGTTGGGAAACCTGTATACCTTACCTTAGGGCATTATCCTGTTTGCCATGTGACCATCACAGGCCTTTTTCTTGAAGTATGCACTTTTAAGGCATCTATATTTTATGTAAAGGGTTTTTACCCAGATACTTTTCTTTTGTGGCTCAGCTAGCATTCAGTTTATCGAACACTGATGATGATTTTTTATAAAAATCGAAAACGTTTTGTTGTGATGTAGCCCTTTTAAGGGATTTTTAATAAAAAAATTTTACACCTTTTACAAAGGATTTCTTTCTAATTTTGTGATTGATGGTATACAGCCAACTACAGGAAAACTTTTTCTTTTCCTTGTGGATTTTGTAATTATTAGTTTTTAGAAAATTAAAGGTAGAGAGATTTGGAATTTTAATTTTAAGGATTGTTTGAAAGAATGGCTGGGTTTTTCGAATGGAAAAGAGAAATGTTTCTGATTGGCTTGGCAATTTGGAAGGGGGAAAGAGAGGTTGGAATGTTGAGACAGTTTGGAAAAGAAAGATTATTGTGTTACCGGCATCCGATAAGAGTTCAAAAGTTTTCGAGAGTAGTTCAGAAGTAAGTACTAGTGGTTGTTTTGATAGTGAGAGTAGATGAAAAGTGGAACGAGAGACAAATCAAATCGAGAAGAAATACCTCTTTGATTCTGTAAAGTATAAGAGAGTAAGTTACAAGAATTATCGTTATTAAAATTATTTGTGACACCAAGTAAAAAAGATACTTGGGTCTCAGGAGATTATTGTTGAGAGACAGAGAGGAGAGAGTTTTGGAGTTTATTGAACGAGTACTGGCAAAAAGAGGCCTGGCTTGTGTTTTGGAGAAATAGTTGCTGGTATCCTGCTGGATTGTTTGCTGAGAACGGAGAGGGCTTTGATTGGTAGCCTAACATAATCAACAAGGAGAAGCTGTTTGGGTCAAGAGGAGACATAATTGTGTGTGAATCAAAAAGGTCAGTCAATAACCTATGTGATAGATTTTCTTTATAATCAAAAGTTAACTTTTTTTTACGTAAAAGCATATGAATTTAAGATTCCAACATTTCAAAAACTTAATAGGAAGTATAAGTAATTTTGCGAATACCAAATTTGTTTGTTTAGCTTTTTTTATTAATGGTATCAAGAACAAAGCGATAAATATTTGTTTGAATTAGTTTAATTTATATGGTAAAAGTTCCTTTTGGACAGTTATGTCCACAGGATTTAATTGATAAATTTACAGAGCATTGCTTTTGATAATAAAGGTATTTGTATGTGTTTATTTATGGTATTTCTATTTATTTCATTTTCCTTTTTGATCCCGATAAGGATCAACTAAGAGATACTGAAGCCACGAGAGAGGATAAGTATAACCTAAGAGAATTTAATTAAATTTTTTATGACAAAAGGCACCCTGAGATTTTTTCTTAATATTTTTTATGTATGATTTGCGACAATTAAATAATTAATCAAATAAATACTAATTAAAATACAAGTAATAGAAAGCAGATCATAAAAATACCTAATACTGTACATATTTATACTCCATCAATTATTCATAGCCCCAAGAAAATAGAACAGGAGGAAGGCCCCGCAAAAGATGGATAGACGACGTAGAGGGAGATCTTAAACCATGAACATCAGGCAATAGTGGTGGAGGAAAGTATCCGACAGGGTAGAATGGAAAAACATTGTTGAGCACAGATTAGATTCTGCGAGGATGCAGTTCAGGCGAGCTAAATCTTATGGTGTAATATCTCTAAGCCAGTTTTTAATAATGGATTCCTCTCTTGTTACCTGGGTTTTGGGGTGCTACTAACACTTCTAGCCTTGCCCATTAGGGTGCATTGAAAAAGGCGAAAAAATTTTTTTTTTGCGATGGAAAAGTAATACCTCACAAAAGTTGCCCAGTCAACTGTTAAGTATTTTGGTAAAATTTTTTCGAAATTGGAAAATATCTTCTGCACCCCCCCAAGACAATTAAAAATTTTGAAAAAATGTTAACAGACGAAAAAATTTTTATCTCGAAACGAAATTGTAATAGCTCACAAAAATTAGAAAAAATAAATTAATATGCGAATTTCTTTTGTAAGGGAAATGTAATACCTTATAGAACTTGAATAAATAAATTCGGTTTAACCCTTAAGATCCTGAATTAATTTATTTAGAAAATTTTTATTTTTTTTTAATTTGTTGTATTCAGGAGAAGGTTTTAAAACAAAATACATACATTTTTTTCTTAATTATTTTTGATTTTTTAGAAAATTGCCGTTACATATATGTAACGCTAGGATGATTTAGGAGCAAACATATTTAAAATATTTCCGATTATAAATTTCAAACTAACAAACAAATACAAAACTAGATAAATGAAAAATCATAATCAAGTTATTGTAGATGAAAATCTATGTTGCACTTAATACACACTCCCACATTGCTCTTGCAATCCGTGGTGCGCACATATGAACTACAGCATTCATCTGCAAATCGTCTCCTTTTCTTATCAGGAATATAGGTCAGTAGATGATCAATCTTATCATCTCTTATATCTACGACTACTTTGGACGAAGATGGCCTGCCTGCATCTTTTGGTTTGGTACCATATTTCGTAAGATCCGATGTTACTAGATATATTCGAAATTCTAGTTCTGGCATAGGATCATAGGATCTATTATGTTCAGTTATGTCCATAGTTACGTCCAGCATCAATGTAAATAGACACCACCATGATTTTTTAGAGCAAATTCCTTCAACTTTCCTTTCACTAGTTTTTTAGCTTTTGCTGATATTTTTTTAGCTGGAAGGCTGAGCCTCGTCAATATCATCATATCTCTTGAAATCTCTTTCACTATTTAGTAAAACAAGTTCTACAGGTGCTCTTAGAATTCTCTCGGACAGCCTGTTAAAATCATTATATTCCTCATCACCAAGCTCCTCGTCTGTAAGCACATTCAATTCTGAGGTTTCAGTACCTATATTTATCAACGTCAATTAATCAATTATCTCCAGCGCTTCTTGAAGAGAAAACCCTTTTCTGGAACAAACAATACGTTGCAATTCCAAAAATTCCGATTTTTTGCTCCCATATGTTCCTAGCGTTACATATATGTAACACCAAAAATTAAAGGCATTTTTTACAAAACTAGGATAAAATTTCTAAAAATTTATATTATCAATAAGAAAGACATTAATTTATTCTCAATTGAAAACACTTTAAACAAAATATAATAACAAAGGAAAGGTAAAAATATACTTTTTCAAACTTGGGATCCATTTTTACCAAAAATAATAAACACCGTCACATAAAATACTCAACTAAATAAACAGGTTAGATCAAATCCTCGAACCAACTGCTGAAAACTAGTAAACAAGTGTCCCTTGAAAGTCTTTTATTATCATCTAGTTAAAATTAGAATCACTTCCCGAATTTAAGGTTTAGGATTTTAGCGGTTTCTGCGTTACATATATGTAACGCTAGGAGCTTAAGGGTTAAATTGGAAAATATTTTCTGGTTTCACAAGGCAATGAAAAACTTTACTTAACAAAAGTATACTAAAACATTCTTTTAATAACAAAATAGCCTAACTTATCCGTCTCCCTGACGTAGCCCAAGTTTTTAATACTAAAATAAATATAAAGCAAAGTACAAAATTAGGTATATCAATATTACAAAAAAATATGGTAAAAACATTCTATTCGAAGATGTCTGCCAATTTAGCATTAAAGTGAGGCATAGTTTTTCTGGAATCAATTCGAGCTTTTATAAATCCATCCGTCGAATACGCTCCACAAACTGCTAGAGAAGCTTGTGTCACAAGCTTGACACATCGTTCTACACATTGTTTGTGGCAGTGATATTTCTCAATCTCAATGTTAAAAGGGTCTAAGTTAGGATTCTTAATAAAATCTCGCACATTGTCACTCGAAAATCTAGAGAATATAGGTGGTTCTGTAAGGTGATATTCTTGTTAGTTAATTAACTCAAAGTAGTCGTTTGAATCAAAATTTTTATAGGACAAAGTTTGAAAACCCTCACGTTTTTTGACTTGGTCACTGGCAAACTTCTTTTGATGTCCAAGTGGTAGATAATTTGAATGCCGCAGACATACAAACCACTGAAGCGGTTTTTTAGGATGTTCTTCTAACAGCCGTATTACATTACCATTAACGCCAGTATTTACGACTGTTTCGTCACATGCAACAGCTAGATTTTATACTTTCTGATATACCAGACAGCAGATACCCATATCTGAAATATTTGCACCCTTGCTCATGCACAAGTGTTGTGTGTTCTTCCGCGATCGATTGACCAGATTCGTTTATAAGAAGGGGGCTTCCCCCACCCAGGGGGTGCCAGAAGATTCGTTTAGAAAAAAAAAATACTAGTATGCTAAAATATAACACTAGCAACTTTTTCACGCTATTACATACAGTGAGCACGTAAAGGTTGGAATAAATTCATTTTCTCGAGAATGGACGATTTTGGAAAAAATTCCGAAACAGGTCAATTTTTATTTTTAAATTAGGACTTTTTGGCATATATATCATACTAGTGACATCGCCCATCTGGGCGTGATGACGTCATCGATGATTTTTTTAAAAGGGAATAGGGGTCGTGTGATAGCTCATTTGAAAGGTAATTCAATTCTCTATTCAGCAATATAACCAATAACATAAGTATTTATACAGGGTGTCCAAAAAAAATTGGATTAAATTTACTGACATTAAAAGAAGAATACAACTAATTTATTTAATTCAAAATACATTCTACTGCTCTCAGAAAACAGAAAAAAAGTTTATCTGAAAAATAATCATTGCTTTTCGCTTAAACTAAATGTTCAAACTGTCAAGAGGAAGCAGGCGGGTGGCTTCTTTAATACTGAATTTAAGCAAAAACAACATTTATTTGTCAAATAAACATTATTTCCTGTTTTCTGATAGGAGTAAAATGTATTTTGAGTTAAATAAATTACACACATTCTTCTTTTTATGTCAATAAATTTAATTCAATAAAATTTTTTTTGGACACCTTGTATAAATAATTATGTTAATGTTTATATTACTGAATAGAGAATTGAATTATCTTTCAAATGAGCTATCACACGACCCCTATTCTCATTTAAAATAATCGTAGATGACGTCATCATGCCCAGGTGGGTGACGTCACTAGTATGATATATATGCCAAAAAGTCGAAATTTAAAAATAAAAATTGACATGTTTCGGAATCTTTTACAGAATCGTCCATTCTAGAGAAAATGAATTTATTCCACCTTTACGTGCTCACTGTATAACATTTCCAACTTTTATTTTTTTGATGCACCCTATTGCCCATATATTGACTATTATAATGTTTAGATGTGGACTATTTCCAGTCCAAGACAGGACAGTAACGTCTGGGTTTCTAAGGCGATGGTCTCCAATACATGCTGTACGCAGCCTAAGGCGTCTATTGGATACCACCGGTAAAGTCGGTGGTCACTACAGTTCACCCCGTAATTTGAGTTTATTTTTGAATGAGTCTTTTTGAACTATTTTCGGTTGTAAGATAGTTCTTCTCTTTGAAAGGTTATTAAAAGTAACGAAAATGAACAATTTTACTACGGCGTGACGCTGTACGCAGCCTACAGCATTTATTGGAGACCACAGCCTTAACCATTTTTATGGAAGCCTTGGCCGTATGACGCTGTGCGCTGCATCCTGCAGAAGATGTATCGTTGAGTATCCCCTTCTAAAAAACCTTTGATAGTCGGTAGCAGAATTGATTAAAAACTACCCAGTTGTAGTAGTTATTAATCAATGGTACCAGTTTTGGCTTACAGTATTTCTTCAACTGGACCACTAAATCACGTCATTAGTCGTTGACTGACTAGTGAAACTCTGACAGAAGAAAAGTATTGTCTGTGTTGACTTTTACAAATCTTGAATATTCGACGTTTGTCTTATCCGTTTCCATATTTTATTAAATGACAAATGGTAAAATATACTTATATAGAGTATTGCTGGACAAATAATAATTTTTGTTTCCAGATATTGGGGCTGCTAATGTTGAAAGGAAAACATTTTCTTTTCTGTATTGTTGTAATACAATACTTTAATTATCATTAGTAATTGCACAAGAGCTCTAAAATTCTATATTAATTTTAGAGATCGAGTGCAATTTGTTCCGATTATTTCATGAATAAAACTGTTCAAAACCAAAATTTTATTGTAATTTATTTATGTAAGTAGAAATTAGTACAATTAAACACACAGTTGTTATAAATATTTGACGGTTGAAAGTCATCACTTTTATAATTTTTAAAACATTAATTGTCATTAATGTCACTGAATGTATTTTTTCATAGCAACGAAGGGCATCTGACGTAATATACTTGACGACGGAAGATTATCAAAAATTATCGGGTATAATATCACAAGAGAGTGAGAATAAATTGAAAATAATGCAACAGTTTTTCGAAAATTTGTTGTCTGGCAATAGACACGAGAGCTCGCAAGGCTCGAGTGGCTATTGCCCAACGACAACAAATTTGAGTAAAAATGAAGCACTTTTTTCTTATTTATTCTTACTGTCATGTGATATTCGTAAGATTATTTTTTAATACGTATATTATGGATATTTTTTTAAATGTGACAGTTGTCAAAACTAGGAAACTGGTTGCCATTAAACAGAAACGATCTACTTAAAAAAATTCTATCGGTAATTTTCTACAGTAGATAATTCTCAGTATAATTTTAATCTGATTGGACAGAATTAAACACGTGATCAAATATCTTACTATACGATTGGAAGTTAAAATCATCAAAAAATATTCAGTTTAATTTTTATTTTTGTAGCTTTCTATTGGTCAGAATCTCCTATGAATGAAATAATCAGTAGTAATTGCACAAGAGCTCTAAAAAGTGTCACGAGGGCAAAAATTCGATAATAATTTTAGAGTCGAGTGCAATTTGTTGCGATTATTTCATGAATAAAACTGTTGAAAACCAAAATTTTATTGTAATTTATTTATGTAAGTACAAATTAGGACAATTTAACACATAGTTGTTATAAATATTTGACGGTTGAAAGTCATCACTTTTATATTTTTAAAACATTAATTGTCATTAATGTCACTGAATGTATTTTTTCGTAGCAACGAAGAGCATCTGACGTAATATGCTTGACGACGGGACATTATCAAAAATTATCAGTTTAATTTTTATTTCAGTAGCTTTCTATTGGTCAGAATCTCCTATGAATGAAATAATCGTAAAAATTTATCAATACCTTAGTAATACTTATGAACACACCGAAAATATCATTATTCATTCAGACATTTTTAATAATTCATATTTAGTTGTTTGATAATTGAAAATTTAGGGTAACTTAGTGAATATGTATATGTATATAAGCGAGGTAAATTCATCGGATATTGGTTTAATTCATGATTTAATAATTAGCCACATTAGCATTCTCCTTTGATCTATTAACGGGAATATAATCAAATATGTATGATTTAACATTCTTCTATCATGAAATCACATAAATTTACAAATCCGTATTAGCATATTTTGGTTCCGCCAATATTTGTAATAAATAACCTAATAAATAACAGATTATTCATTCATAGGAGATTCTGACCAATAGAATGCTACAGAAATCTGAATTAAATCGATAATTTTTGATAATCTCCCGTCGTTAAGTATATTACGTCAGATGCCCTTCGTTGATACGAAAAAATACATTCAGTGACATTAATGAAAATTAATGTTTTAAAAATTATAAAAGTGATGACTTTCAATCGTCAAATATTTATAAAAACTGTGTGTTTAATGGTACTTACATAAATAAATTACAATAAAATTTTGGTTTTGAACAGTTTTATTCATGAAATAATCGCAACAAATTGCACTCGACCTCTGAAATTAATATAGAATTTTTGCTCTCGTGACACTTTGGCATAATTTCACTCGCCTTCGGCTCGTATTAAAACTGTCAAAGTGTCACTCGGGAAAAATTCAATAATTTCAGAGCTCTTGTGCAATTACTACTGATTATTTCATTCATAGGAGATTCTGACCAATAGAAAGCTACAGAAATCTGATTTAAATCGATAATTTTTGATAATCTCCCGTCGTTAAGTATATTACGTCAGATGCTCTTCGTTGCTACGAAAAAATACATTCAGTGACATTAATGACAATTAATGTTTTAAAAATTATAAAAGTGATGACTTTCAATCGTCAAATATTTATAAAAACTGTGTGTTTAATGGTACTTACATAAATAAATTACAATAAAATTTTGGTTTTGAACAGTTTTATTCATGAAATAATCGCAACAAACTGCACTCGATCTCTAAAATTAATATAGAATTTTTGCTCTCGTGAAACTTTGACAAAATTAAAACTGTCAAAGTGTCACTCGGGAAAAATTCAATAATTTCAGAGCTCTTGTGCAATTACTACTGATTATTTCATTCATAATTATTTTTAATGATTTTGACTTCCAATCGTGTAGTAAGATTTTTCATCACGTGTTTGACTCTGTCCAATCAGATTATTATTTCACCGGTAATTTTATACTGTAGAAAATTACAGTGCGCATTTTTGAAGTAGATTGTTTCTGTTTAATTGCAACCAGTTTCCTAGTCATAACAACTGTCACATTTAGGGCCGGTTGTTCGAACGCTAATCAACATTGATCACTATCAAATACTTAATTACTGTCACAACTGTCAATGTCAACTTTGGTTGGGTTGCCGAAAACATAATTATTGATGACAATTATGAAATTAGTTAATCAATTATGTTAATAATTGTTATGTTAATTGACTAACTAATCTCATAATTATAATTAACTATGTTTTCAGCAACCCAACCAAAGTTGACATTGACAGTTGTGACAGTAATTAAATATTTGATAGTGATCAATGTTGATTAGCTTTCGAACAACCGGCCCTTAAGAAAATATCCATAATAAACTTTTAGTTCTGTATCTAATGTCAAATTGGCACGAGAAGAACAAAAATCGGCAAATTTAAGCGCTCAGTTTATTTCGGTAAGATTATTTCATGAAGGAAACTGTATTTATAAATAATTTTATATAATTAACATTTTATTAATATCTTCATCTAAATATTTGCTAAACTATGCCGTTAACTTTGACAAGTTGAAAAATGTGTATCACATTAATTGGGATCAATGTCTCTGAATGTTTTATACAAAGACTTGAATTTTATATGTAAGTATTCAAAAATAATCTTACGAATATCACACGACAGTAAGAATAAATAAGAAATAATGCTTCACTTTTTGTCAAACTTGTTGTCATTGGGAAATAGCCACTGGAGCCCTCCGGGCTCTCGTTTCTATTGCCAGACAAGTTTTCGAAAAATTGTCGCATTATTTAGTCTAAGAGCTAGTGAACCCTCCGACTAACGGTCGTCCTGTAAGGCTAGAAATTTTTCTAGTGATAATTCATAGCACACCAAGGCTAAAAACCATGACCTGGCATGCATCAGCGGTGCACGTGTATCTACCAGGTGAATCGAAAAGTGCAAATTTAGGGGGTAAAATAAACTTTCTCCTGTAAGGTTTAAAAAGTATGTGTTTGAGTAAGTCATTTAGAAGAAATGTTTACAATGACAGGCGATTCTGAAGAGCATAAGACCTTGGCAGGCGAGGGGAAAGATTAGGGGTTTTTCCTAAAATTATTCTTTTTGAATCAAACAATTTTTTTAGGTTTTTTGAATCATTCCAAACAGAAAAGGTCTTTAGTGATTTTTCTCTTAACTTAATAGTTTTTGTTATATAAGCGATTGAAAATTTTGAAAATTGCGAAATCGGCCATTTTTAACCCTAAATCGGACATTTATTTAAAAATTTCAATGTTGCCAAGGTACGTAGATATTCTTTAAACATTGATTGATGAAATCCCGAAGAGTTTTTTGCAATAAAATATCGAAAAACCCCTTTGTTTTTTTAATTGCTAATCAAGCGGGCGCGACACTGTAGTATAAGTGAGGACGTTTGAGTTTGCATAAATTCATTATCTCGAGAATGGGCAAATTTCAAGAGAAATGCTCAGACAGGTCGATTTTTATTTTTGAATTAGGACTTTTTGGCATGTATATAATACTAGTGACGTCATCCATCTGGGCGTGATGACGTAATCGATGATTTTTTTAAATAAGAGTAGGGGTTGTGTGATAGCTCATTTGAAAGGGTATTTAATTCTCTATTCGGTAGTGTAAAAACTAACATAATTATTTATACAGGGTGTACAAAAAAAATTTTTCTTCTATTTGTCAAATTTAATCAAAGTTAATTTAATAAAAAAATTTTTTTGTACACCCTGTATAAATAATTATGTTAATGTATATATTAGTGAATAGAGAACTAAATAACCTTTCTAATGAGCTATCACACTCCACTAAGAGGAGAAGCTATCACACTCAAAGGAGAAAGAATCAAGGCAAACGAAGGCAGAAAGTGAACTCGCACTACAGCCAGAAGCCACCAGAGAGTAAGAAAGGTACTAAATAATTTAAAGGCGCATAGACTACCAATTTTGTCCTTTGGAGCAGAACTAATCTCACCAAGACTGAGCATTAGGGCCAAAAACAAAATAAAATGCAGCAAGAGCATAGCCACAGGATTCGATCATTTCGATTTAAACCAAACGTTGGCACAGCTTGATAAGCTGGCGGTAGAGAATGCAGTACGTAAAGTAAAGATATACGTAAATGATATTATTTTTAAATTGTGCACAATGGATGAATTTATTAAACAAGGAAACAAAATATTGAAAAATGTAAAGATATACATATGTGAAGTACCAGAAAAAATAGAAGACGATAAAGAAAAACGCAGATTAATAGAGAAATATCATAATCACCCGATATTTGGAGAACACGTAGTAATAGACTAATAAAGAAGCTAAAAGCAAGATTCAGATTTAAAAATTTGGAAAAAGATATAAGAAAATTCGTTAAACAATGTCACAAATGTCAAATTAACAAACCGAAAAGAACACATGTCGAGGAATTCGTGATATCGGACACTTCTTCCAAACCGTGGGACATAGTATACATAGATACGATAGGTCCATTCACCAAAAGTAAGGAGGGTAATAGATATTGTATCACAATGTTATGTGAACTGACGAAATACGCGGTCAGTATACCCGTGTGCAATAAAGAAGCCGAGACAATAGCTCGAGGAATTTTTTATTATTTCATACCAACATACGGACTCATGAAGCAAATAAGAACAGACCAAGGCAGCACAGAGTATAAGAATGAAGTAATGCAGGAACTAACAAAACTTCTAAAAATAGAGCACAACTTTTCAACGGCATACCATCCACAGTCCATTGGAAGTTGCGAAAAACTACACAGAACAGTAAAAGAGTACGTAAGAGCATTCATAGACGAAGACAGAGAAAATTGGGACGTGTGTTGCAGAATGTTCACATACTGCTACAATACAACCCCTAACACGTATCATGGCTACACACCGTTTGAACTGCTATATGGCAGGAAGGTTAACCTACCCAAAGACTTTACACAGGAGATTCAACCATGTTACAAAAAAAAAGAGCGGTAAGAAAAGCATAAGCCCAAAGCAACACCACAACACTTTAAAATAAGAGACCTAGTCCTGGTAAAAAGGGAAGAGAATGGTAAGTTTGATAGTCTTTATGTAGGCCCCTTCAAAATAACAGGTAAATAACGTTAATTGTAAGATCAGAATGGAAAACAATAAAATCAAGCAAATACATAAGAATAGATTATATTCTTACAATCCGAGAACACAGTGAGTGACAAGTGAAACGGGAACAATGTTGATAACGAACATTTTTTTCTTTGTATTTAATTATTAGTTATAGGAAATAAACATTTAATTTCTATTGATTAAAACGCAGTAATCAGTTGGTGAAAAATTTTCTTCCTTCTCCGAAGTCAGAAAATTTTGCCAGGAGGGGAAAGATATATTGGGATTCAGAGCATCCATTATTAAACATCCAATTAAGAGCAAGACACACTCTTTTAAAATTTAAATGTCCTTGGTAAACAAACACACGTTTGTTTATTATACATATTATGTGACCCAGATTACTCCACCCAAGTGTACCAGTTGTCAATCTTGCGGTGTCAGCGATTCAATATTACATATTCCTAATTCATGGCCAAAGCCGACTCAGCATAAATAATATCAACACTTTCTCTTTTATTTATATACAAAGAAAACATCGAAAGGCATTCTAATTTCATTGCGTGATCAATCATCATTGATAATTGAGATACACCAGAGGGTGAACGTACATTAGCACACCAACTCTTTACAGTCGTACTCCGAGTTGATAATAAATGAATATACTGTGAGTAGTGTTTACTTCATCAACCCCTATCGTAGGGGGTAAATACCCCCAACCACTCTGAGATGGTCCAGATGATGTAGAACTAATATAA
The DNA here is from genome assembly GCF_917563875.1 of Diabrotica virgifera virgifera. Classification (NCBI taxonomy): domain Eukaryota; kingdom Metazoa; phylum Arthropoda; class Insecta; order Coleoptera; family Chrysomelidae; genus Diabrotica; species Diabrotica virgifera. Next base: position 26,868,736 of record NC_065449.1, on the reverse strand, counting down.
GGGTCTCTACCTCGCTGGACACCTTCTGCTATCTTATTTTCCTTGGATAATTAGCTGAAGGACTCTATTTTTACTGTGTTTCATATAATAGCGTTACCCAAGTATTCCAACTTTTTTTTCTCTCTAGTTTTTCCTACCTCTCTCTCCCTTTACCTATCCGGCGTAGTACCTTCTCATTGGTCACATGCTCCGTCCACGGCCCAGAGCACGCCAAATAGAATTATATTTTGCTGACGTAACAAAATAGAATTATAGAATTTCATAATAGGAGAATCGACGGTTGCTAGGCAACGTGACGTCACTAAAATATAATTTTATTTGGCGTGCTCTTAAGTAGGTAAGCCCACATTTCGAAGGCCTCTATTTTATTCATTAATGTTGCGGTTATTGTCCACATCTCCACTCCATATAACAAAACTGAAAATACATAACATTTGAGAAGTCGGATTTTGACAGTCCGTAATAATAATAGATATAATAAATGTATTTTAATTATTTTTCCCTGTATGCACACATCATTGACAACACTACAGATTTTTTTCATAAAAAATCGTGAAATGAAGCAGGATTAAAAGCGTTAGTAGGAAAAGGAGGGAAATGGAATATAAAGATGATATTTAGATAGTACCCAACAATTATTACGTCACTAAAAATTATACCTGATTCCAAATTTAATGATAACGATATAAACTTCAAATTAGTAATTTCAACCATGTTCCTTTTCGACAACGTTGCCGTAAGATAGGAGTTTACGATATATCTATCCTCAAGCTCATGTACTATGGTAAACTTTTCTATTGTCTTTGAATGTTGTAGCAGTATTGACGAGACTCGGTCCTGTATCAATATTTAATCGACCTCAAGATTAGTGTACCTCGTAAGATAAACAATGTGTTGTCTTATTCAGATAAACCATTATTAGATATTTTGATTTATATACCAGTCCAAGATTAAATTTAAACTCATTTCATAACGAAGCACGGCAAATATATTCTTGTCTCCTCTTATTATACTCCTCATACACAAATACAGTTTTTTGATTATTTCGGAAGTAGTATTATAAATCCTAACACTATTGTAGCCAAGAAGTCTAGTTTTTGGTATAATAAAGGTTTATTTGTGGACGGAGCGCTGTATGAAACTGAATGTGCAAAATATGCGGACTACATTTTGATGAGTACAGAAAAAAGGAAATTAGAAAAGAGCTAGTAGAAAATAGTCTAGACATATTAGATTTGGATTCTGCTCACCAAAAAAAGTTTATTAATAGCAAGCTGAAAATTTGTGAATAGCTTAACAGTGTCTAGTCGGACAAACTTTGCTGTATGGGAACACTGGAACAGGGAATGTTTTAATTGTGGAACGTGATTTTAAGTATGGAACGTGTCATTCTGACAAGTTTATGATTGTGAAAACTAGCAGGTTGTTTTTAAGTTTATTCAATAGCAAACTTTATATAATATATGAAAAAATATTTGTGCGACAAATATGTTGGGCATTTTAATAAGTCCGACACGTAGAATATGTAAAAATACAAAATTTGTAAAAAGAACAAAAAATTATCTCTGGGAACGTTTTTCTAAGGAAATGGAAGATGATTTTTATAGTCTGCAAAATAAAATAGTATGGTTTATTTATATGAATATCTCAACAGCGATTTGGCGCCCAACGTGGGGTTGTAGCTGCTTAGAATATTCGTGATTTGAGCTACGAGAATCCTCTTCAGACGAGTTGTCTTATAAGGACGGTTCAGATAGGTAATATTCCGGTGATCTCTTGATGGATGTTGCGAGTGTTCATTGTATTTACTGAAATTTAACTATCGGTATTGGGAGGATATATAAGGTATCGGGAAATACCTTACTGGAATACTACATTCTCACTTTTCCAATAACAAAACTGATTAGGAAATACATTTTTTTATTAACCCCACATTTTTTACAATCTATCTATACAATCTAAACCTAAATGATTAGGTAGATAACAGACAATAGGAAATAGGACTGACAATTAGGAATGACATGTAGGGAGGCATCCAGTGATGCACCCCTTTTTTAGAACTTAGCCTACAATACTGACTATTTCTGACATAAACTTAAACACATTAATTTAGTACCTACTTTTCAATTAGCTCTAATAGCCCAATAAATGACCGTTTTGGAGTGTAATTTTCAGGGGCAACTCCGAATTGCATGAAAATTTGGATTTAGGTTCTACTTACCCTCCACTTCAAAGTTGAATTTGCCCCATTGGTTGCTTTTACTTGGGGGGTGATAGTCACCCCTTCTCAGGGGGTGAAAAACGCGTGTTTAAAACAAGCCCGGAAATGGATAAATTGACCGATTATAAGCAACTTTAGTTCTATAAAGTTTTTTACGTAAGTCAATACTTTTCGCGTTATTCGCAATTGAAAATGTAGATTTTTCGACAAAAAAACTACGTTTTCAGACCGTTTTTCGCAAATAACTCAAAAAGTAAATATTTTATCGAAAAAAATATTCTAAGCAAAAGTGTAGCTTATAAAATAAACAAAAAAAAATGGTGTATCAGTAAAGTATATAAATTGAGAAAAAGCAAAGTTGTAGCTCATGAAAAATACGTTCTTATTCGTCTAATTCCAAATCGAATAAGTCTACGCGGAATCACCGAAGAATTAAGCACTTTTCGGGAAAAGTTTATTAACATTTTTAAAGTACCTAAAAAAGATTTATATTTAATTTTTACAAAAGTTTCTAGCACCAAAAATAAACGAGTTACACTGAAAAAATGTTGGCCCCTTTTTTTGGTAAAAAAAAATTGTGAAAGCTTCCCTCTATTTATTACCGATTTACCATTTATTTTAACTATATGTATATTGTTTATATGATCTGTAGGTTTGATTGGCTTGAAGTGCTTATTTTTGAAAAAAAAATTGGTTTTATAATAAAACAAAATTTTCTAAAAATTTTTGAAAAAATTCCTTTTTTCCAAATAACTTAAAAAGTATTAGTGATAAGAAAAATCTTAAAGAGTAAAAAATATAGGTTTTGTTATTATAAATATGCTAGTTTCATATTGTTTTTCCGCAAGACAAAAATTGGTTAAGGTATGGCTGTTCAAAATTTGCATACACTCGTGATTAGTGACCCGTTCAAGCTTTTTTAACTATAACCCTTTCAAAAATAAGCAGTTTAAACCGGTGAGACTGACAGATCATATAAAAAATAGATAAGTAAGTAAATTGTTTGTGAAGAGGTAGCGATTAATTTCATTTGAGGAGCTAAACACGGGGAGATTTGCATGATTTTTTTACAAAAAAAAAGAGGGCCAACTTTATTTTGAGCGTAACTCGCTTATTTTTAATGCTATAAACTGTTATGAACAATTCTAATAAAGCTTTTTATAAACACTTTAAAAAATTTTAAATAGGTTTTTTCCGAAAAGTGCTTAATTTTTCGGTGATTTCACCTTGAAATATTCGATTTGGAATTAGACGCACAAGAACGTATTTTTCATGAGCTACAACTTTGTTTTTACTCAATTGATAGACTTTACTGATATACATTTTTTTTCAGTTTTTTATAAGCTACACTTTTGCTAAGGATATTTTTTTCGATCAAGTATTTACTTTTTGAGTTATTTGCGAAAAACCGTCCGAAAACGTAGTTTTTTTGTCGAAAAATAAACATTTTCAATCGAAAATAACTCGAAAAGTATTGACTTACATAAAAAACTCTATAGAACAAAAGTTGCTTAGAATTAGTCAATTTATCCATCTCCGGTCTTATCTTGAATATATGTTTTTTCACCCCCGAGAAGGGGTGACTGTCGCCCCCCAAGTAAAAGCAACCAACGGCACAATTTAAACTTTAAAGTGGAGGGTAAGTAGAACCTATATCCAAATTTTCATGCAATTCGGAGTTGCCCCTGAAAATTACACGGTATCGCCGTATTTCCCGTTCATTTACTGGACTATAACGGAACTTTTCGTTTTAACCTACGAACTGTACGCGGTTTATTCACTAAACTTTTTGCTAACACGTTTGTATGCACTTTAAGTTTCTCTCTATGTTTTTTCGCGTACTTTTTGATGTCACCTTTGACGTACGATAGTCCGGCGTCCCGATGAATGGCTTCATTGGTTATGAACCATGGAACTCCTAGTATTGATCTCAATATTTTGGACTAAAATTTTTGTATGGTTTCAATGTTGGAATGTGCGGCGGTTCCCCATAATTCTATCCCATAAGTCCACACTGCTTTTAGGATGGATTTGTAGATTAATATTTTATTTTCAGTTGATAGTTTTGATATTTTGCCCAACAGCCAATATACGGTTCTTAACTTATGACCCAGTTATTTTCGCTTAGTAAATATATGCTTCCTCCAGTTTAATCTTCTGTCCAAGTACATACCTAGATATTTGACTTCATCCCCTTGTGGGATTCCTTTACCGTTTAAATATACAGCCGGACATGTTTCCCTACGCGTGGTATATGTTAGGTGTAGCGATTTGTTTTAATTTATTTTGACTCTCCATTTTGTCATCCATTGTTGAATTTTATTTAGGATATTTTGTAAGATTTCTGAGGCTATTTTGGGATTTTTTTCGATGATAGTATTACCGTATCATCCGCAAATGTGGCTGTAGTGATATGTGTATCTATCAGTAGGTCAGCAGTGAATATAAGGTATAATATAGGTCCTAGTACACATTCTTGGGGCACCTCATCCAGAATTTGTTGTATGTTTGTGTATTCTGTTTAAAATTAATGTATCCACATATACTAGGATATTTTAATAATTGGATAAGCTTTATAATCATTTATTGAAACCCAAATACAAACTTATATTTTAATAGATAATATTTTAATGGTTGACATTAACCTTGACAGTTGACATCCCGTCTGTCTCACGGGTATGTTCGGTTTAGTAATACATAGTTAAACACCTTCCCCTCAAAGGTCCATTCTATGGGGGGTTTGATTAGCCGACCTGATTTTGAGCTGTTGGTCCTTTTGGGGCTAAGATTGTTTGAAGTATTTATAGATATTTTTGGGGGCTTAATAATTCCTAAGTTGGCAGTACTGTGAGGATCGTGATGGTGGTCATGATTCTGTTTATTTTTTGTTATGTCACTGCCATTTGGGTGTGTGTTTACATTGTTCTGTTTATGTAAATTATTTTGTTTATGCCTTACGACAATGTTTTGCTTTTGGGTATATAGATTATCGGCTTGAGCTAAGTCAGGGTAAAACTCAGGTTCTAGTAGCAGCTCACTAGCTTGGGATTTTGTTATCGAGTGTTTCATTTGGTTTGTATTGCGCCTAACTATTCTATTGTTATACTCTTTTCTGACCCAGTATGATCTTGGTTCCTTAGCTTTTTCAATAACCACTGCTTTGTGCCATATTTCATCCCTTCTACTTTTCACTACTACCTTATCACCCTTTTTAAACTCAGTTTTTAAACTCAGTAAAACAGCACTTTACGTGCTGTTTTATCATAATGTATTTTCACCTTCCCTTGTTGTTTGCACAGCAATCCATATGTTGTTTTCTGTATCTGAGGTTCTAATTGTTTACTAGTTATGGGTAGTTGAGTCCGTAAAGTCCTGCTTTGAAGAATCTGGTCCGGAGAGGCATGCAGTGCAATTATTCCTGTATTGTTATATTCCATTACAGATTCACGAAAATCAGTGTTTGTTTCTACACTTTTCCTTAATATTTGTTTTGAGATGCTGACAGCCTTTTCTGCAAGACCATTACTTTGGTGCCACTCTGGAGTACATGTTGCAATAGTTATATCTTTTTCACGGTAATAATTCAAACATTTCTGTGACACAAAGGGTAAGTTGTCAGCAATTAAAAACTGTGGGTGTCCAAATTTACTGAACAGATCTTGGAATGCACTGATTACACAATTTGAAGTCTTATCTTTTAAAATGGCAAGATCTATCCAATGGGAAAGATAGTCTATAGTTACAAGCTAGTATTTAGCTCCGAACTCCACTATATCAGAGGCAACTTTATTAAATCGTAACTTAGGTACAGAATGAGGTAACATGGGTTCCTTGAAATTCTTGGGTAAGTACTTTTCACATGTCCTACATTCTTTTATGAATGTTGTGATGTTGTCGTTAAGGTGGGGCCAATAAAATATTTTTCTTGCCTTATTTATGGTTTTGCTTATACCTAGGTGTCCTTTATGCATTATTGTCATGTAATTCTTTCTCAGAGCTGTAGGAACTATAATTTTGTCCTCAAGGAAGACTATACCAGCTTCAACGAAGATGCTATCTTTTAGCTTATAGTATGGTCTGCAATTTGCTGGTAGCATATTCTCTTTTGGCCATCCATTGAAGTAGTAGTCGAAAATTTTTGAAAGTGTTTCATCCTTACTCGTAAATTCTCTTAATTCAGATCGTTTCTCAATACTCATTGGTAGATGTTTGCTCACAGAATGTACCATTTCAATCATTTCAGGGTCGTTTTCCTGCACTTTTAAACTAGCACGTGACAACATGTCTGCGAAATGGATATTTTTACCTGAAACATATAATGTATTCAAGGAATACTTCAGAAGTTTCAACCTTAATCGTTGTAATCTCACAGATCCAATTTTACATATAGGTTTTGCCATAATAGATATAATTGGTTTATGGTCTGTCTGTACATCAACAATAGATTTATAAATGAAATCATGGAACTTTTGGGTGCCATAATGAATTGATAAAAGTTCTTTCTCTGTTTGGCTGTAGTTCACTTCGTGATCATTCATATTTCGAGAAGCGCAAGCTACCAGTTTTAAAATTTTATTCTCATGTTCTTGGAACATACAGCAACCTAATCCATTCTTGGAGGCATCACATTGTAGTATAATCTTCCTCTTTGGGTCAAATGGCGTTAATGCAGGAGATTTAGTAATTATTTCTTTTAAGTTTTCAAAACACTTTTGTTGTAATGGGAGCCATTTAAATTCTACGTCAGACTTTAAAAGTTCACATAAAGGTTTAATATGCTCTGCCATGTTCGGGATGTATTTTCGAACATAATTAAAGCTTCCAATTATTCTTTGAAGTTCAGTTTTGTCTTTTGGTCTTTCCAATTTACAAAGAGATTCAACCCTTCTTCTTCTTCTTCTTGACTGGCTTTACAACTCGGGGTGAGTCTTCGCCGCATCCACTATGGCCCTCCATCGTCTGCGATCTTGCGTTTCGATTTGCCATTGTTGTACCCTAATCCTAGATAGATCGGTTTCAACATCATCCTTCCATCTTTTTCTGGGACGGCCCACTGATCTTCTACCGTCTGGTCTCTCGAAGAACACTGTCTTTAGCACTCTGTCTGATTCAACCCTATCTGGGTCTATTTCCATACCTTTCTCTGAGAATACTTGTCCCATAAATTTTACTTGCCTCTGGCAGTATTGAAATTTTTCTTTATTGAATTTGGCACCGGTTTCTTTGGCTCTTTTTATCACTTGTGCAACTGCTTTATCATGTTCCTCTTTATCTCGGCCAACTACTATCATGTCGTCATGTAAGATCTGAACATTTTCTAAGTCTCCAAAATTTCTTTCAACTTGTTCCTGGAATAAGTCTTGGGAGTTTGAAAGCCCATAAGGCAGTACCACATATCTGTAGATACCAAAAGGTGTAGCAAAACTACATTTCCAAGAGGAGTTCTCATCTAATTCTAAGTGGTGGTACCCTTCAGCCAAATCAAATACAGTGAATATTTTTTTTCCAATCATATTGGAGCACACTTCTTCAATGGTCTTGACTGGTTGTGGTTTTCGTATAATTTGACCATTAAGGTTTTGTGGATCTAGACATAATCTCAATGTACCATTACTTTTTTCAACAATTACTATACGGTTTATGCTGGCACGAGGGTCTATCTCATCCACTTTTACTATGGCTTTCTTCTGCACTAGCCTCTCAAGCTCGTTTTTTAGAGCATCTTTTATGGCGAATGGAACCTTTGTAGGTGGATAACTGACTGCTTCGAAATTTTTTGTAATAGTTATCTTAAATTTCCCTTCAAATCTTCCATAGCCAGAAAATATTTCATGATGCTCTGCTATGAATTGATCTTTCTCAACATTGTTGTTACATTTTTTAATATTTACCCTGTTTATTCGTTTTAAAAGACCAAGATCAACACAAGCCTGCCCACCTAGCAAAATTTTGTTAGCTCCTTCAACAATTACAAAGTTTTCATATATATTTTTGTTCTTATACTTACAATGAAGGCTTGCAATACCAATAGTTTTTGCCTGAGTGCCTTCAAAACCCTTTACAATAAATTTATTTTTACATACCTTAAACTGCTTGTTAATCCTTTTAAAAATTTTGTTTGGTATTACTGAAATATCAGCCCCTGTGTCTAGCTTTACTTTAAATTTGGAATTCTCTACTTCAACAATCTCATCCCAAAGGTCCCGTAACTGATCTGAAACATTAACATTATTTATCACTAAACTAGAACCACTACCACTATCACTGTCGGATTTCTCTTGGTTGTCCACATTCTCTACATTTCTTACTCTACAAGCAACTGCAAAGTGGTTCAAGATTCCACACCGTGAACATGATTTTCCAAACGCTGGACACTTCCTTGGCCCATGCATTGTTTGACAGCGCCTACATTTAAATTTGTCTTGCTGTTTTCTGCTTGTATGTTTATCCTTGGGAAACCTCTTGATAGCATGAATTTCTGCGATGCTCTCTTCTGCAAACATTTTGTTCTGGTTCTTACTGATTTCACTTGCACGGCAAATTTCTATGGCTTTGTTTAACTTTAGCTTGTCGATTCTTAGTAGAGCTTCTCTTGTGACTGTATCACGAATGCCCATGACAATTCTGTCTCTTAGAGCTTTCTCCTCAGTTGTTTCATCTGGGTCTGTTACATTAAAATTACAAGATTTCACCAGGTGCTTTACTTCAGTGAGGTAATGCTCAAAAGATTCGCCCTCTTTTTGGTTTCTGCTTAAAAACTTGTATCTTTCAAACACTTCATTGGCTCTTGGATTAACATATACCTCTAGCTGTTCCATCATGTATTTGTAGGGCTCAGCAGTCCCATGGGGGATTGCAATTGTGCACATTATTCTAGCGGACTCGGCTCCTATTATATTTCTGAGGATTGCCAGCTTTATATTATCGGCAGACTGATCTTTCCCTGTGGCTACTAGATAATCTTCAAATGAGATTTTCCAAAACTTCCATGTGGTAGCGGCATTCTGCCCCTGTAAGTCGAAATCTGGAGGCAATTTTACAGGTCCATGTATGTGTGACTGTGCCATGTTTAAAATTAATGTATCCACACATACTAGGATATTTTAATAATTGGATAAGCTTTATAATCATTTATTGAAACCCAAATACAAACTTATATTTTAATAGATAATATTTTAATGGTTGACATTAACCTTGACAGTTGACATCCCGTATGTCTCACGGGTATGTTCGGTTTAGTAATACATAGTTAAACATATTCATTCTTATACTTTACATGGAAGTTTCTATTGGTTATTTAGGACTTTAAGAGTATATAGTAATTTGTAGGTAAATTCTGTTTTACTTTACATAATAGGCCTTTATGCCAGACTTTATCAAATGCCTGACTTACGTCCAGAAATTCCGCCGAGCAGTACCTATTACTTTCAAAGTCCTCGTTGATTATCTCTATAATTCTATGTACCTGTTGTATTGTTGAACGTTGTTTTATAAACCCAAATTGGTGTGTTGGTATTAGTCTTTTTTTATAGTATAGGCATTAGCTTAGTAAGTGTCAGCTTTTCAAAAACTTTGGATACCACTGGAAGAAGACTAATAGGACGGTAGGAAATACATTAAACTTTCAAACTTAACCTAACCAACATTTTTTGTAATATTTTTTAACCACCAAATAATATTTTATTTAGATATAAATTCTGGCATAATTGCTGACCCCAATTTGTTGCATACTCAACTAACTTTATCGCCTGCTCTATTGACAAATGCTAGATTACATACAGAATTTTATACATTATTTTCATTAAAAAGCCGAACTAAACGAGTCAAAATAAAACTCTTACAAATGCATCATCCCGTTTTAATGAATGCGAGTATGCAGCACACTTTTTCATTTTGAAGGATGTACTGCGTGCCATTTCGATACGTGCTCTAATTTCCATGGCGTTGTCGTGATTACTGTTTGGCCATGTTTCTAGGTATTTAAACGTTTTCACTACGTGTGTTTTCTAGTCCAAATTGTGAAACATTTCAAACTTTTGCGAATGCGATAAATTTCACATGAAGAATACAATTTTAACTTAACCTATTATGACCCGAGTTGTTTTTATTATAATTTATTAAAGAAACTAACATATTTTTATTAAAAATGTATAATAATAGACAAATTAACAACTTTTTAATAAAAAACATATTAACTAAGAAAAAAACGTGTGTTACATAAATGTAACGCTAGGTCATTACAGTACCGTAACTAACATAAAACAAATTCTTAAGAAACACAATGAAATTTATTTTAAAACTAGAATGTCTTCCTATGAAAAGTATAATTGCAGTCAATACACATGCCGTCATAACTTTTGCTACACATTGTTCGAGTACTACTGCTACACCCCTCTCCTACACAGCGACGCGACGTCTTTTGTGGTGAAGACTGGCTGTCACAAAAATGTCGTTTGCTAGGTTTGCAATCGTATCCACTCACGATGAGAATGGCAATGAATTTCTTCCCCCGTAATTAGAGGATCTGAACAGTTTTTAAAAATGGCATACTTTCTTGTTTCTGCTACTAACATCTGAATAATATTATCATCTAACATTTTTTCGGACAGAGCAACAGGATCTTTGATATCTTTTTTATAACTTTGCATAGTAAAAGGAAATGCATGCGACGGAAGTAAGTCACAATTCTCGTTCCGGTTGGTTTTACTGTTCAGCTTAATTTTTTTTTATATCGACCCCCTCTTTCTGCTCTTCGAAATTCTCATTTTCTATAGTGTCTCTGTGTGTGTTTTGTTCGCATGCATCATCTGAAGAAGCTTCGTCATCATCCCTATCTGTATATTATTTAAATCCAATTTACACTTTAGACAGAAGTTGACGGACAGTTAGATTGTCTAATGTGCCTCCCTCCTCCTCACTTCCGGAATCCTCTACCGTTAATTCAGTGGTATCCGGAGGCTCAATGATGATTTCATTTGCATCATCTATATTTGTAAATTTTATTGCTTCTTTTAGAATCAAGACTCGTTTAAAAAGGAATAAAGAGTATTAATACTTATTTCAAGATCAAAAAACGAACGTGTAGGTAACTCTACAAGTCAAAGCTCTTTTATCAAACATACACAAAGTGACGAACTATTTTCACAGAAAACAACAAAAAGCACTATTTAAGAGCATTTTGGTAAAAATATTAGGCGTTTTACTATAAAAATAAGATTTCTGCAGCACTTACTCGAAACGAATGTTATGCTCCATGATACTTGCTAAATTATATTTAGTTCAGATTGCAATTACTCACTAACCAAAACTTGCTATTCCAACTTCCTGACAAAGTCGTGTCAGGACGAGTGTAGTGTTGTTGTCGTGATTTCTGACTCCAACAATGATAATAATCTATACGGATTGCTTTTGTATGGGCCATTCCACGAACATACGCCTGTTTTGGATTACTTCGACAACGAATATTTTACTGTGCAACATAAGAAGTACGAAAGTAAATGGCGCTAATAATTATTCCAATAAACAACAATGTAATTTGCAATTTACTTTCGCTCTTCTTATTTTGCACAGTAAAATATTCGTTGTCGACATAATTCAAAACAGGCGTGTGTTCGTGGAATAGGGTATAAAGAGGTGGATATAAATTACGTGATATAAATTTAGAAAAAATGTAAGTAAAATGGTAATTTTACATAATATACCATTTACCATAAATTCGTAATATGTACTTTGTTAATTTCGTTCTTTCTGTATTCGTTAACGATTTATTTATACACAAATGACGTGTTAACTATGAGCATTTACTAATTGGAGATATTTTAAAACGTTGCAATTTTTGTACTCCCAGTTATAGAATAGAATAGAAATATGCTTTATTGTCACTGAAAGTTTTTACAATTTTATGGACAAAGCTTACATACAGTCAAAAGAAAAATAATATCAACAACAAATAATAAATAAAAACTAAAATTTACTAAAATTAGATAAATCGTCAATATACAGTAAATATGATATAAAACCAATGACAAAAACAATTAATTGCAAAATTTATATAGATTGCAAATTGAACATACTTACAACAAAAAAAATACAACATTAGGAATTGACAGTTTAAGCTAATGCGTATGAAACCCAATTTTCTTAGTTATTCATTAAGAAATTCTTCTATTGAATAATATGGTCTTTTAGATAGATAGGCTTTTGACATTTTACGGAACTTTGGGAAAGATGTTGCAGATTTAAGTTGTAAAGGGAGATGGTTGTAAAGTTTTTTTTGCGGAATATAATGTAGATTCCATTACTAACTCAGTGGATGGGATCGGTAAATAAATATCAAAGATTGAATTTCTGGTGGAGTAAATATGATTGGGCCTTGCTGTAAAGACATGATGGTTTACGAATTAAACAAACCGTTTCTAGAATATATAAAGATGGAAGTGTTAAAATTCCGTAATTTCTGAAGTAACTTCTGCAATGTGTAGATCTTCTGAGGCCAAACAGATATCTTATTGCTCTTTTTTGCAATTTAAAAATAACATCAAATTGAGCAGCTGTACTAGAACCCCAAAAAGGAAGACTATATCGAAGATGAGACTCGAACAACGAAAAATATGTTATTTTAGAAGATGCTAAATTGAGTTCCCTTGAGACAGATCTTATTGCATAGCAAGGTGAGGCGAGCTTCTTAGTTAACGAATCGATATGAACGGACCATTTGAGGTTGCTGTCTAAAAAAATAGCAAGAAATTTTACAGAATCAACGGTACTGATCTGGCTGTTATTAAGAGGCAAAGGTTGAAGAGCTCCTTTATAGGATATTGCTACTGCTTTATCTATATTAAAAGAGAGTAAATTGAGTCAGACCAGGTCTTTATCGTCAGTAGATCCGAAGTTATAGTTTCAATGAAGAGATGCAATAGTTGAGTTGCTCCAAGTGATACTGGTATCATCAGCAAAAAGAAAAATTTTGCCATCGATTTTTAAATTAGTGATATCTTTTATAAAGATAAGGAACAGAAGAGGACCCAATACTGAATCTTGCGGTACTCCACATACAATGTTTTTGAGACTAGAGTCAGTATCATTTGCTCTAACTAGTTGTTTCCTATTATTCAAGTAGGATTCGAACCAATTCAAAGAAATTCCTCTAATTCCATAGAAATTTAGTTTTTTAATCAAGATGTCGTGATTTACACAATCAAAAGCTTTGGCATAGTCACAGAAAACAGTGGCAGTATATAGATTATTGTTTAGTGCTTGATAAACCTCATGTAGTACAGAAAACATGGCATCAGTGGTACATTTATTAGTTAAAAAGCCGAACTGATTTTGAGATAAAATGTTGTTATCAACGATAAAGGACATAAGTCGAGTTTTAATGAGTCTCTCAATAATTTTGGAGAGTACCGGTAGTAAGGCAATAGGTCTATAGTTGCAGGCATTAGATTTTTCACCACCCTTATGAAGAGGAATAATAATGGCTGTCTTTAGGCACTCTGGAAATTTACCTTTTTCGAAGAAATCATTAATTAGTGAGACAAGGATTTCCAACACATTTTCTGTGAGATTAGAGAAAATTTTTATAGATAGTCCATCAGTACTACAGGACGATTTGCTTTTGATACTGTTGATTGTTTGGGTCAGTTTAGAGTTATGGACTGGTTTTAAAAAGAATGAATTCGAGACCTTTCTTGAATTAGGGAGAATTAGGGATTTCCACGTCTATAGAAGGAAACTGCCACTCAGAAGTTAAATATAAATTTTGGAATTTACGAAAATTCTGGGCGGAAAAAATCCTACCTAAACGTCGGGTTTTAGAGGAGGGTTTGCTGAAGATGTTAAACTTCGTATACACTGCTTCATTATCAGATAGTCCCGCATTAATAACTGTAGAGCAGACATCAATGGGTGAGAAATCTGAGACAATATAATCGATTATGGTAGATGCAGTTTTTGTAATCCTTGTAGGAGAATTAACGTGCATTGAGAGACCATACGATTCAAATATGTTGACCAGGGACACTTGGGTAGCACAAGCAGCAGCATAATTAATGTTAAAGTCACCGCATAGAATTTTTCTGCTTTTATGAGGCAGGTCATCTAACAAATTTAGCAGGTTCTGAAAAAATAGTTCCACGGTAGAGTCAGGTGATCTATAAATGCAAATAAAGTAAAGATTAAGATTTTTATTATAAACTAAGAAAAACTCAAAGACGGATTCACTTAACAAAAAGTCATATTTTGTTACCAGAGAAAAATCATTATTTCTAGAGAGAATTAGGGTGCCTCCATGAGCCGAACTTGACGATCATACCTGGCAATTGTGGTATATTTTTCTACAAAAAAAGGCTCGTTGACTTCAAGCCAGTGCTCTGTAACCGCAACTATCGGGGGAAATCCTAATTCCCCCAGAAACAAAAATAATTCATCAGTAATTCATCATTATGACATTAGAAATTAAAAAAATACGGCTTATACATATTACCTTTAGACAAAATGTAAGTAAAATATTAATTTTATGTTTTTTCAGATACTTTTGTCAGGATCTACTTGTCTACAGGTCCACTTGCGTAGAGCCGACCCCGACAAAAATAGTAAAATGGCGGTCGGGGAATTTTGTCGTGTCAGGAAGTCAGGTTGTCAGGGCGTGTGTAGACGGTTTAAATGAAACATGCTGTCTTTAGTTTTTAGTTCTTACTCATATATTGAGTACACAGAATTACATTTCGTTGGAATTTTTCCTAAACGAATAGACGGAATGTGACTGCATACTGTAGAGTGTAGAGTCCCTATCGTCTCCTTTATTCGTCGTCTCCTTGCCTTATAAATTGTAAAAAGCAGAGATTAAGGATGTTACCAGAAAGAGTTTCCACGAGAATTTTTAGATTTATTGTTTACATATGGGACTTCTCACTTCTTTCTCATTTTATTTTGTTTACTTATATATTTATTATCCTATTAGTCCGCATATATCCTTTAGCATATTTCTCAAGAATTATTATGTTTTTTGCTTTATTTACCAATTTTTTTCCACTCTCTCTTGTCATGAATCTCTTCTCTCCCTTCGTAATATCTATTTGATATCTTCCTTCGTGTATGTTTATTACTGGTTTCCATTTTGTTTCTTCCTAATTAGTACATTTTCTTCTCTTTTTTGTATCCAAGCCATGTCAGTCTTTCGTGCTTTAACAAATTTTACTATGTCTTACTTTGAGAAAAAAAAATGTACGGAAATGTGAAAACTTAAGAGGAAACAGTAGCGATCAACAGGTAGCGAAAACGCGTTCCAAGATTGCGGCTGTAATTTTGAATATTTTTTCGAGATATTTGGCACACATATTCGTAATATAATAAAGAATGGCGGTACAGAGCCCAATTTGGAAAATATATTAATATATGGAAATTACGCTGTATTTAAATACAATATTAAAAAAACGAGCCTGTACCGCCATTAGAAGAAGAAAAAATACACTTTCTTCAAATCAACTTTTTTATCCGATGCATAGATTTTGTGTCATTTTGGAACTACTAATGAAATAAAAAATTTTAGTAGTTCCAAAATGACACAAAATCTAGGCATCGGATAAAAAAGTTTATTTGAAGAAAGCGTATTTTTTTGTTCTTCTTAATGGCGGTACAGGCTCGTTTTTTTTAATATTGTATTTAATTACAGAGTAATTTCCACATATTAATATATTTTACAAATTGGGCTCTGTACCGCCATTCTATATTATATTACGAATACGTGTGCCAAATATATCGAAAAAATATTCAAAATTACAGCCGCAATCTTGGAACGCGTTTTTGCTACCGGTTGATCGCTACTTTAATAGAAGAATGTTGGATGCGTGAAAATCACATCGAATCAACAGTCATCATTTACAATCTAAGTGAAGATACCGACGACAGTGATTATGAGTATGGATCTAATTCTTGATTACACTGTAAAGTAATATGTTTTCATTTTATCATTAATATAATTATAATGCGCCAGACAATGGGAGCAAGAATAGGATATTACCTCCGAATTCTATCCTCCTGCATGGATTTTAATGAAATTTTGACCCTAGCCTCTACTTATCTCCTTATTCAAAGTCTACCCTATGCCGATGTGTGCTTTTATCTTGGGGGTTGTTCCCACTCCTTCTAAGGGGTGGAACATTTTTTGGTTAAAATTACCACGGAATTCGCTAGATAACCTGATTCTAAGCAAAAACTGTTCTATATTTTTTTTTCAAAAACTCAATACATTTTGAGTTATTCGTGGTTGAAAATTTGCCATGATACAATGAGGACGATCTGTATTCTTTGTATCATGAAAATTGGCCATTTTCATTGAAACATAATACCTTTTCGAACGGTTTTTTGGTATACCTTAAAAACTATGCGTCTGACTAAAAAACTATATAAAACATTTTTGTAGGTTATAAAAAAACAAAGAGACACTTGCTTTCATAAATCTTCTAGTTATAATACAAAAAGAGATATGGTAGGTGAAAATAGTTTGTTTTTTGGTACATTCTCAAAATGGTGTATTCAACTTGAAATAACAGAGAAACGGTCAATTTTAGGTGGAAAATGCTTCTTATACCTTTTGTAGTGCTTAAAAATTCCTTTAAAATGAGCTATATTAAAGGTCCATTACATTAGAACTAAGCGAGATATGCTGCAAATAAAATTGTTAACTAATGTATTTTAAGAAAAAAATGAGAAGTAATTTTAACCCCCATTCACCAAAATGTAAATGCATCGTCTTCCTTCTATAATACCTTTTATTATAGTGTTATTTCAATGTTCAAAAAGGTGGACGGGTTTAAAATGAATGGATTTAAAAAAAAAGATCAAATTATAGAGCGCATTTTTAACTTTTCTTAAAAATCTTCCTTTTTCTCTGGTAACTTGAAAATGATAAGAGATACAGTAATGAAAAATGAAAAAGAAATTTTTATCTGAAAAAACCCTACATTTTTGTGTGGTATCTTTTTTTCGCATCTCTTACCATTTTCGAGTTACATGGAGAAAAAGGAAGATTTTTAAGAAAATTTAAAAATGCGCTCTATAATTTCATCTTTTATTTTCAAAAACCATTCATTTAAAACCAGTCCAACTGTTTGAACATAGAAATAACGCTATAATAAAAGGTATTGTAGAAGAAAAACGATGTATTTAAATTCTGATGGATGAGGGGTTAAATACACTTCTCATTTATTCTTAAAATACATTATACATAAAACTTTTTGCAGAATATCTCGCTTAGTTTGAATGTAATCGATATTTAGTATTGCTTATTTTAAAGGCCTTTTCAAGCACTATAAAAGTTATTAGTATCATTATACACCTAAAATTGACCGTTTCTCTGTTACTTTAAGTTGAATGCACCGATTTGAGCATACAGCAAAAAAACAAACTCTTCTTACCTACCATATCCCTCTTTGTATTTTAACTAGAAGATTTATGAAGGAACGAATCTCTTTGTTCTTTTATAGCTTACAGAATTATTTTATATAGTTTTTTTGTTAGATACATAGCTTCTAAAGTATTCGCAAAAATACGTCCGAAAAGGTGTAATTTTTCATTGAAAATTGTCAATTTTCAACCACGAATAACTCAAACAGTATTGAGTTTTCAAATAATAATTACGGAACAGTTTTTGCTTAAAATTAGGTTCTCTATCCTCTTCCGCGGCTATTTTAACCAAAACATTTTTCACCCCCGAGAAGGGGTGAAAACCACCCCCAAGATAAAAGCGCACATCGGCATAAGGTAGACTTTGTTTCTTGAGCTATTCCCTACTTACTGTGAAAATATCAAGTAAATCGATGTAGTAGGATGAAATTCGGAGCCAAATACCCTCATTGACTGCCCTATAAGGTAAATTTTGAAAGTTATTGTTATTATTTTATCAGTAAATAATTACCACTACAATTTAGCAATAAAATAATTTGTAATTTTTTTTATTTTTGCACTAATAATTGTACATTTCCCTAAAGGAATAAAAAAAACATTATCAGTGAAAACCGTCTTTTTGCTTGTCTTTAACAGTACTCCAAGTATTGGGAGAATTTGCTATTAACTTTTTCAGCATGGCGAACCGCTCAAGTCAAAGCTTTCATCCCTAATCCAAAATAGTCGCTGATTCGTGAAATATACTTTAATAAATGTCACTTCATTCAGCGGGATCACCGTGCTTTTACCGATCCATATAAATAAATGATTTCATGGCCTTCTTAAATTACGATTTTTTTGGATGGGCTCTATATAAACGATTCACTGTTTTTTGCAGCTATTATAGATTATCTTAAATACCTCAACATTGTTGCCATATCGAATAACACAGGTTAACATGAATTTTGAGTGTGAGTTCTGTACCTATGATTTTATTTACTTATGCCTAACTAAAAAAGAAAAAATATTTTTATTTAATAAAGTTTGCTTTATTATAATACCAGAATGAAATATCAAATTTTATAATAAATCTCTATTTTTTAATTAAAATATTATACATATATAGAAACAAACAAATTTTGGATTATACTTTTTTATGAACTATAACTAAACTTACGTGGATAGAAATCGGCCCACTTAAAAATTTGGTAATTTTTGATGTCTCATATTTCCTAAACCTGTTGGCCCATTTAAGTGATTTTTTGAACATGTTATAGCCTGATTCTTTAGCAATACCACTGTAATAATACTGTTGCTAAACAGGTAAATTTTCATTGTATACCGGGTGTACAAATCAAACTGTGTTTTTTTAAAGTTCGCATCACCCTGTGGAATATTCTAGAATTTATAAAATACTGAAACTAGAACCCAACTATAGCCTCAATTTTTCTTAATATTTTGTTTTTTGAATCATTCGTTTATGTTGGATAATAAAAAAGTTAGATACTTTTAACAACTAGACATGTTCTTCATCAATACACGGTGTTTCTAAATAAGTGCGACAAACTTTAAGGAATAATACTGCATGGAAAAATAATGACAATTGGCTTTATAAACGTATGTCCGAAAATGTTATGTTTCCGCTTTGCTTTCGTATTGCTTTAAAACCGGTTGAGATATGCCAATGAAATTTGGTGGGTTTTAAGACGTAGTTATTGCACATTTTTTGACATACAATGAAGAATTTAATATTCACCATTACCGCGCATACGTGTAATATGACCGATCATATTGCCCGGATGCACGCTAAATGTGAATATAAAATTCTTAATTTTATGTCATAAAATCCGCAATAACTAGCTCTTAAAACCAACCAAATTTTAATTTGCATATCTCAACTGGTTTTAAAGCAATAAATAAATCGTCAGCTTGTAAGAAAAAATTCAACATCCTGTATCTCTGAAACGAAACATTTGCGGACATACGTTTATAAATCCAACTGTCATTCTTTCATGCAGAATTACCCCTTAAAGTTTGTCGCACTTATTTAAAAACACCGTGGAATGATGAAGAACATGTCTAGTTGTTAAAGTATCCAACTTTTTTATTACCCAACATAAACGAATGAATCGAAAACCAGAATGTTAAAAAAATTTAAAGCACTCATGAGAGTGCCGATAGAAGTGAAAACTTCTTATAGTATATAAATTACGAGCTCAATGCTTTTGCCCATCCAAAAAGAAGTGCTATACCTATATTATATAAGCGTTGCGTACGTTCTATGCTATTTATGTATACATACACATAATATACAGTTATTAGCGCGCTAATAACCGGCAAAATAGCGCAAAAGACGGAAAACATAATACATTGCGAAAAAAAAGATGAAACTAGTGAAGGTGGAAATGATCGTTATAAACGTACAAATTAACATTACATTACATAGTTTTCCACCTTTAGACGTCTGTGACAGGAGTATTTTATCAAATTCTACTATCACAGTGACAGTTGTCATACTCCACTGATACGTCTACAGGTAGGAAATTATGTAACGTAGTGTTAATTTATACGTCTATAGCGATCATTTATATATCCACTAGTTTCCATCTCTTTTTGTTACGCAATGTATTATGTTTTCCATCTTTCACGTTATTTTGCCGGTTATTAGCGCGCTCATCACTGTATATTATATACGTACGAAATTTAGTTCGGCAAAGTGATGACGGTCGCAAACTCAATACTTTTTTCTTATCTAAAAAGTGCACAACGTCCCTAAAGAAGTTTTCACTTTAAAAATTTATTTCGTCAAACAATGACGGTCGCTAATTTAATATTTTTCCCAATCTAAAAAGTACACAACGTCCCTAAGGAAGTTTTCATTTGAAAAATTTATTTCGCCGAAGCGATGACGGTCGCTAATTCAACTCTTTTTCCCCATCTAAAAAGTGTATAAAACCCCTAAAAAAGTTTTCGCTTCAAAAATTTATTTAGTCGAAGCAATGACGGTCGCGATGACGGTCGATAATTCAATATTTTTCCCCATCTAAAAAGTGCACAACGTCCCTAAAAAAGTTTTCACTTGAAAAATTTATTTCGCCGAAGTGATGACGGTCGCTAATTCAATACTTTTTCCCCATCTAAAAAGTGCACAACGTCCTTGAAGAAGTGTTCACTTCAAAAATGTATTTCGTCGAAGCAATGGCGGTCGCGATGACGGTCGCTAATTCAATACTCTTTCCCCATCTAAAAAGGGCAAAACGTCCATAAAGAAGTTTTCACTTGACAACATTATTTCGTCGAAGCAATGACGGTCGCTAATTCAATATATTTTTTCCATCTAAAAAGTGCACAACGTCCCTAAAGAAGCTTTAACTTCAAAAATTTATTTCGTCGAAGCAATGACGATCGCTAATTCAATACTTTTTCCCCATCTAAAAAGTGCACAACGTCCTTAAAAAAGTGTTCACTTCAAAAATGTATTTCGTCGAAGCAAAGACGGTCTCGATGACGGTCGCTAATTCAATACTTTTTTTCCATCTAAAAAGGGCAAAATGTCCCTAAAGAAGTTTTCACTTCACAACATTATTTCGTCGAAGCAATGACGGTCGCCAATTCAATACTTTTGCCCCATCTAAAAAGTGCACAACGTCCCTAAAGAAGTTTTAACTTCAAAAATTTATTTCGTCGAAGCAATAACGGTCGGGATGACGGTCGCTAATTTAATATTTTCCCCATCTAAAAAGGGCACAACGTTTCTACAGAAGTTTTCACTTCAAAAATTTATTTCGCAGAAGCAATGGCGATCGCTAATTCAACACTTTTTCCCCATGTAAAAAGTGCACAATGTCTCTAAAAAAGTTTTCTAATTTATACTTTTTCCCCATATAAAAAGTGCACAACGTCCCTAAAGAACTTTTCACTTCAAAAATTGATTTCGCCGAATCGTTGACAGTCGCTAATTCAATACTTTTCCCATCTAAAAAGTGCACAACGTCCCTAAAGAAGTTTTCACTTCAATAATATTAGTATTATTATACGTACATTATAATAATATTCTTACAAAATTTGTTTCATCCAAGCGATGACGGTCGCGATGACGGTCGTGAAATCAATATTTTTTCCACATCCCAAAATAGATTACATATTTTAAATTTAAATACTTTTATACAATTTATGTATACAGAGAGAGTCTGTAATTTGGAATAAATTCAATATCTCAAATACTAATTGTTTTTTTGAAAAATGCTCAGACCCGTCGATTAATATTTCAAATTGTCCTTTTTGACATACAATAATAATGTATACAGGGTGTCCCAATTTAGAGATATGACGTCATCGTTGATTTTCTTAAATGGCAACACTGTCATTTTGATAGCTATTTTGATAGGGTGTGTAAAGTTATACACAACTGCAAAATATCAAATTTTTATTCTTTACCATTTACAAGATAATAGAAAATAACAAAGTTATGTCTGTAATTTGAAATAAATTCAATAATTAAAATACTAATTGTTTTTTTTGAAAAATGCTCAGACCCGTCGATTAGTATTTCAAATTGTCATTTTTGACATACAATAATAATGTATACAGGGTGTCCCAATTTAGAGATATGACGTCATCGTTAAGTTTCTTAAATGGCAACACTGTCATTTTGATAGTTATTTTGATAGGGTGTGTAAAGTTATACACAACTGCAAAATTTCAAATTTTTGTTCCCTTCATTTACAATATAATAAAAAATAACAAAGTTATGAAATACAAGTAATCAAATAATAATTGAATTTAATTATTTCAAATAAGCAAATGCTCATAACGTTGCCCATTGACAATTTGACAATAATTGAGGGCCAACATTATGAGTATTTGCTTAATTGGAATAATTAAATTCAATTATTATTTGATTACTTGTTTTTCATAACTTTGTACTTTTTTATTTTCTTGTAAATGATAGGGAACAAAATTTAAAATTTTGCAGTTGTGTATAACTTTACACACCATATCAAAATAACTTTCAAAATGACAGTATTGCCATTTAAGAAAATCAACGATGACGTCATATGTCTAAATTGGGACACCCTGTATACATTATTATTGTATGTCAAAAATGACAGTTTAAAATACTAATCGACGGGTCTGAGCATTTTTCAAAAAAACAATTATTATTTTAATTATTGAATTTATTCCAAACTACAGATATAACTTTGTTATTTTCTATTATCTTGTAAATGGTAGAGAATAAAAATTTGATATTTTGCAGTTGTGTATAACTTTACACACCCTATCAAAATAGCTATCAAAATGACAGTGTTGCCATTTAAGAAAATCAACGATGACGTCATATCTCTAAATTGGGACACCCTGTATACATTATAATTGCATGTTAAAAAGGACAATTTGAAATACTAATCGACGGGTCTGAGCATTTTTCAAAAAAACAATTAGTATTTGAGATATTGAATTTATTCCAAATTACAGACTCTCTCTGTATATACTCATAATATAGATACGTACAAAATTTATTTCGCTGAAGCGATGACGGTCGCGATGATGGTCGCGAAATCAATCCTTTTTCCTCATCCTAAAATATATTTTACATTTATTTTAAATTTAAATGTCCCTACAAAATTTATATATAACTATATCCACATAATATAATATAGCATAAGTGATGACGGTCGCAATGACGGTCGCGATGACAGTCGTAATGACGGTCGCCAATTCAATGCTTCTTCCCCTATCCAAACATCGCACGTTCCTAAAGAAGTTTTCACTTCAAAAAACCTGATGCTATAGTTGGGTTTTAATTTCAGTATTTTATAAATGCTAGAATATTCCAGAGGGTGATGCGAACTTTGAGAAAAAAACACAGCTTAATTAATTATACAGTGCTAGTCAAAAGTCCGTACCCCCCCTCGTATCTTTTGAACGGTTATACTTATAATAGTGAAATTTGGAGGGAGGAAATAAACGGATGTAGGCGTCTTAACTAGTCATGACAGGTGACGTAATAGTGACAGATGACGTTGCAGCGCCACCATGACAGATAATTTTAAATGAGACCTTATGGCAAGTGATACCTCGTTTGAAAGGTATTGAAAATACCTATTCAGCCATACTAATTTTTTTGGATATAAATTGATTTTGATTTTGGTGAAGAAATGAAATAAATATAAAATTGTAGTTTCGCATTTAACTAATAAAAATTCAAATGTCCGCCTATATTTTTTTTTTGTCAAAAAAGTTCACGTTTTTCAGTTCTCTAATAGTTTTTACGTCAACGTCAACCCTTTTGACAAGTAATCATAGGCGGAAGTTTGAATTTTTATTAATTAAATGCGAAACTACAATTTTCTATTATTTCATTTATTCATCAAAATTAGCTTAAACTCAAACAAAATTAGTATGACTGAATAGGTATTTTCAATACCTTTCAAACGAGGTATCACTTGCCATAAGGTCCCATTTAAAATTATCTGTCATGGTGGCGCTGCAACGTCATCTGTCATTATTACGTCACCTGTCATAACTAGTTAAGACGCCTAAATCCGTTTATTTCCTCCCTCCAAATTTCACTATTATAAGTATAACCGTTCAAAAGATACGAGGGGGGGTACGGACTTTTGACTAGCACTGTATATTATTACAGTGGTATTACAAAAGAATCAGGATATAACATGTTCAAAAAATCACATACATCGACTAACAGGTTTAGGAAATATGAGTTATCAAAAATGACCAAATTTTTAAGTGGGCCGATTTCTATGCACGTAAGTTAATTATACAGTGAGCACGTAAAGGTTGGAATAAATTCATTTTTTCGAGAATGGACGATTTTGGAAAAAATCCCAAAACGGGTCAACTTTTATTTTTAAATTACAACTTTTTGGCATATTCATCATACTAGTGACGTCACCCATCTGGGCGTGATGACGTCATCGATGATTTTTTTAAATGGGAATGAGGGTCGTGTGATCGCTCATTTGAAAGGTAATTTAAATCTCTATTCACTAATATAAACATTTACATAATTATTTATACAAGGTGTCGAAAAAAATTTTTTTAAATTAAATTTATTGACATAAAAAGAAGAATGCATATAATTTATTTAGACCAAAATACATTTTACTGCTCTCAGAAAACAGAAAAAAATATATTTATTTGAAAAATAATCATTGCTTTTCGCTTAAATTAGATATTCAAACTGTCAGAGGAAGGTGGGTGGCGGCTTTAATATTGAATTTAAGCAAAAAACAATATTTATTTGTCAAATAAACATTATTTCCTGTTTTATGATAGCAGTAAAATGTGTTTTGAGTTAAATAAATTACACACATTCTTCTTTTTATGTCAATAAATTTAATTTACAAAAAGAAAATTTTGACACCCTGTGTAAATAATTATCTTGATACTTATATTACTGAATAGAGAATTGAATTACCTTTAAAATGAGCTATGACACGACCCCTATTCTTATTTAAAAAAATTATAGATGACGTCATCACGCCCAGATGGATGACGTTACTAGTATGATACATATGCCAAAAAGTTGTAATTCAACAATAAAAATTGACCTGTTTCGGGATTTTTTTCCAGAATCGTCCGTTCTCGAGAAAATGAATTTATTCCAACCTTTACGTGCTCACTGTATAAGACGGTGTAGTAACCCAAAAATACAAAGAAAGCAAAATAGTTATTTTCCTAACTAGTGCGGAAAGTGATACTTTCCCGCACGAGACTACCGTTGACCCGAACGACGCGAAAGTGGAGTTCGGGCAAGCAGTCGAGTGCGGGGAAGACACTTTCCGCATGAGTTAGGAACAATATTTTTTCTAAGGCCGTACGTTTGGAACAAAGCCACAAAAAATAGTTATATCAATTTTTATTTAGAAGTGAAAATACACAAATTAATACGTTCTTTGACAAGGTTGTCAAAACCAAACTTTCAATAAAATTGGTTACCATGACGACGGTATTCGTTTCCATGATAACGGTTCAAAACCATTGTCATTGTTCACTGATTTGACTTTTTTTCCTTACATGACGCATCAACCACGCAGGTTTATTAGCGTGTATGGATTGTGTTAGAAAATTAGACCTTAATAATAGAATATTAACAATAACAATAGAAAATTAGAAAAAACCATAAATCTATACAAAGTACTATACAAAATTTTTGGCAAAAGATTGCAGTCTTTGAGGAAGGCGAAAATATTGTTTGTACCACTGTCTTTTCCAAGAGCACTATTTAATGGTGGTGGTATGTTATAAATTTTCCGTAATATTTCATATTTAGGACACTGCAATAAACAGTATTTTTCTACGGCCGTACTAAAAGACCCACTTTCACGCACGCATTTTGTTTTACGAATGTTGCACTTTCCCGCACGGCGTGCGTGAAAGTACGATTTTCCCGCACGGTGTGCGGGAAAGTAAAATGGTATGTTATAAATTTTCCGTAATATTTCATATTTAGGACACTGCAATAAACAGTATTTTTCTACGGCCGTACTAAAAGACTCACTTTCACGCACGCATTTTGTTTTACGAATGTTGCACTTTCCCGCACGGCGTGCGTGAAAGTACGATTTTCCCGCACGGTGTGCGGGAAAGTAAAATGGTATGTTATAAATTTTCCGTAATATTTCATATTTAGGACACTGCAATAAACAGTATTTTTCTACGGCCGTACTAAAAGACCCACTTTCACGCACGCATTTTGTTTTACGAATGTTGCACTTTCCCGCACGGCGTGCGTGAAAGTACGATTTTCCCGCACGGTGTGCGGGAAAGTAAAATATCTTGTAATATGGCATTATAATATATTATAATACATGCAATAAACTAATATTTAGATATTATTTACTAATTTATTTCAAATTTATCTTATTGTGTTCATATTTTAATGAAATTGGCGCGATTATTTCATTCATAGGAGATTCTGACCAATAGAAAGCTACAGAAATCTGAATTAAATCGATAATTTTTGATAATCTCCCGTCGTTAAGTATATTACGTCAGATGCCCTTCGTTGCTACGAAAAAATACATTCAGTGACATTAATGACAATTAATGTTTTAAAAATTATAAAAGTGATGACTTTCAATCGTCAAATATTTATAAAAACTGTGTGTTTAATGGTACTTACATAAATAAATTACAATAAAATTTTGGTTTTGAACAGTTTTATTCATGAAATAATCGCAACAAATTGCACTCGACCTCTGAAATTAATATAGAATTTTTGCTCTCGTGACACTTTGACATAATTTCACTCGCCTTCGGCTCGTGAAATTAAAACTGTCAAAGTGTCACTCGGGAAAAATTCAATAATTTCAGAGCTCTTGTGCAATTACTACTGATAATTCGATGAAGTAAAATTATTCTGACATAATATTTAAAAGTTAGATCAGTAGACAATTACAATGGTTTTGAATCGTCGTCATGGAAACCAATATCGTCGTCGTGGTAACCCATTATATTGAAAGTTTGGTTTTGACAACCTTGTCAAAGAATTAATTTGTGTATTTTCACTTCTAAATAAAAATTGATATATTCTTTTTCTCATGATCATCTTTCAGTGCGTCACAGTTTTTCGATTTCTTTCTAACGCATTAAATTGTATGTGACAGAAAAAAAGGCACGTCTGAGATTACAGACAGTAAGTTAGTTATTCTAGTTGTCGATATATGGCGCCATAATAAAAAAATAGTTTTTTTTAATTAGATAATAATATTAAAAATATAATCTGTATAATTTATAAGACTATACAAATCAAAGAAAATACCATTTTATAAATGCAAGAAACACATTTAATTTGTTTTTATTCCAAATTGAAAATAAAATGTGACAACTGTCAGATTTAACTAAAATGTCCTGTTAGAATAAATGTCATAAATGTGTATTATCACGGACCAAGGGCCGGTATTTCAATAGCTACTTAAGCTTTTGCTTAGCTAAGCCTGTGTCAAAAGTTAAGGAGAGGCTTAAGCCAAGTGCCGTATTTCCATCATTTCCTTAACTAAAGTGATGCTCAACTGTAAAGTTAATTGATTTGGTACCTCTGAATACGTCAAAATGCCAAAACTAACTGTTCTGAGGTAAAAAACACTACTGTTGACACAAACCATACATACTTATAGACGTTTCACGACCATGTTAATCTTTCGGATCGAATTAACGCCATCTCTTGATTGGAATGGGAACTAAATTGACAAATTCTAGTTACGTGAGAATTTCAAATTATAAATTTTGCGGGATTTTTGATGAAATTTCGCAGGAAATTAAAACAACAGAAAGACAATTCAATGTTTTATTCCATATTTTACTGAAAACTTCAAATATTCCAATTTGTTTTCAAAATGCTAAACACTACTGCTATGTGTCACGTGAAAGCACTGATCTGTATCGAGTTAATTGAAAATTTTTGAAAGAATCTTGTACATAGGATGATTGTTTACATAAATATTACCTTAGAATCTTTTACAAACTTCCAAAAATATATAGGTCCGAAATGTTGATGACACACTTGCCTATTGGAATAAACTGTTTCAGGATCTATTATATTGTTTTTTTTAATGTGGAGAAACACAACACGGGATGATCAATGTAAACTAAAAATTCTACTCATAAAAATGGAGAGAAGGTTAATACACTTATTAAAATTGTGATTAAATCTAATTAAAAACGTAACACCACTATAATAAAATAAGCCACAAACTGTAAAATAAAAAGTAAATAACAAATTAATTTAATTTTCAACTGTCAGTTGTTAAATATGACAAGAGAAATGACTGACAGCGACATCTCTGGATTGGAATGGTAACTAATTTGCTGTCTTGACCTTGACAATTTACGTGAAACGTCTATGAGTATGTATGGTTTGTGACTGTTGACGTTTAATTTTATCTTGTCATCGGTATCAATGTCATTTACTTCACTTAATTTTGTGTACATGGTGCATGTGTTGTTAGTTTATTTTACTGTCGATATTTTCTCTGGTTATATTGTTATTGTTATTTTGCATAAGCAATAGATCCGTATTTGTAATTTTGTTTATTGGATATATTCCTTAAAATGTCAAGTTCAAACGTAAGTTTATTTTTGTAAAATAAATATACCTACCAAGCATTGTAGAAATGAATAACTTTAACCTACACCTTCCAAAAGTAGTAAGAATTTTAATAATCGTTATTACGATTAATAAATTAATAGATTAATAGATTATTTAATAATCTAATAATAACGTTATTACTCAAAAGTTGGTTTTCAAAATAACTCTCTAATTAATAATCTATAGAAATAACCTCAAAAAACAGAAAACAAATTTTAAGCAAAGGCTTAAACCAACTCCTGCGTGAGCTTAAAATTATTTGGTTTAAGCCTAGGCTTAAGCCTCAAATTGAAGTGGAAATACAGGCATCTAAGCTTAAGCAAAGGCTTAAAGTAAGCTTTGGCTTAAGTGAGGTTGGAAATACCGGCCCTTACCCTTTTTCCTATCATTTGTTACGCACTGAAAAATGCTCATGAAAAGGACAATAGCTCTATTTTTTGTGGCTTTTTTCTAAAACTTGGGAAAACGGGGAAGAAGTGTCTTCCCCGCATTCGACTGCTTGCCCGAACTCCGCTATCGCGTCGTTTGGGTCAACGGCAGTCTCGTGCGTGAAAGTATCACTTTCCGCACTAGTTAGGAAAATAACTATTTACCGTTAATACACTTTTACATATTATGTCCCACAGAGATGTATCAGCACGTTTTGATAGGTAGTCACGTGTTAACCGAGTATAACTAGTCCGGAGGTGAGTGAAAGTTACTCCTTGTTCTATTGTACTTGTACTTGTACTCTTCTATTTTTTAATTTTGGAATTTTAAAATGAAAAGTTTTTGGGATGTCTTTTGTGTAAGCAAAAATTTTATTGTATAGAAATAAAAAATGGAAATGGAAATTTATTTCCATTGTGAAGAAGAACTGCTTTTAAGCTTCTTGTAAAGCTGTCGAAGAAAATATGCCATTCAGAAGAAATGCAAGAGATTTCGAGTGCATCAAACAAACCTTTCCCATTATTGCAATAACAAAGTCCGTCTTCCTTCGTAAAATGCCCAGAAAATATTTCATATCGCTTTCTTTCGTCACTTATTTTATCATCGTTCTTGAGCAAATTTCACTGTTTTAGCCATGAAACTAATCTTTCTACTTTACGTTTAGGTTGGTTTAAATTTCTTACTACTTCCCGCCTTATGCACACAGCCCCTTTATCCATCTCCTGCATCTTAAATGTAACAGCTCCTCAAATAAGCTGTCGAAACACCAAATATTTATTTTTCGTTATACAAGGTGTAACAAAAATACAGGTCATAAATTTAATCTCATATTCTGAGACCAAAAATAGTTCGATTGAACCTAACTTACCTTAGTACAAATGTGCACGGAAAAAAAGTTACAGCCCTTTGAAGTTACAAAATGAAAATCGATTTTTTCCAATATATCGAAAACTATTAGAGATTTTTTATTGAAAATGGACATGTGGCATTCTTATGACAGTAGTATTTTAAGAAAAAATGATAATGAAATTTGGATACCCCATAAAAATTTTATGGGGGTTTAATTCCTTTCAACCCCCCAAACTTTTGTATACGTTTCAATTTAATTATTGTTGTAGCGCCATTAGTTAAATACAAGTTTTTAAAAACTTTTTTGTCTCTTATTACTTTTTCCAAAAGTCAGTTTTTATCGAGATATTTGAATATTTGTCAAATCCACCACATATTTGTATATGGTAAAGTACGATTATGGAGACTTGGTAATAATGTGAAAATTTATTTATGATTTACATTTTTAAGTATATTTTGAACCATATTCATCTCGATCATACACATCTCGATAAAATATGCTTTATCAAAAAAATACAAAGAGGCAAAAAATTTTTAAAAACACTGTGTTCAACTAAATGTACCGCAGTAATACAGTCGGAAAAATGAAAGAATACCCATGAACGAACATATAAAACACGCTGTATTTTCCTGTCCCTGTGTCACAAAGAAAATTGCCCAGCGCAAGTATATGTAATAATAATTATTACATGTACTTGCGCTGGCCAATTTTTTGTGTGACACGGTGACAGGAAAATACAGCATGTTTTATATGTTCGTTAATGGGTATTCTTTCATTTTTCCGACTCTAGTTTAATTGGAACGTACACAAACATTTGGGGGGTTTAAAGGAACAAAACCCTCATAAAATTTTTATAATAATAATAATAATAATAATAATAGTGTTTATTGCCCAACAGTTACCCATTTACAGAGCAATTTTACAAATAAATAATAAACAATTCTCATGCAAACAAATAAATAAATAAAAAAGAAAACAAATATACGTTATAAAGACAAAAAAACCAAAATGAAGTACCTTAGGTAAGAGCTCGACACTTGTTTTTTAATTCATAAGCACTACAACAGAAGATATCACAATTATTAGATAGTTTGTTTGCGTTTCTGCACATTAAGTTGATTGGTGCTTTCAACATTATATTCGTGTAGGATCTTTCACACACAAATGTATTATTAGATCGAGCTGATACCCGAGGAACAAAGATATCGATTTGTGCTAGTAAATTAGGACAGTCAACTCCACCATTTAATAGTTTATGCAAAAATAATATCGCTGTTTGATTCCTACGCATTTCTAATGAAATAAAATTAAAACTATCTAACAAAGCGACATAATCACAACCCCTTTGGGGATATGTTCCTGTAGCTTTGAAGGTTAAAAATTTTAGATATTCTTTTTGAACCCTTTCGATAACGTTGGCATATTTAAAATAAATAGGATTCCATATTAAAGCACCGTATTCCAATTTAGATCTAACTAAGCTCATGTACATAGCATTTAGTGCTGATAGATTATAGAAACTTTTGCAGTTGCGAATAATGAAACCATATGAGCGATATGCCGAGGAAACAATAGAATTAATGTGATAGTTAAATGTTAGTTGACAGTCCATGTAAATACCCAGATCTTTGATACAATTAGTTCTTTCTATTACAACATTATCAATTTCATATGGAAACATCAAAGTATTATATTTACGACTAAAAGTAAGAATCTTACATTTAGATTTGTTTAGGTGAAGCTGGTTTTGTAGACACCAATTATGTAATAAATTAATTTGTGTTTGCAACATAACACAATCTTCTAAGGTATTAATTGTTACATATAATTTCAAGTCATCCGCAAACATCAGCTTATTACAATCTAAGGACTCACTCAAATCATTAATAAATAATAAAAATAGCAATGGGCCTAAATTCGATCCTTGCGGGACTCCACTAGTTGCAGTATATATTTCTGAACTATAGCCATTATAATAAACATATTGTCTGCGTTGCGACAGGTAAGACTTAAGAAGCTGGAAATAAGTATTGTTAATTCCCATCGAAGAAAGTTTTTGTAATAATATTCGATGGTTTATCTTGTCGAATGCTTTTGAGAAGTCAGTGTAAACTGCATCAATTTGCCCCCTTGCGTCAAGTGATTTACATAAATACTGAGTAAATACTGCAAGATTACTAGTAGTGGATCTTGCGCTCATGAATCCATGCTGATCTGTAGATATAAGATTCCTAGCAGATACATATATACGATTGTACAAAATGGTTTCCAAAATTTTAGCAGCATTATTCAAAATAGAGATTGGTCGATAATTATTCACGATATTACGGCTATCTGATTTGTGAATAGGACAAACCTTAGCTATTTTCCAAGCATCCGGAAATGTTGACGTTTTTAAAATTAAGTTGAAAATTGTTTGTAGTGGTTTTATTAAAACCCGCAGACAATCTTTAAAAAGAAAGGATGGGATTGTATCTAGACCTGACGTAAATTTGTTCTTTAACCTTTTTCCAGCTTCCAAAATCTCCTTTTCTGTTATTGGTTCACAACTAATATCCAACCAGGTACTCGGGTCAAAATTTAAATTAGTCTCAGGCATTGACTATTGCTTGAGAGTTATCAAATGATTCATTATTATAAAACATATTTCCTGGAATTCTAGAAGTATTGTTTTTATGATTAACAAAAGACCAAAAATATTTTGGATCTTGTGTCAGCTTAATCTGTATATTTTGTAAATATAAACTATATGCATCCTTACACTTTTGTTTGATTTCTAATCTATATCTACTAAATTCATGGTAGTAAACAATATTATTTGTTCGTTTAAAAGTTTTATGTAACTTGAATTTTTCTTTTATGAGTTTAATAGTTTCCCCCGTATACCAAACTGGATATCGATGTTTATAATTTTTATAGACTGGAACATGTGTGTCAAGAATTTCATAAAATTTGTTGTAAAAACTTCCCACCGCTTCATCAGCTGTAAGACAGTTGTCTAAAAAGTTCCAATTTGTATACATAAAATTATCATAAAGGTCAGGATAGTTCGCTTTTTTAAAGTTATATGTTTTGTTCTTAATATTTGAGTTAAAATTATTACATTTTTTAATAATATCCTTTAATTCAATTGACAGAGATGGATGATAAATATCTTCATTCACTAAAGGTATAAAATCCCTAGTTACCGTCGTACAGTTTATATTACTAATGACTAAATCTAATAATCTAAAGTTACCATTTAAAATATTATTAGACTGCTTCATATTTAAAAAAGCTAACATATTCATTAGTGAACGAGTTTTGTTATCACCCATATCATTATCAATAAATGTTGGACAATTAAAATCGCCTACAATAATAACTTGTTCAGAGTTTAAAACATCTAAATTTTCAAACGATTCAAGGAAATTTTCAATATATTCTAACGAAATGGATGGGGGTATGTAAACGACAGCTATATAAAATGTGCTAAAAGGAACAAAACATTTACAAACTAAACAGTCAATCATAGGAAAAATATTATGTAAGTAGGATGTATTTACAACATCCGATTCTATTGTACTATCAACTGCAATTAGAACTCCACCACCAGATGTAAGTCCTAACTGATCTAGTTGACGATCATTACGATAGACATCATAGTTAGAAGAAAAAAATTCACTGGAGTTCACATCTGATTTTAACCAAGTTTCACTAAGCGCGATCACGTTGTACTCACAGTCACTAACGTTGGTAGAGAAGATGTCGACTTTGGTATTAAGACCTCTCACATTTTGATAGTAAACAGATACGGAGTCATTGGAGTTACTGCTGGGTGCATTCAGTTTAACGGAATTATTTTAGGTACATTGCTAAAATATTTAATACGAACCTTTTCGCCAGCTGAAATCCTCACAGTCAATTCTTTTTTTACTTTCTTATAGTATTCCACCTGTTTTGGAGTTCGATCAAATGAAATTGAAACAGCAATCAATGATGGATTGTTCTTGATTTTCTTCGCGTTTTTGATGGCAAAAATAACCTCAGATTCATTATTTAATGTAATTTTTATAGGACGTTTCTTTTCAGGTGCAAATTTACCAAGTCTAAACGGTTTAAGGGTGTTAATGTTGATGTTGGGATTAACTACGCCGAGTAGTTCCGCAACTTTGTTTCTGTCAGCATTATTCTTGATATCCGAGGCTTCATTATGATCTGGTTCATCAAGGCCATATATTATTAGATTGCATTTACGCTTTTGGCGTTCCGCTATCTCATTAACAATATCTTCAAAATTCGGCGCTATATCGGTATTACTCGGTTTGGGAGTGTTGCTGTGGATGGATTTCAGATCTTTAATTTCATCACGAAGACTAACTATTAATGTTTTGAGCTCTTTGATGTCGTTTTTTATGTCTCTACATCCAAAGCAAGACCAATCATAACCTTTATTCATTGCCATTACCCTGATTTCCGAGGTCGAAACATCCACACAAGTGTTCTTAAACCACTTCTTGCAGATAGAGCATTGCAACATCTGTAATTTATCTTGAACTTTTGTGTTACAGCAGGAACAAATGTTGTTAGGCATCTTTCCGGAATGACACGTCTTTGAACTCAATGACACGTCTTTTATGTAAACATATTAAAAAAGAAGCCGCAACTCGATAAAAACTGCCTTATCGAAAAAATACTAAGAGGCAAAAAGTTTTAAAAATATTGAATTTAACTAATGGCACCACAATAATAATTTATTTGGAACGGACACAAAAGTTTGGGGAGGTTTAAGGGAACAAAACCCCCATAAAATTTATATGGGGTGCACAAATTTCACGATAATTTTTCGTTAACATGTTCTTTCCATAAGAATTTCTAATGGTTCTCGATATATTCAAAAAAATCGATTTACATTTTGTAACTTCAAAGGGCTGTAACTTCTTTTGTGTGCATATTTGTATATACTAAGGTAAGTTAGGTTCATTCGAACTAATTGTGGTCCCAGAATATGTGGTTTAATTTATGACCTGTATTTTTGTTACACCCTGTATACTTGCAGATAAAAAAGCAAACTTTAATTATTATTTATGGAGTTTATGCTTAATTTTTGATATACAAACAGAAAATATTTACTAAATAAGACTCAAGAAATGTTTTTTTGCGTTGACCTGTGAAATATTTTACTATCATGTACATATTTCTATTTAACCAAAATACCTGCTGTTTTTTAATCAAGTGTTTTTGAGTTATAATCCGCGAATATACAGGGTGGTTCATCTTATTCGCCTCGGTCTCTATACAGAAAACCACTTGATATTTTAAAAAAATTCCTTCACAGAAATGTACAGGGCCTTTAATACTACAACCTAAAAATAATGTGAATTATACAGGGTGTTCCAAAAAAGAGTGGTATATCAAAGTTATATTTTTTCTTATGGAATGCCCTATATCTGATGACATTATTGAATTGACCTTAAAAAATAAGCTATACTTTCATAAGGGTTCCCTATACCTAAATACAGGGTGTTTTGATTTATTTCGATTTTTATAAAAATGTAAGGTTTTAGAAAAAAATAAATATCTACGAATCTAAGAAGCAGTAACAAATTCTTTCTTGGATCTTAATACTAGACTATTTAGCATACTTAAACAGATGCTTATTGCAACAAAATTTCTTACATAATAGTCGAAATATGAGATTGTTCTATTAACAAATTCAAGCTGTAATAACTTACTTATTTTAAATGGAACACCCTGTATCTGACTAGTCTATCGCGTAGAAAATTTACTTAGCTTTCAATTCTTATTAGGGTTTCCTATACCTATCTCCCTTCATTTTTTAAATATTTAAATATTTCCTAATTTGTAAGCTTTAAAAATTATAATTAAGTACCTATGTCGTGGTTATGTACAACACATCACCAACACCGGCAATATACTTAAATATCTTAGTCAAGATAGTTTCATTAATAAAATTCACATTTTTATCATTTAATCATACAGACTGTTCTTATTTTAAATGACATATTCGATATTCTATACTTTATAATGGAAGATATTTAAAATCTCTTCAATTCCATGTTAACATTCTCAATACACATGTTATTCTCTAAATATAAATGCCCATGTTATTCTGTAAATACCCATTTTTACATATTCTTGTACAATAGGCTCGTTTTCGTCAAAGTAGCCATTGCATTTAATTGTTTGTAATTGCGATATAAAGATTCAAACAAAAAGTGGCGTTCTTAAATTTACTTAATAACCGTTGGGTTAAGATATGGAAAATACTTATACGGAATGAAATATAATTTAAATATCTTCCAGAATACGGCATCTAATATAGGGTATGCAGTTTAAAATAAACGTATTATTCAATTTCACATGCAGGCCAAAATCAACTAAAATAATACAACACTCTGTGTGACTACATGATAACACTGAAAATTTCATTAATGACAGTATCTTGTCTAAGTACATTGCCGGTGTTGGTGATGTGTTGTACATAAACACGACATAGGTACTTATGCAATTCTAATTTTTAAAGCTTACAAATTAGGAAATCTTTAAATATTTAAAAAATGAAGGGAGATAGGTATAGGAAACCCTAATAAGAATTGAAAGCTAAGTAAATTTTCTACTCGATAGACTAGTAAGATACAGGGTGTTCCATTTAAAATAAGTAAGTTATTACAGCTTGAATTTGTTAATAGAACAATCTAATATTTTGACCGCCCTGTAAAAAGATAGGTATAGGAAACCCTAGTACAAACTGAAAGCTAAGTAAATTTTCTACGCAATAGACTAGTAAGATACAGGGTGTTCCATTTAAAATAAGTAAGTTATTACAGCTTGAATTTGTTAATAGAACAATCTCATATTTTGACCACCCTGTAAGAAATTTTGTTGCAATAAACATCTGTTTAAGTATGCTAAATGGTCTTTTATTAATATCCAAGAAATAATTTGTTACTGCTTCTTAGATTGGTAGATATTTATTTTTTTCTAAAACCTTACATTTTTATAAAAATCGAAATAAATCAAAACACCCTGTATTTAGGTATAGGGAACCCTTATGAAAGTATAGCTTATTTTTTAAGGTCAATTCAATAATGTCATCAGATATAGGGAATTCCATAAGAAAAAATATAACTTTGATATACCACTCTTTTTTGGAACACCCTGTATAATTCACATTATTTTTAGGTTGTAGTATTAAAGGCCCTGTATATTTCTGTGAAGAAATTTTTTTAAAATATCAAGTGGTTTTCCGTACAGAGACCGAGGCGAATAAGATGAACCACCCTGTATATTAAATTACGGACGAGGGAAGTCCGCCCTTGTACCATCCTTTTGTTTTATAACGTTGAAAGGTTCTTTTTTCAAGTTTTATGATCTTTGACTATAATACAATTGTTTTGTTCTAAGCTCGTTTCTGTTCATGTTTTATATTTAGGTACATTCCTACAATTGTTGTGTTCTATATTGTCAAGGGGTTTTAATTATTTAACGGAACAAGCATAAAGTTATTTGGTGGGAGTAATTTATATACCGGCTTCAATTAACTTTTGAAAAATTTAGCCAGTAGCGCTATATCTGGGCGAGTGGTGACATTCTCCCCCTGTTATTCACGGCCATTAATTAAAAATTTCCTTTATGATTTCTAAATTCTCTGGTAATTTACAGGTAAAACAGTAATAACTTTTAATTAAGCTAAAATGAACCGTTTAATAGATAATTGTTTCCAAACAAAAGTTGAACTTATTTGGATATACGAGCGGGGTCCGATAAATAATTAGCCTGCAAAAGAAAAATGTTTCTGTAAATATTCTGCCACGAAATAATTTCGTTAAGACCACCCTATTATTTATCTATGTTATCTATTTGGACTTACTTTAATAATCTCATTTTATAATCACTCAAAGAAGTGCCGAAAAATGTGCCGTTAGTTTCTGAACCGTCACGTCTTGTACACATCTAATATAGAAATCAGTACCTTAGGAGGTGCTGAAATATGTACTGTCAGGACTACCGTAATTGTCCTGCCTGTTGCTACCACCGAGAATGCAATAAAGTAATGTTATCTCTCTATTTAAATATTTCTCTAGATACATGGCTTCGCAACAATCCTTAAAGGGCATGGTGTGAAGAACAGGCACCCTTCGGAAATACTCATTAACTGGGAAGATAGCTTTATGCGTTGCCACATGATGTTTCATAATATCTGCCACAGTCGCAGTCGTGGAGAAAATTCAAAAAGGAATTAATTCTAGAACACGGATTCTAAGCTCTACATACCTTCACACATGTTCTAGCAAACAAACGAGTTTGAGGCATTCAAAATGAACGAAAGGCTTGTTGCTCAAAATAGGAAGAGATTTGGAGATGATTCATGAGATCATTCTTACTAGCACACAGGCAAAATTAAAATTGGAGATTTTAATTCTTCAGGTAGGGAAGTAGCCGTTTCCAGTAAAGTTTGTTTAGCAGTAAATGGTTGACTTCAATTAAAACATCCTGGGTTAACCGATAATAGTCTAAAAGACCCGGTTTCAGGTAAAATTTAAGTATGTTTCATTTACATATTTCAGGTAAAAATTTTGTGGATCCTTTGCTTTATTATAGGAGTACCGTCTAGTCAGTGTTAATTGTCAAAAGGCCAACTCTGTCTACCTCGTTCGCTTATCGCTTCGGGCAGGTCTTTACAATGGGCCAAGTTAGATTAATTTAATAATATTTGCGATCGCACTAACTGAAGTCAACCATTTTCTGCTAGACAAACTTTACTCCAATCTCTTTTTCGGAATTCTTTTTCGTGCAGTTGTTTCGTTGGTAATATATGGCAGCTTCTGCGGGCATACGGGTTCTAATTTATCAGAAAGTAGTATACCCTGCCAAGGAATGGGCGTCCGCGTGAGGCTAAACCTATTGGACTTAACAAAGGGTAGTAGCGTATGGTACTCCTAAGTACACTTTAATAGGTTTAAGAGACCGCTGGGCACCCATCAGTACCAGTAATCCCTGTAGTCTGCCGTACCGCGTCTGAAGGATTTTTGTACCGATTTTAGCATTTTTCGTAAAATCTTTAATATCTACCTTTGCATAATAAAACTAAAAAACACAATAAGATCTTATAAGAATCTTGTTCTTTTGTAAAAACGAGTAAATTTTGGTCGCAGTATTTTACAAATCACTTTTACAATTTTTTATTTTATTAGTAGTACACAATATAAATTTGTAACTATTATTTAGTTGTGTGACGATAATATAATTTCGTCCTCTGGAATACGCCTATTTATTAAATAAAACGTGTTCTTATGCCGTCTCTGACAGTAAAAAGGACCGTACAGAAATTCATTAGGGCATTTTCTGTTTTAATCTGTTTTATTAATGGAGAATAACTAACCAGGGATAGGTGCGTTTAACGTATTCTAAAGCCTTCGAATTCCGTCGATTTGGTGAGCTGAGCGAAATTGACGAATGCTGATCCTACACCAACGGCTATGTGCGTTGAACGTATGTAGAATATAATTTAAGTAGCGCAATTAATACGTAATTAACGATAATTATCTTTTCTTTTGTCATCATCATTCTCTTTGCCTTATCTCTATGCGGGGTCGGCTTCCCTAATTGCATTTCTCCATACAATTCTATCTTGGGTCATATCAATATTAATCATCTTTACCATGTCCTGCCTAATCGTCTCCCCTCACGTGTTGTTTGGTCTTCCTCTTCTACTCCTTCCAGAAATCTACACTTCAGCAATTCTTCGTATTGGGTGATTAGCGTCTCGATGTTGAACATGACCAAACCATCTCAACCTATGCTCTCTCATTTTGGCATCAATTGGTGCCACACCTAGACTTCCCCTAATATACTCATTTTTAATTTTATCTTTTTTGTCACTCCACTCATCCATCTAAGCATTCTCATTTCCTTCACATGCATTCGTTGTTCCTCTTTCTTTTTCACTGCCCAATATTCAGTTCCGTACATCATAGCTGGTCTTATGGCTGTTTTATAGAATTTTCTCTTTAACTTCATTGGTATTTTCCTGTTACACAGCACACCACTCGCTTCCTTCCACTTCATCCATCCAACCCTAATTCTACTGCATGCATCTCCATATATTTCTCCATTACTCTGTAATACCGATCCCAGGTACTTAAAACTATTTCTTTTTACAATCAGTTTACCATCCAAAGATACCATTTTATTTGTAGTAACTCCATCTTTAAATGAACATTCCAGATACTCTGTTTTTGTCCTACTAAATTTTAAACCTTTCTCCTCCAGAGCTTGTCTCCACTGTTCTAGTTTTTGTTCTAAGTCTCTTTCACTATTTCCTACTAACACGACATCATCAGCATACATTAAGCACCATGAAATGTTACCTTGTAGTTTCTCTGTTATCTGGTCCAAAACTAATGAGAATACATACGGACTAAGCACCGAGCCTTGGTGAAATCCTAATTTCACATGAAATTTATCAGTCTCTCCCACACCTGTCCTAACACTTGTCGTTACTCCCTCATACATATCCCTCAAAATCTTTACATATTCAGCAGGGAATCTTTTCTTATTGAGTGCCCACCACAGAATCTCTCAAGGAACTCCATCATATGCTTTCTCAAGATCAATGAATACCATATGAGCGTTTGTTTCTTTACTCCTGTATTCTTTCATCAACTGCCTTATAATGAAAATT
This sequence comes from Diabrotica virgifera virgifera, assembly GCF_917563875.1. Classification (NCBI taxonomy): domain Eukaryota; kingdom Metazoa; phylum Arthropoda; class Insecta; order Coleoptera; family Chrysomelidae; genus Diabrotica; species Diabrotica virgifera. The sequence goes on along the minus strand of NC_065449.1, from coordinate 26,828,055 downwards.
GCATCTGTTGTTGATCTGCCTTGCATAAAGCCAAATTGATTCTCGGATATTTCGGTCTCTTCACGTATCCGTCTATCAATTACTCTTTCCCATATTTTCATGGCGTGGCTAACCAGTTTTATAGCCCTGTAGTTAGTACATTGTTGTATATCTCCCTTGTTTTTTTAGACAGGTACTAGTATACTGCTTCTCCATTCGTCTGGCATTTGCCCAACTTCCATAATTCTATTAAATAAACCTGCTAGTCACCTTGTTCCTGTCTCTTCCAATAGTCTCCATACTTCCCCAGGAATATCATCTGGTCCTACCGCTTTTCCTTTCATTATTTTTTTAAGCGCTTGAGCCATTTTCTCGTTTGTTATTTTGGTGACCATTGCTGCTACTGTCTCCGTTGACTCTACAGGCTGTCTGTCAAATTCTTCATTTAATAAGCTGCCAAAGTACTTTCGCCATCTCTTTTTGACATCCTTTTCGTGAACTAGTATTTTATTATTTTTATCTCGGATACATCTAATCTAATTAAAATTTTTGCTTTCTTTGCTCTCTGTTTGGCTGTTTTATATATCTTCGTTTCGCCTTCCCTGGTATCAAGTTCATCGTATAGGTTTGAATACGCTTCTGCTTTGGCTTTTGCTACTGCTACTTTCGCTTCCTTTTTCGCGACCATATAGTTTTGAAGATCTGTGTCGGATCTGGTTTCTTGCCATTTTTTGTATAATTTTCCCTTCCGTTTTATTTTCCCTTGTACTTCGTTTAACCACCAAGTCTTTTTATCCTCAAACTTTTTTCTTGACGTTTGGCTTACTGTCTCACTAACTATTACCTTGCCGTCCTTGCATTCACGTATGTCTTCTTTCCTTATCATGAAATAGTCTATTTGGGATTGATGTTGTCCACTTTTGTATGTAATAAGATGAGTTTCTCTCTTTTTAAAGAATGTGTTAACAATCGCCATATCTAGTGCTGTTGCTAGTTCAAGCATATCATATCTAGCTTCATTTGTATTTCCAAAGCATAATCCTCATATATTGCTTCGTATCCTGCCTTGGCTTGGCCCACAGGTGCATTGAAATCACCTCCTATTATAATTTTCTCCTCTGACGAAATATCACTCAGGACGTCTCCTAATTGGTCATAAAAAGCTCTTCTTTCATTTTCACCCAGACTTGTTTGAGGAGAATACACAATACACACACAACATTCAATACCTCTTTATCAATTACAAACTTCACTGAGATCATTCTATCACTCGTTCTTACAACTTCCACTACTTTATCGTTCATTTCACTATCAGCAATTATACCAACTCTATTTCTAGTGTTACTACTCCCTGCATACCACAATTTGTAACCTTCACCTAGTTCTTTCGCCCTTTGTCCCTTGAATACAAGCAATTTGAACTCTCCTTCGTTTGAGCGCATCCACTAACTCCAGACTCTTACCTGTAAGACTACCAAGATTCCACGACCCTATCCTGATTTCTCTAACCTGCAATGGTGTTCCCTCTGAGATAGTCCTCACCCGGAAATCCGAACGGAGGCTCATTTTACTTTCGGCATATTCTACCTCAGGGGATGCCATCATTTCAGTATAAGTTTTTATACCATTGGAGAAGGTCTTTTCATTATTATGGCCTGAAAAGATTTTGTTTTGATATTTGATGCCTGAATGCCTTTTCTATCAGCACCATACCCTGCCCTATACGTTTAGCCAATACACCACCAATGCAACCAAAGTGCAGTATTACCCCACACCCGCCTGCATTTTTCTGTAAAGGCCAGGATCCCTACTGCAAGGACTGCCCTATAAGCCAACGTATTGTTGCTCGTATAACGCCACTAGGAGGCACGTACTTTATTCGGGATACCGAAAATTATCTTTTCTTTTGTATGTAGCGTTTTAAACTCATGTCTTAAATAAAGCGAATCATGTCTCAGGCTTAATTTATTATCTGAGGTTATTACAGTTGTCTATTTTGCTAATTAAAAAGACTGTTTAACGTCACACGGATTTTTACTTAAGTGTTTTCAAAGAACCTACATGTATATTGTTTAAAAAAATAAGAACTAGATAGAAAAACTACTTACCATCGGCTGGTGCATATATATTCAAGTATAAACAGTCTTCACTCTGATTCTTCAGGTAGGGCAGCAGCCGTTTCAAGTACTCCAATCTTCCTTTCGGCATTCTTTCTAGAGCAGCTGTTTCGTTGGAAATATCGGGTAGCTTCTGCGGGCATACGGGTCCTAATTTATCAGAAAGCAGTATTCCCTGCCAAGGAATCGGCGTCCGCGTGGGGCTAAATCTATTGGACTTAACAGGGGGAGTCGCGTATGGTACTCCCAAGTACACTTCAATAGGTTTAAGAGACCGTTGGGCATCCATCGGTACCAGTAATCCCTGTAGTCTGCCGTACCGTGTCTGAATGATCTTTGTACTGATTTTAGCATTTTTCGTAAAATCTTTAATGTCTGCCTTTGCATAAAGTACGAAACAGATTAAAAGTAAAACACAATAACATCTTCTAAAAATCTGATTCATATTTATATTCAAGACATTTGTATATACGAAAAATTTAAAATTATTTATGATGTATTTCTAAAAAGGCTTATCTCTCTAATTCATTTCCAATATTAAATACAAATCTTCCTATAAAATACTTCGTTGGATAAATTTCCGTTAAAGAATCTTTGCAATTAGGTGATCCATTGCCAGACGCTGCTCTTTCATCTCATTTGAATATCGATCCCTGCGAGCTCCTGCAACAAAATAAAAATTTATCAAATTAAAAAGGAACATTTTTTCGATATTAAAAGCAATATACGGTGTAAAATTTGTTATTCAAATTATACAGGCTTGCGATAAAAACCTACATCCGTGTAATCGTATCATAATTACAGGAAAAATAGTTAAAAATTTCATCACGTGCAATTTTTCAGCGAAAAATTCCGGATAAAACCCGTGAAAATCAGATACGCTTAACTTTAATAGTAGAGGGAATATTTATACACTGGAGCGCTTGTTAATAAAGCAAATAGCAAAAAACTATAATGTATACATGGTATGTGCAAACTTAATTATCATCATCATTGAAGTCAGATTATAGAAATGCCAAGCGGCCAGAAGTACTCGTCTTTTTGAGGTCGCATTTAATTTATTTGGTGTTCTTCTCGTGTGTTCGAGACCCCTGTTAAAGGGTAAGATATTTTTTGTAGCTTTTTGTAATCTGTAGTGGGAACTTTTAATTACTCAGAAGCATCAAATTAAAATGTTAAATGTTGACATGATCAAATATATCTACCAAAAGGCAACAGTAACACTATCTGAACAACAAACAAATAAATTCTGTATACAGCTAGAAGTATAGAACGACAGATATACGACGGAGATGCAAGGTGGATAACATTAATAACTGGGTAAGAAACAGAAGAACAGAATGGAATGACCACATAAGCCGAATGACAACAAATAGGGTAGTAAGGAGGGCGAGAGACGGTTCACCAATAGGAAGACGATCAGTGGGAAGGCCACGAAAACGATGGAACAACAACTTACTAGAGGCACATTGAAAAAACAGACAGAGTCATGTCTATACAAAAAGAAGAAGAAGAAGAAGTTGGAAGTACGGCAAGGAGACACCATCTCACCAAGCTATTCACAACCCTTTTAGAACACAATTTTAAGAAGGCAGATCTAAAGGAATATCGTATCAACATAAATGGAGAGAAGCTGTCATTTGAGTTTTGCAGATAACATATTCCTTATAACTGATCGTATGGATGATGCAATAATAATGTTAAACAGATTATATCACGCTTTCTTAGAGGTGGACTAAAGATTAACATCAACAAGACGCAAATAATGACTAATCCGGTGCTAAATCGTAATAATATATAGCAGCCTGCATCTTATAAGTAGTTGGGACATGAAATTCGGTTGGGAAGAGCTAACCAGACGTGCGGGCTCCCACGTCGTATAGGATTAGCCTGGGCAGTGTTTGGTAAACTGCATTATGTATTTAAATCGGTCTTATGCATACGCCTCAAAAGGAAAATCTTTGACCAGTGTGTGTTGCCTGCACTCAACGAAAATGGTACGTAATATCAATAAAAATGTTGATTCAGACAACAAACGCAATACTTAAAATTTGTCCAATTCTTGGTTTTATTGGAACAACAAAGCGATGTTCATCAATTCATTATTTTCGTTAGTTTAGCCAATGTATTACGTTTTTTAATGGATGAACTTTTATTATGTATACCATAATATCACTTTAGTGATATTACGAACTCTGTTCATTGAGTCAACGAACACTATTCTTTGAAACAACAACGTCGTTAATTGACCGACCAAGACTATTCGTTGTGTCAATAGAGAGTTTTTGTGTACACAAATACGTAAACGTAACGCATCTTTTTGACATATACGCTTGCGCATTAATGGTTGAACTCCCGTATCGCGATACGTATTACCTAAGGTTACGGGCTGGTACGTTAGGTTCATACGCATCCCTATCGAGCCGAAAGTCACCGAATGCACATGAGGATCTTGCCCGATTACCTACCAAATGAACATTTCATCAGCGTACTATCCGTTTATAAACATTTTAAGGTTATATTGGTTATTGGTTTAGTCTATTTGAGTAAAATTATTCTGTTTGTAATTGGAAATTGGAACTTCATAATAGATTTAAAAGTTGTCTATTAATAAAGCAAAACAAACAAATCTTGTATTAATTTAAGAAATACAGTGATCACCACAAATGACCTAGTTTCAGTAAAATTTTCAAATAAATATTACCACACTATTTACATTATACCTACTGGAATTCTGATGTAGGTATACAATAATTTACAACTAAAAACTAGGTATAAACAAAAATAAAAAAATTTTAACCTAAGGAAAAATAATATTTTTCAATATATTAAACAATTTCATTATTCATTTATCTTTTTTTACATTGGTATATTAATTGTATATTGTGTGAACATTGTTTTATTTTTTTGAATGTCAACGGAATTTAAACGTGACTTTACGATTTGCTTTACGTTACGTTAAGGCAGTTACAAAAACTACCTATTTTAACATTCATCCTCTACGACACGTTAGTTGCTTTACGTATACGGAGATGCGTACGTTACGTAGCAACAAAAACTCCCTACTAACAGTGTTATTTCTCCTAACGTATTTCGTTTATTTCTAACAATAAATACGGTTATTCTTACAAGCAATTCTATTCATTCTTACAATCAGTTTCGTTCATTCCTACTATGAACGTATTTTGTATTAATAATTACTGAATGGATTCGCTCAATATTTATTAATGATAATTTTTTAAATCCCCCTTTTTTGTCCTAAACCTAATGGACTTTACCCTGTGTGATTTCTCATAATATGAGAAATCATATTACGATTTCACTTATACAGTGCGCTGGAATAAGTGTTACACTCCCCCCCCCCCCCATTATTAACTTATTTATTTTTAGCACATAAGCAAAACGCTCGGACAGATCGATTTTTAAAATAATCAAGGTATATTATAATATCAATGTTTTGAACTTTACACGATCCCTCTTCAGGTGACAGGCATAACTTTGATTTTTTTAAATGGGAAAGTACATCATGTGACAGCTCATTTAAAAGACTTTGAAATAGTGATTCCAAAAATGTATAACACTTTAATCCTTTTTGAGAGCGCAGGTGCAAAATTTCGATCGAATTATTTTTAAACGCATTCATTTTTTTTGGAATCCTGAGAAAACTAATAAGTATTTTTGAAAAATTTAAACGCAGAATAATAATTACATTATTACCGAGGGCTGAAAGTCCCTTAGAATAAACAAAAAGTTTCTTTTGAATAGTATATTTGAAATTAAAAATCATACTAAATTTTCTCTTTTTCACCCCTGTGACTTATTAAAATAATCATTATAGAAGTTCTCAGGGACTTCAGACCCTCGACAATACTGTAATATTTTATTCTGCGTTTAAATTTTCAAAAATACTAATTAGTTTTCTCAGGATTCGAAAAAAATTTAAAAAGAATTTGACCGAAATTTCATGAAAATAGACACACGAAAACTTCCTTCTACTACGGACTACACTTGGAAACGAAATGAAATTATTATTCGGCACTTCGGCAGAGGTAAAAGCATTGTTTAATACATATTTTTTTTAAACAATGGTAACACAAAGAAGCTAGGGGTATCACGATAAGGAAAAGCTGTTACATTTCAAATGTCTCAACATTTATTGTTTCAACAACTACGTTTATTGTCACCATAAACGCATTGATTGTGGTTATTAAACGCAGTAGTAGATTTATTAATGCATTCGTTGTCACAACAATCAGTTTACATCTATACAATAATCATATATTACTTATATTAACAACATTTGTACATTGTTTTAATGAAATTTGTACGTTGTCACGATAAACCAAGGCTTGTCATCTACGAAATAAAGAAAGTGAGTTGCTGCCAGAATTACCATTATTTATTAAATATACAAAACTAAGTTATTGGCTGAATAAATTGAGTGTTATTGATTAATGTAAGTAATGTAGTTATTTTCACATTTATTATTGAATCATTGTTACAATAACCAAATACATTCGTCGTCTTAAAAGTTCGTTGAAACAAAAAATTAAATTGTTGTTACAACGAAATACTATTCAATAATCACTGTTAATCAATATTACGAACTAAATTTTTTTGAGTGTGTACTAACATAAGGAGTCGAAACATTAACACTCACAAAAAAGGTAGTGAACAAGATTCGCGTAACTTAGAGGGCTATTGAGCCAATTGAGCGCCATTGAGCGCCAGCTGTTGGGTGTCTCCCTGAGAGACCGAATGTCAAACGAAGAAATACGCCGTAGAACAAATACAACAGACGCTGTCCATAAAATCGCGTCGCTAAACTGAAATTGGACAGGACACGTCGCCAGATTGTCAAACAACCGATTTACAGAACGTATTGTCGAATGGACGCCACGAGAAGACGCACTACGGAGTAGAAGACGCCCACTGACCAGATGGGCCGATGACCTGCAGCATGTTATCGGTAACTGAATGCAAGCCGCATAAAACAGAGACAGATGGAAAGAGCTGAGGGAGACATATGTCTAGCAGATGATTAAATTAAAAAGAGGATCTGATCAAAATCACGACGAAACAGGTAAGATAAGCATAAACAAGTTAATCAAGTGCTTCAAATAAGCCATTATATACGAGATATTTTCATAAGACTGAATAGCTCATGACTGTAAAGTCCTATAGGCCTGGATCCCGCGTACCAAAACAAGTTTATTAATAGCGAGCTGACAATTAGTTAATAGCTTAACGGTGTCTAGTCGGACAAACTTTGATGTACGGGAACACTGGAACAGGGGAAGTTTTAATTGTGAAACATGTTACAGGTTTCGAACGTCACATTACGGAAATGTCCCATTTATTTTGTCGTACAGAACTCCCAATTTATTTGTTACCTTTTCATTAAACTCTCATGCAATTCACGGATTTTGCTGAAAATTTTAAAGAACCGCTTGAATTGACATGAAATTTGGCATACGCATAGCTAACATGTCAAACAAAAAAAGTGATATGGTGCCGATGTGTGCTTTTGCCCTGGAGGTGAGTTTCACTCCATCTCGGGGGTGAAAAAATATATGTCCAAGATAAGTCCCGAAATGGATAAACTGACTAATTTTAAGCAACTTTTGTTTTATAAAGTTTTTTTACCAAATCAATACTTTTCGAGTTATTTGCAAGTGAATATGTTCATTTTTTAACAAAATAACCACGTTTTTAGACGGTTTTTCGCAAATAACTCGTAACGTAAGCATTTTGTCGAAAAAAATATTCTTAGCAAAACTATAGCCTATCAAAAAGTGAAAAAAACGGTGTATATGTTAGGTCTGTATACCTAGCAAAAGAAGAGTTATAGCTAATGAAAAATAGGTTCATATTAAAAAAATTCCAAATAGAATAATTCAATGTGAAATATCCAAAAAATGATGCATTCTTGGGGAAAACACATTACAACTTTTTAAAGTGTTTAAAAAAGCCTTATTTCTGTTTTTATAAAAAAAATTTCTAGCATAAAATGTAAGCAAGTTACGGTCAAAATAAAGTTGGTCCCTTTTGTTTTGGCAAAAAAAAAATCAGGAAGATCACCCCCCAATTAGCAACTTAAATGAAATTAATCGTTACCGCTTCACAAGTTGCTTTACTTTTGTTGTGTTTATATTATGATTCGTAAGTTTCATCGATTAAAAGTACTTATTTTTGAAAACATTTGGTTTTAAAGTAAAATTTTTAAAAAATTTAATTTTAAAAAAAATACCTTAACTACAGCTCTTTCAAAAATAAGTAGGTACTTTGAACCGATGAAACTTACAGCTCATATGATCAATACGTACGTAAGTAAAAAACTTGTGAAGTGGTGACAATTAAGTTCATTTGAAATGCTAATTAGGAGGTGATTTTCCCGATTTCTTACCAAAAAAAGGGACCAACTTTGTTTTGAGAGTAACTTGTTCACTTTTGGTGCTAAAATTTTTTTTTAAAAAACAAAAATAAGCATTTTTTATACACATTAAAAAAGTTAAAATTGTGCTTCGTTTTTTGATTATGGCACGTTAAAATATTCGATTTGGAATTTGACGAATATGAACCTATTTTTCATTAGCTATAACTCTGCTTCTACTAGATATAATGACCTAATATATACACCATGTTTTTCACTTTTTTACGTGCTATATTTTTGATAGGAATTTTTTCTCGACCAAATAATTACTTTTTGAGTTATTTGCGAAAAACCGTCTGAAAACGTGGTTATTTTGTAGAAAAATGTATTCACTCGCAAATAACTCGAAAAGTATTATTTTGGTGAAAAAACTTTATAGAACAAAAGTTGCTTAGAACTAGTCATTTTATCCATTTCCGGACTTATTTCTAACATATATTTTTCACCCCCAAAAGGGGGTGAAACCCTAGGGCAAAAGCACACATCGGCACAATATCACTTTTTTTCTTTGACTTGTTAGCTATGTGACAGTATGTGAATGCCAAATTTTATGTCAATCCAAGCGGTTCTTTAAAATTTCGAGGTATTGCAATATTTTACCTTTAACCCGACACCTGCCACGATAACACATTTGAATCAAATATTTGGTATGTATTTCAAGTTGGTTAACCGTGCTGTGCGTCATAGTAGTTTTCCATAATAATATATAGCATAGATCTGTTTGAGTTTGAAGTGGTTATTTAGTGTCATTCTGAACTTGTAGCTCTAAAGTCGAATTGGGGTGTCATCATCTGGCAGTTTAAGTTTTAAGTTTTTTTGTGTTTTTGATAAACATTTCCGATTTACATTTTTTATTGTAATAACTGATATAAATTATTAACATAGTCTCAATACTCAATAGATCTAAATGTTTTTTAGATATTTTACTTCACTTCATTTATTATGGGTTGGTAAACAACTCAACACATTATTTTGTTTATAAACAAGTAGATCACAGAAAATTTTTAAGGGGTGCTATAAGCACCCCACGTGGCAGTTGACATCTTGCAAAGCCACGTGGCAGGTGCCGGGTTAAAGAACGTACTACAATGAATAAACTTAAAAACAACCTGCTAGTTTTCACAATTACAAACTTGTCAAGATGACACGTTCCACAATTAAAATCACGTTCCACAATGATTAAAACTTCCCCTGTTCTAGTGTTCCCATACATAAAAAAATTTTCAGTTGGCTATTAATAAACTTTTTTTTGGTACGCTTGATCTAGGCCTATGACCTATGATCATATACATAGATCACTTGCATCCCTTTAAGTGATACTGGTTGATCACAAAATTGATAAAAATAAAAATGGAACATTTTTCGTTATTCAAAGAAATATACGGTGTAAAATTTGTTATTCAAATTATACAGGCTTGCGATAAAAAACTATATCCGTGTAATCGTATCATAATTACGGCAAAAATAGTTAAAAACTTCATCACGTACAATTTTTCAGTGGAAAATTCAGTATAAAACCGGTGAAAATCAAATACGCTTAACTTTAATACTAGTGGGAATATTTATACACTAGAACACGTGTTAATAAAGCAAACAGCAAAAAACTGGAATCTATACCTATATACGGTGTGTGTGGACTTAATTATCATCGAACAATATAGTACTGAAAACTTTTGGTTTAAATAATTCAACACAATTTATTACAATTTATTGTCACTACAGCTAAAAACTATTAAAAATAGAGAATTTAATAGATCTCAAATATGTCAACACGCATGGGATAATCAACATAGAGTTCAGTGGAGACATTCAAGTATAGTCCGGAAAGAATCAGATAGTAAAAAGAGAAAAATCGAAGAAGCGGCTCTAATTATGCCAAATGAAACCAATTGTGTCGCAAATTTCTCCGTAGAATGCAGTAGGATGTGGATACCCATACTGAAAGAGGAAGTCAATAGAAAGAAAATATCACGATTAGTAAGTCAATAACATATCGAGTTAGTACAAATTTTATATTTTAGTATTACTTATTGTATATCTATGTATGATTAATATTATTTATAATTTAAACATATTAAAGTCAGAATTTGGTATCAGTTTTTTGAAGGTAAATTAAATGTAAGACTAAATAATTACGATGTCGGGATAGTATCCCGAGGTTTTCCACCGTGATTTACTACGGAATCTCTAACGCGAGAATTTTACCGTCATCGTTGCATTTGGTTGTCTTTTTAAAGACAGATCACATGCTATGATTTTTTTGACGGATATTCTTGAGTTGGGATTGATTTCATGTAATCGAATGAACTATCTTTTAGTAAGTCGTCCCAGGAAGGCAACTCATAAATATTGGCAATATCATTTTAAAATCTTCTTCGTTAAAATGTATAATATATGTCTGAATTGCCGATATAAATGATTCAGATTAAATAAATTATTAGAAGAATTTTTTACTAAGAAATAACATTTTTGTTTAATTTAGTAGTATTTTGTATTTTGAAAACGGCACCCGATTTGGGCGTCGAAACGTTAATAAAAATCATTTTTTAATAATATTGTGGCTTATTTCCCATTATAAATAGTTAAAATTGTAAAAATGCCACAAGAAAATAGCTTCAGAACAATATTAAGGTACATTTTTGTTAAGCATAGTTGTTTTGATAAAACGAAAATTTCTTGAGTTATTAGCAGAAAACTGATTAAAAATATTGATTTTTTCGATATAAAACTAACACTTTCGATAGCGAATAAATCAAAAACTATCAATGTTATCAAAAAAATGTATGGTACTTTTTTTGCTTAGAATTAATGTTTTTAGCAACTTTTGTGGTCAAAATAAAATAAAAAATTTCCACCCCAAGATGGAGTGGCAACCACCCCCATCGTAAAAGCGCCTTTCGGCCTCATATAGATTTTGATCCTTGGACTATCCACTACCTACTTATTCTTAAATTTTCAAGCAAATCGATATATTCTGTAAAAATTGCGAGGTGAAAAGCTTTGGTTTCTGGATCGTACAGAGTTAATCCAAGATCCAGTCTCCTTCTAAAGACTTATATTTTCATATTCTGATGTAAATAAATGCGTATAACATTTTTCAACCTCATATCTCGGGTTTGAAAATAAGGGGGCAAATTTCGTTAAAAACATTTAGAGCTGTAGCGGCCCTGTACATCCTAGGAGTTTCTAACTTACAGATTATTGTTGCTGAAGACAAAACGAAGATTTATAAAAAAATAAAAATTTTCTACAACCAACTGAAGCCGAGATAATTGTTTTTTTTTTCTTAAGTCGTAGTGCCTTTATTTATAACAATTAGGAAATTATTTTGCAGTCATTGACTAAAGAAAGACTTATATTATCTTAAAATAAAAATTATTATAAAATATAATTACATTTAATTATTAAAAATTATTTTTAAAATCGGTGCTTTTGCGAGCGGCCGAATTTTGCAAATCGCCCGGCTCGCTTCAAATCCGCGCGGTCGGAAAATTTTCACGTAACTTGTATTAAATTTTGACAGAAAACAATTTAATAATATTACCGTTATAATATACATACCGTATATATCTATTTACCACTGTATTTGTTTTTCTTGGTAAAATTTATATGTGAAATTTCATTTCTGAAGAAATAATATTACAAAAATGATACATATATATGAAATATATAACTATATTTTTAATTTTTTCTTTGTTATATAAATATAATAATAATAATGTTACTTCTTACTATAATATACATAAAACTTTTTCTTCTTGTAGTGACTATTCTTTTTGGATTTCACATATAAAAGTTTATAAACAAAAACAAATACAGTGGTAAATAGACTGTATATTATAATGGTAATATTATTAAATTGTTTTCTGTCATTTAATACAAGTTACGTAAAAATTTTCGGAGCGCGCGGATTTGAAGCGAGCCGGGCGATTTGCAAAATTCGGCCGCTTGCAAAAGCACCGATTTAAAAAATAATTTTTAGTAATTAAATATAATTATATTTTATAATAATTTTTATTTTAAGATAATATAAGTCTTTCTTTAGTCAATGACTGTAAAATAATTTCTTAATTGTTATAAATAAATGCACTATGATTTAAGAAAAAAAAAAAACAATTATCTCGGCTTCAGTTGGTTGTAGAAAATTTTAATTTTTTTATAAATCTTCGTTTCGTCTTTAGCAACAATAATCTGTAAGTTAGAAACTCATAGGATATACAGCGCCGCTTCAGCTCTAAATGTTTATAACGAAATTTGCCCCCTTATTTGCAAACCCAAAAATTATCTCGGCTTCAGTTGGTCGTAGAAATTTTTTATTTTTTTATAAACCTTCGTTTCATCTTCAGCAACAATAATATGTAAGTTAAAAACTCATAGGATATACAAGGCCGCTTCAGCTCTAAATGTTTATAACGAAATTTGCCCCCTTATTTTCAAATCCAAAAATTAGAGGTTTAAAAATGTTTTACGCATTTATTTACATCAGAATATGAAAACATAACTCTTTCGAAGGAGATTGGATGTTTCACCAACTTTCTACGATTTTTTTTCAAAAAGTTATAGCCTTCGACATTTTACCTCTTGGGATAAACAATTTATAATATCTAAGCAACAAATTCGTCAATCTGGCTTTACAATTTTTTTTTATGTTTGGAATTGAAAGATATTCATTTTAAAGCTTTAAAAAATAAAAAATAAATATTTTTACAATAAATAATGCAATTGTAAAAAACGGCCATTTTGGACTTTTCGCAGGCTGTTTTGCAATAACCAATTAACGAAATTAAACTGACCATAGCTCAAATTGTAGGTTTTTTAGTTTACTACAACTTTATATTTAAAACTTTTTCTCTAAAATCAATATCCTAAGCTACAAAATTAAAAATCAATAAAAATTGCAAATTTAACAAATGAAAATCGCAATTAAAAAAAAGCGCACAATATTTTTGGTTACATTTTAGTAGAAGTTATTCCTGGCATCGTCCTTTACAACACCTGATAGGTTTCAAAAATTCCTGAATTATATCACGTTTTTTCACCCACAGCCTGGGGTAAAAATTGACAAATTGTTTTTGATACCTCTCTTTGGATTTGGCAGGCAACAAATTTAAATTTGCTTCCGCGGCGGCTATCAAGACAGCTTCCGGGATCTCTTCGTCCGATGAATCCATGTAATTTTTTAAAAATTGCAGCGAAAACACACAAATGCATACGTTGTTTGACAAGGTTGTCAAAATCAAACTTTCAATAAAATTGGTTACTATGACGACGATAATGGTTTCATTAGGTTTGTTCCAACTCGATACAAAACCGTTCTTGAATCGTTACGCGCATGCGCAATAACGAATAATTATGCGCAGTAACACATTTTTCGTTACTGCGCGGTTCACGAACCGTTCAAGAACGGTTTTGTATCGAGTTGGAACAAACCTAATGACGACGATATTCAAAACCATTGTGATTGTTCACTGATTTGACTTATGAATATTATGTCAAAATAATTCTATTTCAAAGAATTTTCGCGTTAATTTCATTAAAACATGAACACAATAAGATAAATTTGAAATAAATTAGTAAATAATATCTAAATATTAGTTTATTGCATATATTAAAATATATTATAATGCCATATTGCAAGGTACTCTACTTTCCCGCACTAGTGTGGGAAAGTGCAACTTTCGGAATAAAAATGCGTGCGGGAAAGTGGCTGTTTAGGCACGGCCGTAGAAAATCAAAATTTTTCAGTGTTTTATTGTTAGACAGCTCAAGTTATTTATTTTGAATATGAAGAATTTAAAATTGGTCATTAAAAGAATGGTTGTGGTCTAGGTCTAAAAGGTGAAGTGCGTACGTGGAATCTGTTTTTTAATTATTAAAGGCACTTTTGTGTTCTGTTATACGTTTTTTAAAGGTTATACCAGTTAAACCGATGTACGTTTTTGGGCAAGCACCAAATGTAAATTAATACATTTGCTTAAGTTGTCTGTTCTGGAAGCTGGTGTTATTCTATTATTTTTTATGTGTTTGGATATTTTTTTTTGATATATTGCCTGCATTTGTAATCAAGCAAAAAATCTGGGTTTTTCTCTATCTCTAAGAGAGACTCTGATTGATGTCGTTGTTGGGTGACATTTTTGTAATACTTCTTGTAACAAACATTTTTTATCAATGCCAATTCTCCTCCTCATACACACATGTTAATAATAGTAATTTTATGCTATATTCATATCACAAAATCTTTAATCATTATTATGTATATTCTCAAATTGCTTTAAAAAAGACAAACGACACAGGCACATTTATTATACTCGAATGCGGTAAAAAATCGATTTTAAATCGAAATGACATTTTTAAATCATTTATCATGATGTCAAAACACTAAACCATCGAGCAAAATTCTTTTTAGCGTTGTCTGTGCCATAAAAATGTCGTAGGCGGGAATTTGAGACACTTTCACAGAATAATATGTGCGTATCCCAGATTGTTACAATTTACTTAGAGTAGGAACAATGTATGAATTTGAATAATATATAATATTATGTTTGAATAAAAGGGCGGGAAATAACATATAGTTATTCCTAGGGATCTTTCACATGCATGAAATTATTCACGAGTTACTTTTTATCCTAGGTCTCTTTTTTACTCACCAAAACTAAACTTACATGCATAGAAATCGGCCCACTTAAAAATTTGGTCATTTTTGATGTCTTATATTTCCTAAACCTGTTGGCCGATTTAAGTACTTTTGTGAACATGTTATAGCCTGATTCTTTAAAAATACCACTGGAATAATATTCTTACTAAAAAGGTAAAGTTTCATTGTATACCGGGTGTACCAATCAAACTGTGTTTTTTTCTCAAAGTTCGCATCACCCTGTGGAATATTCTAGCATTTATAAAATACTGAAATTAAAACCGAATTATAGCCTCAGGTTTTCTTAACATTATGTTTTTGTATTCATTCGTTCATATTGGGTAATAAAAAAGTTAGGTACTTTAACAACTAGATATATGTTCTTCATCAATATACGGTGTTTCTAAATAAGTGCGACAAGCTTTAAGGGATAATTCTGCATGAAAAAATAATGACAGTTGGCTTTATAAACGTATGTCCGCAAATGTTTTGTTTCTGAGATACGGGATGTTGAATTTTTTCTTACAAACTGACGATTTATTTATTGCTTTAAAATCAGTTGAGATATGCAAATGAAATTTGGTAGGTTTTAAGAGATAGTAATTGCCGACTTTTTGATATAAAATAAAGAATATCATATTCACTATTAGCGTGCATAGGGTATTTTTGATTTATGGGGATGGGTACGTATTTTCGACTGCAATGCTATTTAAATGGTGATTCATTTTTTTTTTCGAATCCTGAGAAAACTAATAAGTATTTTTGAAAATTTAAATGCAGAATGAAAGATTACGTTATTAGTGAGGGCCGAAAGTCTCTGAGAACTTCAATAATGTATATTTTAATAAGTTACAGAGGTGAAAAACTAAGAGAAAATCTAGTGTGATTTTAATTTCAAATATCTCATTCAAAATAAACTTTTCATTTATTCTAAGGGACTTTCGGCCCTCGGTAATAATTTATTCTTTCAGTCTGCGTTTAAATTTTTCAAAAATATTTATTGGTTTTTCCAGTATTCGAAAAAAAATTAACACAATGTCCGTGGTAATATTTTCCAAATCTATCTTTGTCCTACAACGCACTCAGTCGAATAGAATATTGTCAGCATATTGTCAGTCAGACAGTGACAATCAGTGACAATCTTAAATATTTGACATGACATCGGGAATATTTTGAGTTGTTGATTAAATAATATTGATAGTTTATTTGATAAATAATTGATTTAAGACGTGAACTTAATAAAAAGTTATTTATTGTGTATTATTTGTGGAAGATCCAAGCAGAGAACATCAGGATAATATATTCTGTGATCCAAGTATTTTGTTGTTAAAGATGATCAAAATTGTAAGCGTTCCATAGTAACAATATATTATTAAAAAATCCCTTTAACACTTTTCCTCTTTTCTCGATTGAGTATTAGTTTTTGTTGTACATATAAATTATTACAATCACTGGATACATAGGTAGTGAAAAAAAATTATCAGTAGTAATTGCACAAGAGCGCTAAAATTCTATGTTAATTTTAGAGATCGAGTGCAATTTTTTGCGATTATTTCATGAATAAAACTGTTTAAAACCAAAATTTTATTGTAATTTATTTATGTAAGTACTAATTAGTACAATTAAACACACAGTTGTTATAAATATTTGACGGTTGAAAGTCACCACTTTTATAATTTTTAAAACATTAATTGTCATTAATGTCACTGAACGTATTTTTTCATAACAACGAAGGGCATCTGACGTAATATACTTGACGAGGGGAAATTATCAAAAATTATCAGTTTAATTTTTATTTCTGTAGCTTTCTATTGGTCAGAATCTCCTATGCATGAAATAATCACATTTATTAACTGAATTAATAATTTGAAATTATACAAATAAGAATCCAAGAACATTCAAAAGCCATCTCTTTAAGTTAATGATGACATTTTCAAGCAGAATGACATTCTACTAATGTTTACATATCTATACCAGTGTGAATTTTACTATACGTAATTTGCGGTGTAAAGACAGAAAAAGTAGCGATAGCCGTAAAATATTTGCGAATTATGTGCCGATGGCCTTAACTTGTTTGCAAAGGAATCATTACGTTTGTGCAAAGATCCAATGGAACAACTGTGCGTAATCCAGATTGATAAAATTTACTTAAATTAGGAACAACGCATGATTTCTGAATAATGTATATGTTTGAATATAAGGGCGAGAAATAACATACCTACCTATTGACCTATTTTGTCACAATACAATAACCTTAAAGAAATTGAAAATAAGTCAATTAGAGATAATGACATTATTCCTGTTGTCGGATATGGCGGAGTTTCCGGGTGATATGTATTCAAATATGTATATTGAAATCATAAATTAATGAGCTACACAAATATCAAACAAAATTTAACGAGTATAGATATTAATAAAACTGGAAATAACTAACAATCATTTAGATTCAAATCAACAATCGGCAATTGAGGAATTGATTAATAAATAATGGGGGTCCCAAACGTTACGAAATATTTGATAAATAGAAAACACTGTGTTTTTATATTGTAACTATTTTATTGGATCATAAAATATCCCAGGTAACCAAATAACGTTTACAAAACGTTGAAAAGATGTCATAATTATCACCAAACCACGTCAGTTTGTCACGTTTTTTCGACGTCGAAAGTCACGTTAATGTCCCACCATAACTGACGTCATTTTTATCACGTTTTAATTACGTGATATAAAAAACGTAGTTTTTATGTCGTTTTTTTGAGATTATTTTTTATTTTATGGTTTTAAAAATACACAATAATAATTATTCGTATGGGCATTGTTGTTTTGCAATTTTTCATTTAACTGTTTTAAATTTAGCTTATAGGCAAAAAGTAAAACCAAATGCATAGAATTACAATAGCCTCGATGCAACATTATAGAATTTTCACTTTTTATATAGGAATAGGTACTTACTGTGTCAAAACTGAAACAACTTATAAACTAATAAATAATTTATTAACAAATTAATTTAATTAAACTCGATAACACATAATTAGTTCATTAACAGAAAATATTCACCAAAACAAAATACATAACTTCAAACCGTTTTCAAGAAGAACTATTGCATTAAACTAACTCACTTGAGAAAAACGGATAAAAATCTCTTAATTAACACATTTCTTCAACTAAATATCTAAATGAAAATCATTATTTTGATACCACACAAAGCACATAAACAATAAATGAAAAATTTCTTATGACAATTTAAGCTTATAAACGAAATTGTTTGGAGTCAATGTCAATATACAACATAACCATTAATTAACTCGTTAAGCTCCTCCCATTTTTGTAACGTCAGACTTGGGCTGTCTGAAATGAAAACGTGTTTTTAAACGTATTTTAACGTCAATAATCTTACGTATTTAAAATCATCAACCAAAGACGTCTATACTACGTAATGTTCAAACACGTGGATATATAAAACCAAAAGCTGACGTTTCCTCGACGTTATTGACGTCACTTGGTTGTCTGAGATAGGAGTGGGTTGTGTATAGAATATAAGACAAATGGCCTCCACGGCTTTACTGGAACACACACACTCTTGTTGAAAATTTTCGTGACTATTTTGCATAAATGTGGCTGAAATTCGTTGATGCAGGGCTGAATTTTCTCCTTCATTGCACGGGTGGCTGTCAGATTATTGACATAGACCTTTGACTTTAAATAACCACATAAAAATAAATCTAATAGTGTTAAATCACACGGCCTATGTTGCCAATTTTACACTACTTGGTTTTTGATACTTACCCTCAAAACAGACGGATCACGCTGCAACGCTACGCTCAGGGCCCCCGTAACCGAGCGTGCAACGCGTGCGGCGCACGCGGGCGCAATCCCGAAAGGGCGCCAAACCGAAGGTTTGGTAAATAAGAAATATTTATTATAAATGAGATCATTTTTTTATACAATTTTACTTTTAATTTTTTCATGGACTCATAGAGAAATCTCAAAAATCAAACATTGTGTTATTACTGAAAAAATAATTAAAATCTTATTTTATATTTGATGTTAATAAACAATAATTACCACCTTAATTGTATTTTTAAAAACAATATAATATCCGAATATCTCTGTTTTTCAGTATTAATGTTTTCTAAAGTAAAAAATAATATTTAGGGTATGGTGCATAGTTACAAACATTATTCACTAATTATGGACTGTACCCCAGATTCAAGTCGTATAAAGCCAATAAGCCTAATTTTGCGTTATGTTGTATTAAACGATATTTCTAAAAAAAAGTTCAAATAAAAGAGTTTTTAGCTTCTCGAATAATGTTTGACACTACAAGGGAACCGTTATTTAATTTTGTTGTTGAACTATTACAAAATTTAAATATAAAAGACATGAGAGGTCAAGGGTATGATAACGGTGCCAATATGCGTGTATCATAAGGGTAGGATAATCACAGCTTAAATTTAGTAATGAATGATGCTGCTATATAAATAAAATAGTAAACTTGTTTAATATAATACAAGAACTTTACGTATTTTTCTCTTCCTTCACAAAAAGATGGGATATTTATCATAAAACTACATGTTCCTGAGTTAAATCTAAAACCCCTAAGTGATACAAGATGGTCGAGTAGGATAAAAGCTATAAAGCCACATAAATTTCATATAATTAAAATTTGTGAGAATCTTACAAATATAGCAGATAATGATACCTTTAACATAGAAATTAGACAGTATTAGAATAATAATTGATCAAGTCCTAAGTTCGTTAAATAGTAGATTTAATATAATGTTTGGGATAATTTTTTTCGGTTTTTAGTGATATTATTACATTAAGTGATGATATTTTAAAAAAAATGTCGTGCTCTTCAAGAAAAGCTAACTGATCCAGTAAAAACTATATTTACGACTAAAAACTCTTAATAATCAATATATATTTTAAAATATCTAACTACATCTCTACTAAATATCACTTTTTCATTAAGAATCCTCCTCACTTTAACTGTGTCTGTTGCTTCTGGTGGTGAGATCATTTTCAAAATTAAAGTTATTAAAAATTATTTGAGTTCTACTGTGGTAGACGAAAGATTATCCTGGTTTGGCAATATTAGCTATATAGCAAGAGCTCGTCAATAAAATTGACTTTGAAGATAATGATAAAAGAATTTGCTGCAGTCAAATCTAGAAAAACACCCATTTAATTCAACTTATATTTATCCTATCGCTTTCTAGATTTAAGAGCGTAGGCCCAAAATTGCGAACCAATGTTTTTAAATGTACTCTTTTTCTTCGAATCCTGAGAAAACTAATAAATTTTTTTGAAAAATTTAAACGCAGAATGAAATTAAACAACATATAAATGAACATAAACATAAATGAAAATAAACATTATTACCAAGGGCCGGAAGTCCATTAGAATAAACAAAAAGTTTTTTTAATGAGATATTTAAAATTAAAAATCATACTAAATTTTCTTTTTTTTTCACCCCTGTAACTTATTAAAATAAATGTTATAGAAGTTTTCAGGGATTTTCGGGCCTCGGTAATAATGTAATCTTTCATTCTGCGTTTAAATTTTTGAAAAATATTTAAGTACATATTAGTTTCCTCACGATTCGAAAAAAATGAATACATTTAAAAAGCATTGGCCTGGAATTTTGTGCCTGCGCTCTTGACTAATGCTTTATTTGTTTTTTTTTTGCGATCATCAGCAAACCAGTTACAAGAAAAATAAAATTTGAGTTCTTGCAATTTCTGTTGTTTTATTACAAGTAAAAATAAAAAAAATTAGAATAGTTTCCTATGATTGACCGTGGGTTCTTATGTGGAGTGGACGTTAAATCACAGACTTAATCATAAGAAACTATCATACTTTTGTGAATCCACAGCGTGACCGATCACAGTCGCTCGTCTGTGGTCGGCCTTAAGCGGCTTGTTTTTGGACGACCAGTGTATTTAGTATTACAAATTGATCCAATCTCCCTGAATTTTTCAGTTACTCTCTTCATCGTTATCGACGTTAAATCAATATTCCGACCATATTTTGTACGAAATTTCCGAATAGTGGCTGCAAAACTTTTATTATTTTAAAAATATTGTTTAACAATGAAAACTCATTGTTCACTCGTGTAGTGCTCCAATTGTCCTAACTCAAAACTGTCAGCTGTCAAACTGTTTTTGTTTTGTTGTTGTTAACATTTTACTGCACAAATGGCTGCAAATTCAAATCTTTCTACGGGGCTTTCTCCACCTCTCTCCTTTCGCTAACGTGTCCAGTCTTCTTTATCCTACCTTTCTCCATGTGTAAGATGTCTTTCCGGAGTATCGATCCATTTCATTGTTCCATGATATTTCGGAGTCTGCCTCTTTTCTCTTTCCCACTGTGCGATCTGCTATTGAGTACGATCTGCTATTCTCACGTTTAAAATATATAAAGATACGAAATTAAACGTTTTTTTTAATATAGCTTAGTATATCTTATTTTACTCTCCTTCTTCTTTTTCTTATCTTTTCATTTCTAATACTATTCAGTCTTGTTTCTCTACAGCTTCTTCACATGAACTCCATTGCGCTTGCTGTCATTTTGGACCTGTTTAGTTTTTTATTATCCAATATTCTGCTCCGTAAATCATTACACTATGTATCATGGTGTTATATATTTTTGTGTTTTTTCAAGGTGTTTTTTGTTAGCAGTTGCCGCTAGGGCATCTCTGCCATTTCGTTTGTTGCAATCAGGTCTTGGTTGGATCAGAGAGAGCAGCATATGTGCCTCCTGATGAGAGACTAATAAGTTTCGAAACCGGTAGAGGTGCTTGCTGCACTCTCTGATTGAACTGGAATAATGATGCGGCTGTAGTTTCGCGTTGCAACGAAATTGAAAATGGTTATCCATTTTTGTGTTATATATTTTTTCTGTTTATTTTTTTTTATCTGTCTATCCCATAGTACCCCGTTTATTTGTCTGACACATGTTTTTGTCTTCTTGCTCAGTGATTATATTCTTTGAGATTATAAATCCCAAATATTTGAATTTTCCAAGTTTCTTACTTGTTATATTTCTATTGCTATGTATTCGGTTTTTTCTAGGTTTATTTCCAGTCCTTTCTTTGTGCATTACTCCTGTTCTAGTTTTCGAAACATATGGAATAGAACTTCTTCATTTTTAGTCGTTAACCCTTGGTCATCTGCAAAACCTATAATACGTAAAAAAGTCGTCTCCAATTGGTATTCCATTGGTATTCCCATACCTTCACATTTTCTTTTCCTTTTAATATTTGTTCTACGACAAGCTTTAACAGCGTCGGTGATGTAGAGCATGCCTGTAGCCTGCAAGCCTTTTATAGTATTCATTTTTTTCTAGTATTTATATATTAATATTTATTTAGATATTAATTTATTTTTAACTTATTGTTGCTGTATAAGCTTTTTATTGCTTCTATTAACCTCTGAGTTATGTCGATCTCCTTTTCTCTTTCCATAGTTTTTTTTCTGGAAACCATGCCATACGCCTTTTTTAAATCGATCAATGCCATTTGTATGGGCCTATTTTTGTCATTATTTTTTCAGTTAATTGTTGGACTGGTATATGTGCGGAATGGGACGTTTCATGGCTGCCGGTTCATCGCCAGTACATTTCATCGCCGTCCGTTTCATCGCCAGTTAGTCAGTTGATTTGGTATTATGGGAGATGACACGAGACGACGTTAAATTCAGTTCAAAACTTATGACAATTAAAACGATACAAAATATTATTATATTAATTTACTGTACTATTTCTACTTCCCATAAATTTGATACTAAATAGTATTAAATTTGTAGTGTTAAATGGCCTTGTAGAAATATATATGTTCAAATTTATGTAGTGTCAGGTTAGGTTAGGTTAGGTCATTTCCTAGAATTCCTAATTAATATTAAAAATAAATAATAAATGTTACTGTAGAAAATTTGTCGGAAATTTGGAAATAAATCAGTTGGCGATTAATTAACTGGCGATGAATCGGCCGGCGATGAATCGGCCGGCGATGAACTGGCGGCGATGAAACGTCCTAAACAGGTATATGTGATTCTACCTACCGTAACTTCTGCCTGATCATCTCTAATTTTATTTGAGATCGATTTATGAGAGAGACATCTATATAGATAAAAAACTAACAGAGAAGTAAAAACTTCAATTTGTGTCTTGGTATAAAATGTATATTAAAACTTTTTAAAATGTCGTCCAAATGGATTGCAAAACGTTTTCGATATGATTCAGATCATCCTCAGTGCATTCTGCTAAATAAATGTTACTATTACACTATTGAAAGTGGTGTCATCGAAATACATAATACACAAAAATAGGATTAAATGCATTAACATCGACTTGGAGTCGTTTTACTTTATAAAATTATATTATGTAAACCATATGTATTTCGATGACACCAGTTTCAATGGTGTAATAGTTTCATTTACTTAGCAGAATGCACTAAGGATGATCT
This sequence comes from Diabrotica virgifera virgifera, assembly GCF_917563875.1. Classification (NCBI taxonomy): domain Eukaryota; kingdom Metazoa; phylum Arthropoda; class Insecta; order Coleoptera; family Chrysomelidae; genus Diabrotica; species Diabrotica virgifera. The sequence continues at coordinate 26,804,425 of NC_065449.1, read as the reverse complement.
GAATCAGATCGACAACGTTTTGCAATCAATTTGGACGGCATTTTAAAAAGTTTTAATAAACATTTTATACCAAGATACAAATTGAAGTTTTTACGTCTGTATTAGTTTTTTAACTATGGTATACAGCCAGCTACTGGAATTTTCCCATTGATTTTGTATTTATACAGGGTGTTTCATTAATAATTGTCCATATAGTAACTGAAGAAACCTTAGCACAAAATACGAAGATTTAACCTAAAACACTTAAATAAAATGTGGTTCCTTACTGAGTTACAGGGTGTTTTATCTAAAAATTTAAAAATTATTTTTGCTCAGCACTTTAAAACTATTCGACGTATCCTTTTCATACTTGGCAAAAAGTGCGACTACTAGACACCCTACTAAATTATGATAAATAAACCTTTCTAGCTACTACCAGAGGCGTACGACAGAGGATGGTAAATGGTTGACCCTTCTCAAATTCTACGTCACTGGAGGAATTACTATTTTAGTGCCATTTTTAGATTTTCCAATACTTTCTACGTAAATAATATACTCTTTATTGGTAACGATAAAGTCGTTAGTTTTCGAGATATTTGAAGTTAAATATGAAACGGCGCAGTTATTTTGGTTAATTTTAGGATAATATGATTCATATGATTAAAATTTAAAAATTATTTGTACCCAGTACTTTAAACCTATTTGGCGCATCCTTATCATACTTGGCAGAAAGTGTAGGTACTGTACAACCTACTAAATTAAGATAAATAAACGTTTTTAGCTACTACCAGAGGCGTACGACAGGGGATAGTGGCTGGTTAACCTTTCCCAAATTCTACGCCACTGACGAAATTGCTATTTTAGTGTAATTTTTTGATTTTGCAATACTTTTTATGTAAATAACATACTCTTCATTCGTAACGATAATATGATTACTTTTCGAGATATTTGAAATTAAAAATGAAGCGACACCATTCATTAATCAAAATAACCGTGTCGTTTCATATTTAACTTCAAAGATCTCGAAAACTAATGACTTTATCGCTACGAATGAAGAGTATTATATTTTCATAGAACGTATTGGAGAATCCAAAAATTGAACTAAAATAGCAATTTCGCCAGTGGCGTAGAATTTGTAAGGGGTCAACCATTCACTTTCCCCTGTCGTACGCCTCTGGTAATAGCCAGAAACGTTTGTTTAACATAATTTAGTAGTTTGTACAGTAGCTATACTTCCTGCCAAGTATGAAAAGGATACGTCGAATAGTTCTAAAATGCTGAGCAAAAATATTTTATAAATTTTTAGATAAAACACCCTGTAACTCAGTAAGGAACCACATTTTATTTAAGTGTTTTAGGTTAAATCTTCGTATTTTGCGCTAAGGTTTCTCCAGTTACTATATGGACAATTATTAATGAAACACCCTGTATAGATGACATCCTAATTTTTTCACGAAACATTGATTAATAATATTGCACTTTTCCCTGTTATTAGAAAGAAGCATTAATAAAGAACGGTTTCAGACTAAAATTTTCCAAATTCACTTCCTTCGAAAAATTAAGTAAAATGCTGAAAAATGCCATAATAGAAAATAATTTCATGAAACCATTAAAAGATTATTTGCTGTGAATAATTGCTGTGAAAAAATCCCTGTTTCAGAAACCATAAAGAATGTAGGTCAATTTTTGGGGAAAATAAATTACCACCAGTTTGCTCAAGATATTGCAATCATTCTAGACCCGCTACACAACTTATTAAAAAAAGAACTTCAATTAACGGCATTAATAAAGAACGGTTTCAGACTAAAATTTTCCAAATTCACTTCCTTCGAAAAATTAAGTAAAATGCTGAAAAATGCCATAATAGAAAATAATTTCATGAAACCATTAAAAGATTATTTGCTGTGAATAATTGCTGTGAAAAAATCCCTGTTTCAGAAACCATAAAGAATGTAGGTCAATTTTTGGGGAAAATAAATTACCACCAGTTTGCTCAAGATATTGCAATCATTCTAGACCCGCTACACAACTTATTAAAAAAAGAACTTCAATTAACCTGATCAAAGGAATGTCAAGAATCGTTTGATAAAATAAAGTTATTACTTTGGGCTGAATCACTGTACGGTATATATGTAGTATTAATTTTGCGTCTCTGAAAATACACACACCGGCAAAATTAAAGGAACACCTCAAAAATGGGACATGTTTGATGTCTCGGATTTTCTAAACCGGTTGTCCGATTTGAGTGATTTTTTTAGTTTGTTATAGCCTTATTATTTAAGAATATCGGTGTAATAATATTGTTGCTAGATAGGTAAATGTCATTTTATACCGGGTGTAACAATCATACTGTGTTTTTTCCTTAACGTTTGGAACACCCCATGGAATATTCTAGCATATATAAAATATTGAAATTAAAACTCAATTGTAACCTTGGGTTTTCTTAACATTTTCTTTTTTGATTCATTTGCTTACGTTGGATAATAAAAAAATTAGGTACTTTAACAACTTGCCATGTTCTTCATCGATACAGGCTGTTTCTAAATAAGTGCGACAAACTTTAAGGGGTAATTCTGCCTGAAAAATTAATGACCGTTTGCTTTATAAACTATACACAAATTTACGTGGACGCAACCAACCCTTAATCTAAAATCAAGCATCGACTACATCATTGTGAAACAAGTTTCAGAGCTAAAAATAAATGATGTTAGAGTCATGAGAGAATGAACATCAAATCGAAGAACAACTAGAAGAAATAAAAGAACCTAAGTATAACCTTCAAAGCTTTATTCATGAAAGTACTAAAGGGCTGTATCAAAGAAGACTAGATCAAAATCTCAATGAGCATTTAGAAAACACAACAGAACTATATCAAAACATGCTATGGGCAATGCAGAAAAGTGCCAAAGAAGTGTTAGGAGAACAACCAAAAACCAAACCAAGCAATAAACTCTGGTGGAACGAGGAAATAGAAGAACTAGTTTTGACCACCAAGAAGAAGCTTTACCAAAAATGGTTAAATACTAAAAATGACGAAGATCGAATAGAGTACAACAGAATAAAGCGAGCAGTGCGAAACACTGTTATAAAGGAGAAAAACGATTTATGGGATCGCAAATGTATGGAGATAAAAACATATATAGGTGGCAGGAAAACCACAGAAGCTTGGAGATTTATAAATTCCGTAAAAAAGAATGATAAAGAAAAAGTACCCCTACACTGTATACAGTCACAAAAATGGATGGACCACTATAAAAAATTGTTAACAGAAGAACGAGGCGAATATCTAGAAAATATAGCTACACCAGGTATAGAAATAGAAGGAGAACATATAAATATCGACGTAGAAAGTCTGATAAAAGCGGTGAGAAGCTTAAAGAATGGTAAAGCTTGCGGTCCAGAAGGTATTCCAGCAGAACTGGTTAAAAATGGAACAGCTAAGCTATTTCGAATGCTAACAAAAGTCTTCGTCGAATTCTTAAATGGACATCCAGTGCCTCATGAATGGAAAATGGCTTATATCTCATCCATCCATAAGAAAGGAGATAAGCGAAATTGCGAAAACTACAGGGGAATTTCGGTGACCAGCACACTCAGTAGACTGTATGGTAGAATACTGAGAGACCTAATAGAGTCCGAATATAGCCAATATGAAGAAGAAGAACAAGGGGGCTTTAGAGCTGGCCGCTCCTGTACAGACAACGTATTTAGTTTAAAACAAATTATAGAGAAAAAAACAGCCAGAAACAGAGAAGTGCACCTGACATTCGTTGACTTACAAAAAGCTTATGATAACATACCCTTAAATAAGATGTGGGAAGTTCTACATGCTTCACCAGTAAGCTACACTCTCACCAATGCATTAAAAAATCTATATGCAGGATCACGTTCACGAGTAAAGATAGGAAACTCACTTACTAACAGCTTTCCAGTAACTAAGGGGCTTAGACAAGGATGTTGCATATCTCCGACCCTGTTTAAAATCTACGTTGCAGCAGCACTTAAAGGTTGGAAGAGGAAAGTAAATGGAATGGGCATAGAGCTAAACAATACATGCCTCTACACGCTCCAGTTCGCGGACGACCAGGTCGTAATAGCAAACGACAGGGAAGACATAGAATACATGATGCGTAAGTTGGTCGAGGAATATTCAAGATGGGGATTGGACGTCAATATAGATAAAACAAAGTACTTATGTGTTGGTTCAGAAGAGAACGATATTCATCTTACTATGGAAAATAATCAAAAAATTAAAGCCTGCCAAGATTATAAATATCTAGGAGTAACATTTGATAAAACTGGAACTGATGACAAAGAAATTACTTCCAGAATTATACAAGCAAAAAGAGCAATCCGATGTCTCAATAATATTCTTTGGAGTACTCAAATATCGAATAAGAGAAAATTTAATATCTACGAGACTATGATTAAGAGTAGTTTATTATATGATGCTGAAACTTGGAGGCTTACAGAAAAAAACAAAAACAAAATTGAAGTAGTGGAAATGGATGCAATCAGAAGGTCATTACGTATATCCAGAAGAGAACATATCAGAAATGAAGACATTAAAAATCGAATGGGAATAGAAGGAACAATAATGAAAGATATAGAGAGAAGACAACTGATCTGGTATGGACACGTAAACAGAATGAATGACGAGAGACTTCCAAAACAATGTCTGGAATGGCAATCTCCTGAACATCGGAAGCGAGGGAGACCGAAAGTTAATTGGATCACCGGCATCCGGAAAGCGATGAGCGCGCGAGACCTCAGGGATGACCTGTGGCAAAATAGGAAGGAATGGAATTTGGGAATCGGACAACGCCGCAAGACGTTCTAAACCGATCATATATATATATATATATATATATATATATATATATATATATATATATATATATGCTTTATAAACATGTCCGCAAATGTTTCTTTTCCGAGATACGAGATGTTTAATTTTTTCTTACAAACTTACGATTTATTTATTGCTCTAAAACCGGTTGAGATATGCAAATGAAATTGTTTTAAGAGGTAGTTATTGCGCATTTTTTGACATATAATTAAGAATTTTATATTCACCATGGGCGTGCATGTGGCATATATTGAAAATGTTTATACCCGTATGCACGCCAATGGTGCAAGATTGCCTCCAACAAGAAATTGAAGAGTACTGTGGAGAGCGGATCTCCCTGCTTTAATCCCCTTTTAACTTCTAATTTTCCTTTAACTTCCTTTTATCCTTACTCTATTATCGGCCTTCATTATAGTTATTTATGTACCCAGTCAGTAAAGTTACTCTTTATCGAACGAGTCTAATATTATGAGCCAAGCGAGCGTAGCGAGCAAGGCGAATAACAGACGAGTTCGATAAAGAGTGTTTACTGACATGGTGCATACAAAATTTTATCGCCAACAATTTGATATTGGTTTTAACACTTACAATTTACAATTTAAGAATTTTTTAAATTTTAGACGTAATAAAAATTTCATGACAGTGATGACAGATGACTTTTGCATGATGGCCGATTTCAATTTTTAATCGATAGTTATCAATATTGAATAATTACTAAATTGGTAAAATTTTGATTTATTTTATATGAATATAATTACAAAATACTACAGAATTTCACTTTTTGACATAAATTTAATTAACAAAAAAAAAGTATACCATTTTTAGCCATTATCATTACCATTTTTTACATTAACAATGTCGTAAATTTTGTACAATAGTTTTAATAATTAAAGTAAATACTCAATTGTAAGTTAACTCAAATAAATAATCGATTACTGCATCGACCACTTACATTCAATCTCGATTAATCGCGGTAGGTAAAGTAAAATTCTTCTTTCAGTACAATAAAGTGTTACTTTACTGCCGCAAATGAGGGCAAATGAGTACAATAATGAATGACTTTAGTGACGGTTGGCGATAAAGGTCATTTTTATTAGTGTGATCATCTTTTCCCTAATTTCGAGTACTTTTAAGTACCCTTCAATAAATTGTGACCTGCAATTAAAAAGAATGGAGACTAAATGAAATAGGTGAAAATTATTAATAGACCATTACAAACTGATATAAAAATAGACTTAAGTCTTCATTTGTAATTATTAGTTATAAGCTAATATCTGATTTTATGTATGTAAAAGTCTTCTCCGCCAAAAACATTTTATGGTTGACGCGGCTTACTTAATAAAAAAATAATAATAAATAACTAAAAACAGTGCAATTGTGCAATATACTTCATTTATCCAAAATATAAGAAGCATTAATAAAAAACGGTTTCAGACTAAAATTTTCTATATTCATTTTCTCGAAAAGTTCAGTAAAATACCGACATAATAGAAAATAATTTCATCAAACCGGTTAAAGATAATTTGCTGTGAATAATTGCTGTTAAAAATTCCCTGTTTCAGAAACCATAAAGAATGTAGGTCAATTTTTGGGGAAAATAAATTATTACCACCAGTTTGCTCAAGATATTGCAATCATTCTAGACCCGCTACACAACTTATTAAGAAAAGAACTTCAATTCACCTGATCAAAGGAATGTCAAGAATCTTTTGATAAAATAAAGTCATTACTTTGTTGGAAACCAATTTTGAGAATTTTTAATCCCGATTTACCGATTGATATAACGTAGATATCGGCATCAAAGGAGTAGGAGCTGTATTAAAATAAAATAATGAAAAGGGTGTTTTAAACCAGTGGAATATTACAATAAAATAACGAAAATTCAGGAAAAGAAAAATGCAATAATATATCTAGAAGATTTAGTAATAAATGTACAGTGAAACCCCGGTAAGTCGCTCCCGATAACCCGGAAATCCGGGTAACCCGGACCGATTTTCATCAGACAAAACAAACATATTTTCACTTTGACTGAGTTTTTTACCAAGAAATAAACAAAAGTGTATACAACTGTACGTAATTTAGATGTATTATGTATTTCATGTTTTTGCAATTATAATGTGTATTTTCCTATTAAAAATATTTATTTTACTAATTCTTACCATATTCTCCGGCTAACCCGGATTTTCGATAACCCGGATCGGCCGCGGTCCCGATTAATCCGACTTATCGAGATTCCACTGTAGCTGTAAAATATTGGCAACAAACAGATAAAAGACCTTTAGAAAATTTATATACAGTGCTAGTCAAAAGTCCGTACCCCCCCCCCCTCGTAACTTTTGACCGGTTATACTTATAATAGTGAAATTTGGAGGAAGGAAATGAACGGACGTAGGCTTCTTAACTAGTCATGACAGGTGACGTAAAAGTGACAGATGACTTTACAGCGCCACTGTGACAGATAATTTTAAATGGTACCCCATGGTAAGCGATACCTCGTTTGATAGGTATTGAAAATACCCATTCAGCTATACTAATTTTGTTTGAGTTTAAGCTCATTTGGATGAATAAATGAAATAATAAAAAATTGTAGTTTCGCATTTAATTAATAAAAATTCAAACCTCCGCCTATGGTTACTTGTCAAAAAGGTTGACGATGACGTAAAAACTACTAGAGAGCTGAAAAATGTCAACTTTTTTGACAAAATAACCATGGGCGGACATTTGAATTTTTAATAATTAAACGCGAAATTACAAAGTTATATTTATTTCATTTATTCACCAAAATCAAAATTAACTTAAACCCAAAAAAATTAGTACGATTGAATAGATATTTTCAATACCTTTCAAATGAGGTGTCACTTGCCATAAGGTCCCATTTAAAATTATCTGTCACAGTGGCGCTGTAAAGCCATCTGTCACTATTACGTCACCTGTCATGACTAGTTAAGAAGCTTATGTCCGTTTATTTCCTCCCTCCAAATTTCACTATTATATGTATAACCATTCAAAAGATACGAGGGGGGGTACGGACTTTTGACTAGCACTGTATAAAGTCTAGACGAGTAATTGGCAGACTTGACATTCTGCTTAACCAAATTTAATTTTAAACTAAGTATAATAATTTACGGTATTTCTTTTTAAAGAGAGCTATCGTAATACTATCAAATTAGTGAAACAATATCCAGGAGCAGATGCCACATCTGCAGAGGATGACCTACAAAAACAACTTTATCGATTCTACCAAGCATGTCGACGACTCAACATGAACATATCCACGCAGAAAACAAAATTCATTACCATTGCGAAAGATCCAATGAGATGCAAGCTCGTGATAGAGGAGAAACCCATCGAACAGCCAAACCAGTTCAAATATCTAGGTGTAGACTTATCAATCTAACTTAGTTATCATGACCCATCCAGAGACCTAAGAGGACAAATAAACAAGGCCGCAGTCATGTCCGGATGTTTGAGAGATGTGGTCTGGAATAAACCATAATATGAGAATGAACAGCAAAGTTAGAATTTATAAAACTTGCATCATACCTGTTATGACCTGTGGCATTGAATCAAGAGAAGACACCAATAGGGAATATAACAGGGGAGAGAAGAAGGGATAAAATATGAAACAATATCATCAGGGAACAATGTGGCGTGAAAATGTAATAAGCTGGGGTAGGCAAATAAGAATATAATGGCTCAGTCATGTAAAAAGAATGGAGGAGCGCAGACTACCAATAATTGCGCTAGAAGGAAAACCAGCAGGCTAGGGTTCACCGGGGAGACCACCAAAAAGATGGAGAGATAGTTGACAGTCTACCTTTCAAGAAATACTTCAACGTCGGAATTAACAGATCGACAGATCTACAACAAGTATATAGAAGACGATGCGACATCAAACCACAGCCCACTAATCGCTAAAGCCATTCTTAAACTTAAACGTGTAAGAAAATAAAAAAAACCCAAAAACTAGAAGATAGACAACTGACAGAAGATAGTGTAAAAGAAACTACAACATAAAATATCTGAAAACTATGATAAATTAGACACAAACACCTATGAGATCAACAAACAATGAGAAACAGTAAAATACTGCCTCCCCGCCGTTTCATGTAAAGAGGTGTCAAAAGAGCCGATAATAACTAGATCACTGACGAGATACTGGACATAATGAACCAACTGAAACATGCCAAGAAAAAATATAGCCACAAATACAAAATTACTAATAACGAAATCAGAAAAAAGATAGAGAAACAACACAAATTTACTTAGAACAAATACGATCTATTCTAACCTACCTAAAAAGTTAAAAAATGTCAGGATTGCAAAAAAGAAACCACAACATAACTCTCTGGGAATACCATGATAAAACTGACGAAAAACAAAAAAGATAAAAAGAATATGTTGAAGAGCTCTTTAAAGACGAAAGAAGATATCTACAAGTTTCCATTAAAAAAAAAAGAAACAGGCGAAGAGATTACAAAGGAAGAATTACTGTATGCATTAAAGAACACACAAAACAGATAAAGTCCTAGGCCAAATCAACTGCCTATCGATATCGCTAAGATAATAGGCAGGGACGTAACAGAGGCCCCCGCAGCATGAAGCTTGCGGGGGGCCCCAATATGCCAGGGTCCCCATCTTGTAGTCTAATAATATAATGTTAAAATATGTTATTGTTATATTATTTTGCGCGTATATTCGCAACGTTTTTTAAGCAATGTAGTATTGAAAATAAAGTTGCCCATCAGATAGATACAATGTATCGTATGTATGTATTGTACATATGTATTAATAAAATTGTAGATATATTCGCTGATAGTAATGCAGGAAGAAAGTTGTTCATCTCATATAATAATACTATGTAATAATGTAGTCGTTTATTAATTTTCCTTCTATTTTATTCTATACAAATAAAGATGAAAAATGTAAGTTGTCATAAACAGTGCATGAATACACTAATAGCCCAGTAAATGACCGTTTTGGAGTGTAATTATGAGCGTCACGACGTATTTGCTTTGCAATTTGGATTTCGATTCTACTTATCCTCCACTTCAAAGTTGGAGTTGTGCCGTTGGTTGCTTTACTTGGGGGGTGAAAGTCACCTCTTCTCGGGGGTGAAAAATATACGTTTAAAATAAGTTCGGAAATGGATAAATTGATTAATTATAAGCAACTTTTGTTCTATATAGCTTTTTTTATCAAAGTCAATACTTTTCAAGTGACTTGCGAGTGAACATGATTATTTTTCAACAAAAAAACACGTATTCAGGCGGTTTTTCGCAAATAACTTAAAACATAAGTATTTTATCGAATTAAATATTATAGAAAAGTTATCGAAAAAATATGTCTAGCAAAAATGTAGCTTATAAAAAACAAAAAAAATGGTGTACATATTCATGAAGTCTATCGACACAGTAAAAGGAAAATTTTAGTTCATGAAAAATTGTTCTTAATCGTTCAATTTCATATCGAATATTTCAACGTGAAATAACCAACAAACGAAGACCTTTTCGGGGAAAACTCATTGAAACTTTTTTTAATGTTTAAAAAGAATTTTATTTTTATTTTTTATATCATTTTTATAACATTTTATAGCAAGCTTCTAGCATCAAAACTAAGCGAGTTACGCTCAAAATAAAGTTGACCCTTTTTTGTGAAAAAAAGTGAAAATCTCCCTCTAATTTGGATCGGTTAGAAGTTCTTATTTTTGAAAAAAATTGGTTTTATATTAAAAAAAGATTTTTATTTTAGAAAAATGCCATTTTTTCAAAATAACTCAAAAATTATTAGCAAGGGCGGATCCAGAGAGCCCCCACGAGAATTTAAAATAATATTAATTTAAATATTTGCAGATCAAATGTTTTTAGTTTCAAACACATATCCCGCTTGCTACAAGAAAAATGTTTTTAGCTTTGTGCTGAACGGTAGTAAAGGTTGTGCTGAACGAGGTAAAGTGTGAGGTAACCTAAGCTATGCATGTATCATAAAAAAGTTCATGCCCCCCCCCCCCCGAAAGTCGGTCTTAGATTCGCCCTTGAGTATTAGTGATAAGATTTTACTTGTTTTTTAAAAATGGTAGGTTTTGCTTTTATAAATATTTTAGTTTTTTTGGTTTTCTGTAAGACAAAAATTGGTTAAGATATGGCTGTTCAAAATATGTATACACTCGTAATATGTACTGTTATATTTCTATTTGATATGAAAATTAAATTTTAATAATTATAAACAAAATTCAATTTAATATAAAATATTTTCAATTTTCTCAACCACGGGCATATAAATTTAGAACAACCTGTATACAACAAATTGTTATATTTAATTTTAAGAAGTGATTAAACGAAACTCGGGAAAATGCGCTTAGAATAAACAAAGTGAATGGCGTACCATTATCGTTGTTCGCGGAAGGTTCGATCATTAGCCTATGCTAAATAAAACTCAAGTGAAATCGATAATAGGTCATTATCGTAGTTCGCGGAAGGTTCGATCATTAGCTTATGCTAAATAAGACTCAGTTGAAGTAGATAATAGATCATTAAATTTTGTAATTAGTAGAAAGTAATTTTAGAATGGGAATTAACTATTTTTCTTTTGAAATCCATTAAGCATATTTAGAAAGATTTAAAAATTGGGTTTTGAGGAATACTGCGAATGAGAGTTGGTGGGTGGAAGTTTTGATTTGTGAATCTGGAAGGGATATTTAGAAAGTAGGGGAATGAATGACAAATAGAGATCAGAATGTTTTGAGCTGTGGAGAAGTGAAGTCGAGTAGTAGACGGTAGTGTACGGAGAGTGAGAAAGCCGGTGTAGTTCCGTGAGTGTGGAGTATCTATCGTGGAACGAGAGGTAGGCCAGGTTGAGAGTAAAAGAACCTCCTTGAGCCAAGAGTTCCCGGTAGCTGATTGCAGTTTCGAAAAAGGTAGAACACAGCATCACGACAGAAGCAGGAAACGAGAGCTATACGAGCTAGTTTCAAAGGAGAGCATTACTGGAAGCCAGGACGAGGTTTTGATTGCAGCCAAGGATAGCAGGAAACGGGTCTTGTGTGAAGACATTCTCAGTTCACCAGAAAAAGGTCAGTCTCATTTGTTTGGACATGAATGTATGGGGTTTTTCGTATTAAATACCACATTTAAAATTGAAGAAACATAATCAATAATATCAGAAAAGCTTCATCAAACTTAAATAGAATTGTTGCTAATAAATCATAATAGTTAAATGTTAATAAAAACTTTCAATTGGAAACCAAAAGGAAATAAGATTCCCATGTGTAAATGTTATGTTTAAGAATAATAAGGTATAGCAAATATTAAGCAGTGATTGCCATTTAAATAAAATAAACAATATTTTGATTACAATTGTAACCCATATGTGTTATTATTTTACTCTTTTCTTTCCTATCCCGATTAGGAACCATTGAGAAATACTTAGAAGCCACGTAAGTAAGTAATTAATTTTATAAAAAGCCCTGAGATTGAAAACATATTGATATGTGATCTGGTAAATTAATTAGATTATTATTAATGCATTGATTAAATTAAATGACATATAAAAATATTATCTCATATCAATAATCAAGATCACAACAGTACATATACTAGGATGGTATATCTTCCCTATACTGTTGTACAAAGTTGAATCCTGGACTCTCACAGACCCTACCTACAAGAAAATTAAGGCTATCTAAATGTGGATTTATCGTAAAATCCTGAAGATATCTTATGCCGACCACGTGTCTAAGCAGGCCATCTTATTAAAAATAAAAAAAGGGCTGTTAACCACAGGTAAAGCAGCCAAAATTAAATAGCTCGATCGTACCATGAGGATAAGCGAAATATATGGATTCCTGCAAGTAATTTTAAAGGAAAAAGTAGAAGAAAAACGGGGGCCAGGAAGGCGAAGGATTTCCTGGATGAAAAATCTAGGTACTTGGTTCAACACAATAACCACAAAACAGGTAGCTGGCTACTTTTTTAGTTATTGTAGACCTATAGGAAGAAAACCTACCTGTTTTCTGCCTAGAGTTCGCGTCCGTTTTTAATTATTAAAAATTTGGTGCAAAAATCGCGATTTTTTCGATTTTTTTGCACTCTATTCAAAAACTAAATAGTTGACATAAAATTACAAAATTCAGTTTTTTAAAACATTGAAAAACCTTCAAAATGCCGATTTTTAAAAGTTAAAAAGTTAATATGTTGCTACGCAAACTGCAAAATACGTGAAAATCGTTATTTGTTAATAACTTTTACTAAAACTACCTTAGAACTTTAGTTTTTAACCAAAGTTGGATATTGGGGTACTTAATAAACCCTCACAATTTGAGACCGATCCATTAATTAGTTTAAGAGTTATTCTATTTGTTTATCACAGATACCTTTATTTTGCAATACGATAAGACAGAAAATAATGAAGATAGAGCAATTCTGCGTATGCCAAATGAAAGTAGAAGAGTGATAGTATCAAAATGTATTAAAAAAGATAAAAAATAATTAACATAGTCAAAAATCCTAATGCCAAATTTTTAAAATTTTGTAGTTTATAAACATTTAGAATAACCTTAAAAATGTTGTCCGTAGAAACAATCTTTTTATATATTCGAAAATATAGTATTTTAACACGAATTTTCAAATAAAAAAATTAACCTTGGCTCATTTGGGACAAAGTTAATAATAATAATAATGACTTTATTGCTTTTTTTTCAAAAAAAATACAAACTAGACAAACAGTAATAATTATAATAAAGCAAAAGGCGACGTTCGCTCTTAGATGATGTTCCTAGAAACACCAGCTAAGAAGCGCTCTTCCACGTAACCGCAGTTAGTAATATGTTTTTTTAATTCACAGCTAATTTGTTTATAATAATTAAGGAATCTCTATAATTTTATTAAATAAATTATAATTTTATAATCCTATAAAATTAATGCCATTTTATAGGATCAGATTTGTATTTTTCTTAAAAAATTTGCGCAAACATTATACCTTCACAGCACCCTCTACGATTTTTCAAAAATGTAGTTCAAACGATTACTAGGGGAAATTACAAATCCAGCGAGTTAAAATACCGAAAAAGCAATTTCAAACGAATATAATTTGCTGTATCTCCAGATCAACTCAATGGATTTTGATCTTTCTTTTTTAATTGGTATGTAATTTTTACGTCTATTACAAATACGCAATTTGTTTATAAATTTATTAATTAATAAACAGTCTAATTTGTTTAAAAAATTCTTGAAAAAATATTTTTTTTTACAAAAATCTATTTTTTTAATCATAGCATCATTAATGATCACAGAAAAAGTTAAAGTACACTTTAATAAATAAATGATTTTTATTAGATAATTATTTATTAAAGTATACCTTAACTTTTTCTATGATTAATAGGGATAGCATGATTAAAATCATAGATTTTTGGGAAAAAATTATTTTTTCAAAAATTGTTTAAACAAATTAGACTGTTTATTAATTAATAAATGTCTAGACAAATTGCATATTTGTAATGTACAGAAAAATTACATACAAATTAAAACAAGAACTATCAAAATATATTCAGTAGATCCCGAGATATAGAAAGTGATAGTAGTTTTAAGTTGCTTTTTTTAGTTTTTGAACTCGTGCATTTGTCGGCTCCCAGCTCCCCCTTCACTTACCACGACTAGTCATCAATTGAACTACATTTTAAAAATTCGTGTAAAATACCAGCTTTTCTAATATATAAAGTGACTTTTTCTACGGACAATATTTTTAAAGTTATTCTAAATGCTTATAAACTATAAAATTTCACAAATTTGGCATTAGGATTTTTGACTATATTAGATAATTTTTTATCGTTTTTTAGTACATTTTGATAATATCAGTTTACTACTTTCATTTGACATATGCAGAATTGCCCTATCTTCATTATTTTCTGTCTTATGTTATTGCAAAATAAAGGTCTCTGAGAAAAACAATTAGAATAACTCTTAAACTAATTAATGGATCGGTCTTAAATTCTGAGGGTTTGTTAAGTACCCCAATACCCAACTTTGGGTGAAACACTAAAGTTCTAAGGTAGTTTTAGTAAAAGTTATTAACAAATAATTATTTTCATTTATTTTGCAATTTGCGTAGCAACAAATCAACTTTTTAACTTTCAAAAATCGGTAATTTGAAGGTTTTTTAATGTTAAATTAAATTTTGCAATTTTATATCAACTATTTAGCTTTTGAATGGGGTGCAAAAAATCGAAAAAATCGCAATTTTTGCACTAAATTGTTAATAATTAAAAACGGACGCGAACTTCAGGCAGGAAACAGGTAGGTTTTCTTCCTATAGGTCTATAATAACTAAAAAAGTAGTCAGCTACCTGGATCTTTGAGTGTCCCGAACATGGTCTATTTCTAGCTTATTACCCTGGAGTATAGTGCCATTATGGTCGCCAATATCCGAAACGGATAGGCACTACAAGAAAAAGAATAAATATACAGGGTGTCCAGAAACTCGACAAACGAAGACAGGGGATTCTTCAGATAATTTTAAGATAATTTAACCCAATTCACTTAGTCCGAAAATGCTTCCTAAGGAAGCTAGAGCTCTTTGAAGATGGCGTCTTGTAATTAGTTTTTCTTAAATACCTCCAGAATGCTTCTATTTAGAAAAACAAAAATTGGTGCGCGTATTTATCTTCAAGATATAAATCTAATCCATCTGTTGCAAATTTCTAGTACCGATCATAGGCGTCCGTTTTAGGTAGGGCAACGGTTATTTTATCGCATAACTATTTTATCTTTAACTTTTATGCATTTCTGACACTGGATTATTAAATTGTGAAGTATTCTAGTACTAAAAGGTACTCTTGTTTTAAATCGGTAGGACAGACCGTTTTCTAGAAAAATCGATTTGAAAATTTTTCATTTTATGAATTAAAAAAAATTAAAAAAAAACTGTTTAGAAAGACGAAAACTGGTACATTTATTTATATTCCAGAGATAAATCGATTTCATTAATTGCGAATTTCTAGTACTGGTCATAGGCGTCCGTTTTGGGTAGATCAACTGTTATTTTATAGCATACCTTTCTTGTCTTGAATTTTTGAGCATTTTTGACACTAGATTATTAAATTATGAGTTATTCGAGTACTGAAAGTTACTCCTACTTTATGTTGGTAAAATACTTCGTTTTTTGTTGAAAAGTTCTTTCAATTTTTTTTTCAAATTCCAAAAACGAAAAACTTTCCAATCTATTTTTCTAGAAAACGGTGTGTCCTACCGACTTCAAACCAGAGTGCACTTAAGTACTAGAATACCTCACAATTTCATAGTCCGGTGTCAGAAATGCATAAAAGTTAAGGACAAAAAAGTTATGCGATAAAATACCCGTTGCTCTACCCAAAACGGACGCCTATGACCGGTACTAGAAATTTGCAATGAATAGAATCGATTCATCTCTGAAAAGTAAATAAGCATACCAATTTTTGTTTTTCTAAATAGAAGCGTTCTAGAGGTATTTAAGAAAAACTAATTTCATGACGCCATCTTCAAAGAGCTCTCTAGCTCCCTTAAGAAGCATTTTCGGACTAGGTGAATTGGGCTTAATTATCTTAAAAGTATCTAAAGAATCTCCTGTCTTCGTTTGTCGGTAGAGTTTCTGGACACCCTGTATAAATAAAAATATTTATGGTAATAACGTCAGAACTAATTAAAAAATTTAATAATACATACGTTCTTACCTAAATACTGATCTTTTCTAAAGATTATACATTTACATTTTCTCAGGAAAGATTCTCTCTCTAATGCTTTTGTAATCAAGTATTTCCGAGTAATATTTTCATCGTATTTTCAAACATAAAGCAACTTTTCACTATATTAAATTTAAATTCCAACAAATAAATCCAAATCTCGTTATTGCTCGAATAATTGCTAAAACTTGAGCTTCCTGATTCCAAGCACTTCCTTTGACTGGCATCTCCGTCTTGCTGGAATTATAAAAGGGACGCATTTATGCCTCTATTGCTTCTTTATAACAAACATGCACAATATCCTTGTTTGCTTTTATTCGTATGCAAGTCGGTCTTGAAAATATATGTATAAAAATATGAAAAGTATGTAAAACTGGTTTGTTTGTTAAACTTTAAATTTGTTTTCCACTGAAAATAAATGCCTTGGCTTACTTTTATGAATCACTTTAGTGGTTTAGATCTTGAGGAATAAAAGGGATAAAGTTTCGTAAGTATACAATTAAGGATAACAACTTTATAATTCTTTAATGTGGTTACTTGATATTGCAAATCGCTTGAGTTTTCTCATTAAACTAAGTGTTTTTACCATATTGTCAGCATCTTCTTCTTACCACTTTTTATTAGGTAGCATAGTAGTCCAGGGTAATAAGGTTTTTTCCATGACAATCGAGCAGCCAGGGTATTGAAGCGTTTTTTCGACAGGTAATACTTATAAGAGCAAATTGTAACTATTTCCTGCGTAGGATCTGGCGGCCATTTTTATTTATAAACAATTAAGTGTCAAAAACTGGCATTTTTCCCTTTTTTTTCAAATCAATGGAAAACAGTGAAACTTCAGTTAAAACCCGAATTTACTAGGAAAAACTAGTTTTAACTACGCGCTTTAGACAATTCTAGCTTTTCAGTTTTTTTAGTACAAATATCTTTGAGATTATGCAAAAAGCTTTAAAATGACGTATTACAGAGATTGATATTCTCATTTATTGCTAATATAATTGCGAAAAAAGGTCGGAATTGCAAAAAAAATTAATTTCGCAATAATTATTGTAAAAATTAGTGTACAGCTTTGAAATTTTTGTCATATAAGGGTTCTTTGGTGCTTAATATGTGATAAAAGTTTCAAATCGATTCATTCAATTGTTTAAATTTTATTTAAATTGTTTATCCCAGAGAGCATTTTTTTGCAATAACATAAGTCAGAAAAAATGACGTTAGAACCATTCCACAGGTGTCAAATGAAAGAGCATGATCTATATTTTCAACTTGGTTTAATAAAAGCGAATAAAAAATTAATTTATTAGTAGTAAATAATTATGCAAAAGTATCGTAAATCTTTCGTTATAAACTTTTTATTTTGGTATATAAGAAATTATATACATTTTTTCTACGAGCGTGCAAAAATGTCTACTTTCGCGCACGCATTTTAGTTTAGAAAGTTTCACTTTTCCGCACGCGTGTTATTTTCCGCACGCGTGTTACATTTCCGCACGCGGTTTTTACTTTTCTGCACGCGTGTTAATTTAGATATGTTAATATGGCCTTAAAGTAATTATAATACATGCAATAAACTAATATTTAGATATTATTTACTAATTTATTTCAAATATATCTTATTGTGTTCCTGGTTTAATGAAATTAACGACACAATTCGATGAAATAAAATTATTTTGACAAAATATTCGAAAGTCAAATCGGTAGACAATAACAGTCGTTTTGAATCATCGTCATGGAAACCAAGATCGTCGTCATGCTAACTAATTATATTGAAAGTTTGGTTTTGACAACCTTGTCAAAGAATTAATTTGTGTATGTATTTTCATATTAATTAAATTAATTGATTAAGATTTGGTAATTCTTTAAAGACTCTTAGAAAAAATATTGTTCCTAACTCTTGCAGAAAGTCTCTTTTCCGCACTCGACTGCTTGCCGAACTCCCGCTTCGCGTCGGTTGGCAAACTGCAGTCGCGTGCGGAAAAGAATGACTTTCAGCACTTCTTAGGAAAATAACTATATTACAATTTTTTATCAATTATGATATAAATAACATTACTTGGTAGTTGTGCACTTAAAAAAGGGAAAAAAGTTAAGTTTTTTGGAAAAAGTTATTCAAAAAGTTTATAAGGAAAGATTTACGATACTTTTGCATTATTATTTATTACTGATAAATGCATTTTTTATTCGCTTTCTTTAAACCAAGTTGAAAATATAGCTCATGCTCTTCCATTTGACACCCGTGGAATGGTTCTAACGTCATTTTTTTCTGACTTATGTTATTGCAAAAAAAATGCTCTCTGAGACAAACAATTCGATTAAAATTTAAACAATTGAATGAATCGCTTTGAAATTTTTATCACATATTAAGCACCAAAGAACCCTCATTTGACAAAAATTTCAAACCTGTACACTAATTTTTACAACAGTTATTACGAAAAAATTTTTTTTGCAATTCCAACCTTTTTTCGCAATTATATTAACAATAAATGAGTATATCAAACTTTGTAAGACGTCACTTTAAAGCTTTTTTCATAATCTCAAAGATATTTGTACTAAAAGAATCATAAATTTCACTGTTTCCATTTATTTGAAAAAAAAAGGGGAAAATGCCATTTTTTGACAGTTAATTGTTTATAAATAAAATGGCCGCCAGATCCTACGCAGGAAATAGTTACAATTTGTTCCTATAGGTATTACTTGTCGAAAAAACGCTTCAGTACCCTGGCTGCTGGAGTGTCACGAACTGGGTATATTTTTGTCTTATTACCGTGGCCTATAGTCTTTTCAATCGTCATCAGAGGCTGATGGTTTAATTTTAATATGCATGTTTACAAAAATATTTAAGGTACTAGTACACATTAGAAGACCAAAAATAAGCATCTTTTCAAAAAAAATTTTCTCAGAACCTTTATTAAAAATGAACATAAAGCTTTTTTACCTATTAATATCTAACTATTATAGAATACAAAAACTATATCTTTTTACATTTACGCAGGTACACTAATATTGTAGAGGCCTCGAAAAAAGTAGTTCCGATGGCGGACAGATTATCTCAGGATTGGGTTCCCCGACACAAAAAAGTCGTACGGCATTTGAAAAAGGAAGGATTTTTACGTGACAATTTACCACCGTTAGTGAAAAATTCCACAAAAAAGTATTTTACGGAAAAATTGTTGTGAAAAAATCGCCCCTTTTTCTTCAGTTTGTCACGGTTAAAAAATATTTATTTTTTATTTTTTGGTCAAATTGTGGTAAATTGTCACGTAAGAAACCTTTCTTTTTCAAATGCAGTACGATTTTTTTGTTTCAGATATCCCAATCCTGAGATTAACTGTCGTTCATCATTTTTCGAGGCCTCAACTTTTGCGCCCTCTACAATATTAGTGTACGTGCATAAATTAAAATATATATATTTTTTGTACTCTCTAAAGTTAGATATTAATATGTAAAAAGTTTTATGTTCATTTTTAATAAAAGTTTTGTGAAAAAAATTCTTGAAAAAACCGATTATTTTTGGTCTTCTAATCTAAAGTGTACTAGTACCATAAGTGATATTTTTAGACTCCATATCTTTGAAAAAATTTGTAAAGGAATAGGTGTAGTTTACATATACACTCACCGGCACAAAATTCCGCAACCCAAAATTTTTGATTAAGTTTGACAATTTATAACTTTATTACTTGTACTCCGATTTTCAAGATTCTTACATCAGTTTGTAGGTACATCTCTTGATGTTGTTTGTTATTATTCCGGTAACAGAAAATTTTTTGCTTAGATGGCATTATACGGGGGTGAATGGAAGCGTTGTTTTTTCTCCTAACTTTAAAAAATTCTGTGGGAAAATTGTATCTACTGTAACTGTAACTCTTTTTATATTTTCCTACAGGTATCACTAAGGTTTTTTTTTGAATTATCCGAACATCTCCTTTCTTTTAAGAATTGTACATAAAAACACTGCTTTGAAGGTTTATTTAATTAAATATATCAAACTCACTAAAATTAACAAATCAAAACAATTCAATAGAGGGTATTAGTCCAGAAAGCCACTGCGCATCCGCTAGGAAAAATATTCTAATTCGGATTTTTTGCACAATATTACTCAAAAAGGACCCCTTTTAACAAATTTGCATGTTGCCAGGACCAAAACTTGGTCAAAAATTTTTTAAACGTTTTTTTTTTGTTTTTTTCCTAAAATTACTTTTTTTGCATGGAACAAAGTTTTTGTTAGGTTTTTTGGATCATTCCAAACAAAAAAGGTCTTTAGTGACTTTTCTCTAAAAGTGATAGTTTTTGACATATAAGCGATTAAAAATTGAAAAATTGCGAAATCGGCCATTTTTAATCCGCAAAAACTATGTGAAAAACTGAAAACTTGAATGTTGCCAAGGTAGGTAGATATTCTTTAAACATCGATTGATGAAATCCCGAAGAGTTTTTTGCAATATATTATTCAAAACTCCTTTGTTTTTAATTTCTAATCACGCGTGCGCGACACTATTTTCCACTGTTGCATGTGTAAACAGTATGGTGCAAATGAAAGGAATAAATTCGTTATTTCGTAAACCGGCTACTATAAGAAAAAAACCCGAAACAGGTCGATTTTTATTTTTAAGTTATGATATTGTGGCATGTATGGTATACTAGTGACGTCATCCGTCTGGGAGTGATGACGTAATAGATTATTTTTTTAAATGAGAATAGGGGTCATGTGGTAGCTTGATTATCCTTGATTATGAATTAAAAAACAAAGGAGATTTGAATATTATATTGCAAAAAACTCTTCGGGATTTCATCAATCGATGTTTAAAGAATATCTACCTACCTTGGCAACATTCAAATTTTCAGTTTTTCACATAGTTTTTGAGGGTTAAAAATGGCCGATTTCGCAATTTTTCAATTTTTAATCGCTTACATGTCAATAACTGTTATTTTTAGAGAAAAGTCACTAAAGATCTTTTCTGTTTGGAATGATCCAAAAAACCTAAAAAAACTTTGTTCCATGCAAAAAAAAATAATTTTATGAAAAAACAAAAAAAAAACGTTTAAAAAATTTTTGACCAACTTTTGGTCCTGGCAACATGCAAATTTGTTAAAAGGAGCCCATTTTGAGTAAGATTGTGCAAAAAATCCGAATTAGAATATTTTTCCTAGCGGATGCGCAGTGGCTTTCTGGACTATATGTGCAAAGTGTACCAACAAAAAAATGACGAAAAGTATTCGTGGATAACTGGTATTTAAAACACTTGCTCTGTTTCGAGCACTTCGAAAAATCGCGCGTGTTTCAAATACCTCAATATCCACTTATACTTTAATACACTATTTTATTTACCCCATAGTTTAAACGTAATCAAAGAAAACCAGAGGTTTGGCGCACCCTGTATACTGAAATTGAAAGGCCTCATATCGGCTACGCATCGAAAACTGGGGCTGAAACATTATGGACGAAATGATTGATCAGTGGACACAGGAGACCGGCTAACCTAAGCAAACTCGACGTCTGACGGGCAGTATCGATGTGTGCTTTTACATATCTATCTCCTGAACTAATATACATTTCATTTTGAAACTTTTGTCCGTTTTCCATATACATTACATTGAGTATCTCCATATACATCTCAATATAAAAATTACTTTAAAAAAATGGTAGTGATTTTTTACAAGAAAAACTTCCAATCTTGTTTTTGTTCCATTATTTGTTGAATTTCATTAAAAGTTTGTTTAATTTGAAAAATGGATTTCGAGATTTTTTTTCCCATATCACGTCAATTCTTGCGAAATAACAAACACAGCTACATAAAAAATATTTATTGAAATTGGGTAGAAGATGAGAAACAAATTCGGAGAAAACATATTTATTCGATATCCGGTATACGTCAAATGTAACAGAAGTGAAATAGCGTGAAGTGCGTTTGAATAAATACATTATAAGTTTAGTAAAAACATGAATACCATTCAAAAGGTAATAGACCTGGATCCCGCGTAAGAAAAAAAAGTTGATTAATAGCAAGCTGAATATTTCTTAATAGCTTAACGGTGTCTAGTCGGACAAACTTTGATGCACGGGAACACTGGAACAGGGGAAGTTTTAATTGTGGAGCATGATAAACGTGTCGTCCTGACACGTTTATGATTGTGAAAAATAGCAAGTTGTGAAGTTTATTCAATAGCCAACGTTATACAGGGTGTCCAGAAACTCTACCGACAAACGAAGACAGGAGATTCCTTAGATAATTTTAAGATAATTCAGCCCAATTCATCTAGTCCGAAAATGCTTCTTAAGGGAGCTAGAGCTCTTTGAAAATGGCGTCATGAAATTAGGTTTTCTTAAATACCTCTAGAACGCTTCTATTTAGAAAAACGAAAATTGGTATGCATATTTACTTTTCAGAGATGAATCGATTCCATCAATTGCAAACTATCTAGTACCGGTCATAGGCTTCCGTTTTGGGTAGAGCAACGGGTATTTTATCGCGTAACTTTTTTGTCCTTAACTTTTATGCATTTCTGACACTGGATTATTAAATTGTGAGGTAATCTAGTACTAAAAGGTACTCTTGTTTTAAGTCGGTAGGACACACTGTTTTCTAGAAAAATGGATTTGAAAGTTTTTGGTTTTTGGAATTTGAAAAAAAATTGAAAGAACTTTTCAACAAAAAACGAAGTTTTTTGCCAACATAAAGTAAGAGTAACTTTTAGTACTCGAATACCTCATAATTTAATAATCTAGTGTCAAAAATACTCAAAAATTCAAGACAAGAAAGGTATGCTATAAAATAACAGTTGACCTACCCAAAACGGACGCCTATGACCGGTACTAGAAATTCGCAATTAATGAAATCGATTTATCTCTGGAATATAAATAAATGTACCAGTTTTCGTCTTTCTGAACAGTTTTTTTTTGAAATTTTTTTTTTTAATTCATAAAGCGAAAAATTTTCAAATCGATTTTTCTAGAAAACGGTGTGTCCTACCGATTTAAAACAAGAGTACCTTTTAGTACTAGAATACTTGACAATTTAATAATCCAGTGTCAGAAATGCATAAGAGTTAAAGATAAAAAAGTTATGCGATAAAATAACCGTTGCCCTACCTAAAACGGACGCCTATGATCGGTACTAGAAATTTGCAACAGATGGATTAGATTTATATCTTGAAGATAAATACGCGTACCAATTTTTGTTTTTCTAAATAGAAGCATTCTGGAGGTATTTAAGAAAAACTAATTACAAGACGCCATCTTCAAAGAGCTCTAGCTCCCTTAGGAAGCATTTTCGGACTAAGTGAGTTGGGTTAAATTATCTTAAAATTATCTGAAGAATCTCCTGTCTTCGTTTGTGGGTAGAGTTTCTGGACACCCTGTATATTATATGAAAAAATGTTTGTCCGACAAAAATGTTGGGCATTTTAACGAGTCCGACACGTAGAACATGTCACATCACAGGAAAAATGTTGGTGATAAATAGCAGTCTGATTTTTGCATGAGGGTTTAATGAAAGGATAAAAAATCAATTGGAAGTTCTGTCCGACAAAATTAATGGGAAGTTTTCGTAGTCCGACATTCTAAACATGTAAGATATAGACAAAAATGTTGGTGATAAATAACAAGCTAATTTTGATTTTGTTATGTACAAATTATATTTTGTAACGCAAAAAGTTATATGTCGGACAAAAAGTTTGGGAAAATCGAAGGAAATGAATAAAAAATAATTTTTTCAGAATGACTTAATCGCATATTGAT
Organism: Diabrotica virgifera virgifera; assembly: GCF_917563875.1. Classification (NCBI taxonomy): domain Eukaryota; kingdom Metazoa; phylum Arthropoda; class Insecta; order Coleoptera; family Chrysomelidae; genus Diabrotica; species Diabrotica virgifera. Next base: position 26,780,155 of record NC_065449.1, on the reverse strand, counting down.
AAAGCTATTTTAGTTTTATATTATTATTTATATTCACATACTTGCATTTACATATATGTATGTACCTACATACATGCACACTCCAAAAACATATATTAATGCATGTATATATTGCAAAAAAAATATTTTTTTGGGTGGAATTTGTTCTAGATATTCTCAAAATGATAATAAAAAGTGTCATAGAACATGTGAAAGGAATATCTTAGGGTTTTCTAATTAGGCGCAAAAGAAAGTATGGAAAATTTCCTACAAAAAATGTTATATTCATTTTTTTCATAAGCACATCTTAACCCTGTAAACGACGTTGAAAAATGTGAAGAGTGTAAAAATTCGGTGCTTACAAGCATAGACGTAAATATGACACATGCTTAGAAGTATGGGTAGGTATGTATAAATAGAAAGCTGCATTTGTCTGTGTGACACTTTGTGCTCTATACTACACAAAGTACTATTTAAAAGTATATATAGTCTTCGACGTTCTTTTTGTCTCGTGTGTTGGAAATTAAGATTTATATTAACTATGGAGTGTTTTTGTATCTATTTTTGAGTGTGAACAGTTTAAATTTGAAGCCACCAAACAATTCGACGGAACATTTTTGAGTAATTGTCGAACATTTTACAAAGTTCGTAAAATACTTGGTCCTTAATTCAATGAGGATCAGTTGTCAGATAATTGTGAAAATTTTTCTTGCTATAATGCTTTTTGAGTTAAAACAAGTTTGATTGAAGAAGGGTACCTATATAAATTATTTATTAAAATTTTATATCGTAATTTTTTTCAAATTTCTACTAATGAAATATATAATGTAATATGTCACACGGGTAGAAATAATTTGCTGCCAAAATAAATCGATTAGTTTAAATTTGAAGTTACGATTGCAATTTATTATGAATTATTGTCAAAAGTGGCAGTTTTTAAATGGTAATGCATTCATAGACATAAGGGTAGAAAGGAAATACAGAGCAAAAAAGTCGATCAATGGTATATCTATCTCTTTTAACCAAACGATCCCGCGCATGTGACAGACAAAGATGGCTAGACCACTCAATCCATAGTATTGGCGTTACACCTCGATGCACAGAGCGGTCCTTACTTTGCCTAATCTACTAGTTAGAATGTATTACGTATTACAGTGAGGTACATACCTAAATAATGTTGAGATAAATCGAAAGATATCGATTGTAATTGATTGTAGGTATTTTTGATATAGAATAATCACCCGTTATTGAAATTTTAAAAATAATTTTTTAAATTGTCCGACTACGAAATCTACCCCTTACATTTTTCCGACAACAGTAATTCTTTGTAAGGAATAATTTACTTAATTAAATTTCGTTTTTGTCGGAAAGCTATTTATCACCAGCATTTTTGTCTATATCTTACATGTTTAGAATGTCGGACTACGAAAACTTCCCATTAATTTTGTCGGAAAGAACGTCCAATTGATTTTTTAACCTTTCATTAAACTCTCATGCAAAAAGCAGACTGCTATTTATCACCAACATTTTTCCTGTGATGTGACATGTTCTACGTGTCGGACTCGTTAAAATGCTCAACATTTTTGTCGGACAAACATTTTTTCATATATTATGTAACGTTGGCTATTGAATAAACCTAAAACCAACTTGCTATTTTTCACAATCATAAAATTGTCAGGACGACACGTTTATCATGCTCCACAATTAAAACTTCCCCTGTTCCAGTATTCCTGTGCATCAAAGTTTGTCCGACTAGACACCGTCAAACTATTAACAAGTTTTCAGCTTGCTATTAATCAACTTTTTTTTCTTACGCGGGATCCAGGTCTATAAGTAGGAGAAGAGATGAAATCGATTCGAACCATTACCTCGTTAAAGTCACATTATGTGGAAGGAGGCAGGAAGAAAAAGTGAAAACGATTAATAAAACGAAGCAAAAGTACAATATAGGTAAACTTAAGGAAGAAAATGTAAAAAATAAATATGAAGAGTAATATAATTATCCAACAATGTAACCAAAATTTACAAACACTACAAGTCGGGGAAAAATTATATCTAGTCCGTTCTTTAACGGTAAAATATTGCAAAACCTCCAAATTTTAAAGAACCGCTTGGATTGACATGAAATTTGGCATACACATAGCTAACAAGTCAAAGAAAAAAAGTGATATTGTGCCGATATGTGCTTGTGCCCTGGGGGTGCTTTTCACCCCCTTTTGGGGGTGAAAAAATATTAGTCCAATTTTAAGTAACTTTTGTTCTATAGAGTTTTTTCACTAAGTCAATACTTTTCGAGTTATTTGGCAGTGAATATGTTCATTTTTTCAACAAAATAACCACGCTTTTAGACGGTTTTTCGCAAATAACTCAAATAGTAAGTATTTTGTCGGAAAAATATTCTTAGCAAAAATATAGCCTGTAAAAAATTTAAAAAAATGGTGTATACATCGCGTCTCTACACCTAGTAGAAGCAGAGATATAGATAATGAAAAATGGGTTCATATTCGTCAAATTCCAAATGGAATATTTTAACGTGAAATAACCAAAAATGAAGCACATTTCGGGGAAAACTCATTACAACTGATTTAAAGTGTTTAAAAAAAGCTTCATTTTTGTTTTATAAAAAAAATTTCTAGCATCAAAATTAAACAAGTTACGCTCAAAATAAAGTTAGTCCCTTTTGGTTTTGGTAAAAAAATCGAGAAAATCACCCCCTAATTAGTATCTTAAATAAACTTAATCGTTACGACTTCACAAGTTTCTTGACTCTTGTATATATTGTTTATATGATCTGTAAGTTTCATCGGTTTAAAGTCCTTATTATTGAAAGGGCTGTAGTTAAAAGGAGTTGAACGAGTCATTGATCACGAATGTATGCAAATTTAGAAACACCAAATCTTAATCAATTTTTGTCTAACAGAAAAACGAAAAAATACTTGATATTCAGAAAATCAAATCTGACTTTTTTGTTATTCGAGATTTTTGGTATCTCTAACAATTTTTAAGTTATTTTGAAAAAAAGCATATTTTTCAAAATTTAATTTTTTAAAAATTTTACTTTGAAACCAATTTTTTTCAAAAATAAGCACTTTAAATCGATGAAACTTACAGATCATATAAACACAACATAAGTAAAATAATTTGTGGAGCGGTAACGATTAATTTCATTTAAGTTGCTAATTAGGGGGTGGTCTTCCCGATTTTTTTTTGCAAAAACAAAAGGGACCAACTTTATTTTGAGCGTAACTTGCTTAAATTTAATGCTAGAAACTTTTTGTAAAAGGAGAAATAAATATTTTTTTAAACACTTTAAAAAAGTTATAATGAGTTTACCCCAAAAAGTGCTTAAGTTTTTAAATATTTCACGTCGAAATATTCTATTTGAAATTTGGTGAATATCAATCTATTTTTCATTGGCTATAACTCTGGTTCTACGAGATTCAGAGACCTAACGCGTACACCATTTTTTTTACTTTTTTATAAGCTATATTTTTGCTAAGAACATTTTTTTCGACAAATTACTTACTTTTTGAGTTATTTGCGAAAAATCGTCTAAAAATGTGGTTATTTTGTTGAAAAATGAACATATTCACTCGCAACTCGAAAAGTGTTGACTTGGCGAAAAAGTTCTATAGAACAAAAGTTACTTAAAATTAGTCAGTTTACCCATTTCTGGACTTATTTTGGACATATATTTTTTCACCCCCAAGAGGGGGTGAAAGTCACCCCCAGGGCAAAAGCACACATCGGCACAATATCACTTTTTTTCTTTGACATGTAATCTATAAGCATGCCAAATTTCATGTCAATCCAAGCGGTTCTTTAAAATTTAGAGCAAAAACCGTGAAAGAATGGACTAATCTGCCGTAAGAGAGGCTAGCGAGAAAATAGTTAAGGGCGACTTCAAGAGAAGAATTATAATAAAGATTGGTTTGCCGAAAAGTGTAAGCGATAACAAAGGAATAGAAGAAGACTCTACAACAATAAAATTAAGGGATAATGGAGATTGTAAAAAACAAAAATATAGAATAATTCGAGTAAACTGAAAGCTCTGTGTAGAAATAAAAAGAGATATAATTCTTCTTCTTGATGTGCCTATCCGTGACGAATGTTGGCGATCATCATGGCAATCTTCACTTTATCTACAGCAACGCGGAAAAGCTGCACATATGTTGTGTTGAACCATGTTCTATTAGTCCAGAAAGCCACTGCGCATCCGCTAGGAAAAATATTCTGATTCGGGTTTTTTGCACAATCTTACTCAAAAAGGACTCCTTCTAACAAATTTGCATGTTGCCAGGACCAAAAGGTGGTCAAAAATTTTTTAAACGTTTTTTTTGTTTTTTTCCTAAAATTATTTGTTTTGTATGGAAAAAAGTTTTTTTTTAGGTTTTTTGGATCATTCCAAACAGAAAAGGTCTTTAGTGACTTTTCTCTAAAAATGATAGTTTTTGACATATAAGCGATTCAAAATTGAAAAATTGCGAAATCGGCCATTTTTAACCCTCAAAAACTAGGTGAAAAACTGAAAATTTGAATGTTGCCAAGGTAGGTAGATATTCTTTAAACATCGATTGATAAAATCCCGAAGAGTTTTTTGCAATACAGTATTCAAAACTCCTTTGTTTTTTAATTGTTAATCAAGCGTGCGCGACACTATTTTCCACCGACAGATGGTGCAAATGAAAGGAATAAATTCGTTATTTCGTAAACCGGCGACTTTAAGGAAAAATCCCGAAACAGGTCGATTTTTATTTTTAAGTTATGATATTGTGGCATATATGGTATACTAGTGACGCCATCCGTCTGGGCGTGATGACATAATCGATGATTTTTTTAAATGAGAATAGGGGTCGTGTGGTAGCTCATTTGAAAGGCTCTTCAATTCTCTATTCAGTAATGTAAACATTTACATAATTATTTATACAGTGTGTCATTCTACTTCTTTTTTTGTCAAATCATTTAATTTAATAAAAATTTTTTGGACACTGTATAAATAATTATGTAAATGTTTATATTTCATTTTCAGATCATTTTCAGAGAAAAGTCACTAAAGACCTTTTCTGTTTGGAATGACCCAAAAAACCTAAAAAAAACTTTTTTCCATGCAAAAAAAAACAGTTTTAGGAAAAAAAAAAAAAACGTTTAAAAAATTTTTGACCACCTTTTGGTCCTGGCAACATGCAAATTTGTTAGAAGGAGTCCTTTTTGAGTAAGATTGTGCAAAAAATCCGAATTAGAATATTTTTGCTAGCGGATGCGCAGTGGCTTTCTGGACTATATACAGCGTGTCTACTTGAGTTGGAAACATATGGGAAACTTTTTTATTATTAATTTTACGAAAAAAAGTTATTCTTTATAAAAAGTTCTGCATGCCCCAAAACCTAAGATTCAATCATCAGATATCAAATTTTCTGAATATTATACGAGGTATGTCAAAAAATATGAATTTCGGTCAAAGGTAAAGTACCTTTATTTCTCTCAATATCGAAAATTCTTATGATAAAAAGTTGTTTGGAATTAAAAACTAAGATCAAATATGCAATTACATGCTTCTTATTGAAAAAAAAAATGTTCTCAAATTTCAGGATACCCAACAGTGTTTTTAATTATTACAAATATGATAACTCGTTTATTATTCATTTTACGAAAAAAAGTTATTCTTCGTAAAAAGCTTTGCATGGTCTAAAATCTAAGACACAACCATGATATATCAACTTTTATTAATTTTATACGAGGTGTGTCAAAAAATATGAAATTCGCTCAATATTATAGCACCTTTATATTTCACAGTATTTCAATTAGAAGGATGTAATTGCATATTGACACATAGTTTTTAGTTCTAAACAACTTTTTTAATAACTGTTTTCAATATTGTGAAAAATAAAGGTACTTTACTCTTGAGTGAAATTCATATTTTTTGACATAACTCGTATAAAATTAATAAAATGTGATATCTGTTGGTTGCATCTTCGGCCTTATGACCTACAGAGCTTTTTATAAAGAATACCTTTTTTTCGTAAAAGTAATAAAAAAAGAGTTATCGTATGTGTAATGAATCAAAACGAAGTTAGTATCAATAAATTTGAGAAAAATTTGGAAAATATTTTTTTCCAATTAGAAGCATGTAATTGCATATTTGAGCTTAGTTTTTATTTCCAAACAACTTTTCAGAATAAGCATTTTCGATATTGAGAGAAATAAAGGTACTTTACTCTTTAACGAAGTTCATATTTTTTGACATACCTCGTATAATATTCAGAAAATTTGATATCTGATGATTGAATCTTAGGTTTTGGGGCATGCAGAACTTTTTATAAAGAATAACTTTTTTTCGTAAAATGAATAATAAAAAAGTTTCCCATATGTTTCCAACTCAAGTAGACACGCTGTATATACCGGTAACACCGGTTTATAGCATCCTGCGCCTTCCGATTCCTATTCTCCAGCCGCGTCGATCTGTCCAACCTCCTGGTCGGAGATCTCTCTCAGACATGGCTTTCTGGATTCCACTTATCCAGGTTGTTTTCGGTCTGCCCCTTTTCCTTCTTTCCGGGGGTTGCCATTCCATTATTAGCTTTGGGAGTCGATGTTCCTCCATTCTTTGTACATGGCCATACCAACAAAATTGTTTTTGTTGGGCTTCTTCAATTATGTTTGTTTTTCGATTCATAATATCTCGCACCCGTTCATTCGTTATATGTGAGAGCCTGGAGATGCAGGCCGATCTTCGCCAGAAGTCCATTTCCAGTGCGAGCAACTTCTGTTCTGTTCGCTTATTCAGTTGCCAGGTTTCACATCCATAAAGTACCACGCTTTTAAAGATGCTATTATAAAGCTTTGTTTTCTTTTCTTTTGATATGGTTTTTGACCAAAGTAGTGAGTTCAAAGCTCCTGTTACCTTCTTTCCTTTCATAATTCTTTCCTCTATTTCGAATTCTGTCCTTCCACTTTGTTGGATTCTCGTTCCAAGGTATACATAATCAGATCTTGGCTCGATAACCATATCATCCTCTATTTGTAACTCACTTTTCTGTCCTCCTATACACATATATTTGGTTTTCTTTATATTAACGTATAGGCCCCATTTTTTGTATTCTCGAAACAGTCGGTTTGTCATAAATATTAGATCATCTTTATCCTGTTGTTCGATCTCTAAAGGTGCATATTCATTTGCTATTAGAGTTTTTAGAGTTTTCCTATATAGTCTGCTAAAGGTGCCGGTTACAGTAATACAGCGATAGTTCTGGAAGTCCTCCTTGTTACCCTTTTTGTGTATTGGGGTTATCCATCCTGTTTTCCCAATTTTCTGGTATGTTTTCTCCATTTGTGTAGTTGTTGAAAATTATGGTTATTAGTTTGATCAATTTTGCAGTTCCATTTTTTATAAGTTCCGCTGGGATTTCTTCTGGACCACATGCTTTTTTATTTTTTTAGTGATTTAATCATTCTCTCAACGAATTCGTTATTTAATTATACGACTTGACCATTTAAATTGTAGTATTTTGGTGACGTATTTATGTATTCCGGTCTATTTTCTTGAAGTTCTTTTTTGTAGTGGGTTTTCCATTTCTTTAAATCAATCATTTGAAGGTTTGTATTATTTCTGTTTTCATTTCTTAGATTTCGAATGAACCTCCAAGCTTCTGAGGATCTGCTTCCACCTAGATGGCATTCCACTTCCCTACATCTCTGTTCCCAGGTATTGTTCTCATTCTTTGTTAACATTTTTTATATTTGATTAATTCTTGGCGGTATTGGGTTTTATCATATGCGTTTTGTGAATTTAACCATTTATGATATTTCTGTTGTTTTATTTGTTTCTGTTGTTCAAGTTCATTGCTCCAGACTATGTTGTTATTTTTCCTGGTATTTGTTTTCTCCTCCATGCCTAATGCTTCACTGGCTGCTTCCTTAATCGCAAGTGTTATTTTGTCGTATATTATATTGGTGCTACATGTCAGGTCAATTTGATCAAGTTTTTGATCCAGTCTGTTCTGGTATAGGAGCCTGGTGTTGTCGTCATATAGACCAGTTAGTTTGTATTTGGGTTCTTTGATTATTTCTTCTCTTTCCTCTTTTGATGTTTCATTTATTGCATATTTAAAGAGGATTTGGATTCGAGATATTATTAGGTAATATTCAGATCCGCATTCTACACCTTTATATACCCTTGTGTCTTGGATTTTCCATTCTGATTTTTGTTTTATTATAATATAGTCTATAATCGATCGTAGTTGTCTTGTCTCTTGATGCCAAGTGAACTTATGTATGTCCTTGTGGGGATAGAAGCCGTTTAAAATTTTTAGGTTAAATTGTTGACATAGACTAATGAGCCTGTCTCCATTATCATTGGTTACTTCTTCCCCGTAGTTTCCTACAATTAGGTGGTCCTTCTGTCTTCCTGTTCTTGCATTCAGGTCGGCCATCATTAATATCTCCCGTTGATCTCTGATTTTAGAAATCGTGTCTTCAAGCTCTTGTTGGAATGCGTCTTTTTCGTTTATTAATGTATCTTCGGTAGTGGCATATATAGGGTGAGGCAGATAACTGGCCTATTAGAAATATCTCGAGAAGTAAAGGCAACAGAATCATGAAAATTGGAATAAAGGGGTTTTGAAGGATGATCTATTAAATGAAAATATTTTCATCTCTTTGCAACTTCCGGTTATACCGGAAGTTGCTTATAACTTCATTTTTTTTAAATGGGACACCCTGTATATTTTTACGTTTTTGGATCCTCTTCGATGTCTTCTTTCTTAAAATATAAGGTTTTGTAATATTATACAGGGTATTTTAAAAAATAATTACGTTTTTTATTAATTTCCCAGCAACATTCACACCCTGTAGAATTGTAGTAGTTTGACATCTAAAACTCTACTTACGTTCAAATGATTTTTAATATACTCTACTATTGTTAAGAATCATTAGTACAGCTAAATTTTTAATTCTAGTATACAGGGTTGGTCGAAATTCGGAATGAGTATTTTCTGAGTTTTCTTAAATGGAACACCCTCTATTTTTGTATTGTAGTGAAATGATATTTTATAGTACTTTTTTATTTCTTAAGCATTCTCTATACCTAACTGCTTTAATTTGTGAGTTATTGGTGATTCAAGCTAAACATTAATTGCAACAAAAAATACGTAAAATGTTATTAGGTTGGCCGTGAAAATACTCAATCCCAAATAATTTTTCAGAAATAAATACATATTAATCTAGACTGGTCCTTAAAATTACCAATAATGGTTTAGCTATCGAAATACCTACTTAGTTAAGATTGTTGGTGCGATTAACAATTAAGCACAAATTAAAGCAGTTAGGTATAGGGAATGCTTAAGAAATTAAAAAGTACCATAAAATATCATTTCATTACAATACTAAAATACAGGGTGTTCCATTTAAGAAAACTCAGAAAATACTCATTCCGAGTTTCGACCAACCCTGTATACTAAAATTAAAAATTTAGCTATACTAATGATTCCTAACAATAGTAGAGTATATTAAAAATCATTTGAACGTAAGTAGAGTTTTAGATGTCAAACTACTACAATTCTACAGGGTGTTAATTTTGCTACGAAATTAATAAAAAAACTTAATTATCTTTTAAAATACCCTGTATAATATTACAGAACCTCATATTTTAAGAAAGAAGACATCGAAGAGAATCCAAATATGCAAAAATATACAGGGTGTCCCATTTAAAAAAAACGAAGTTATAAGCAACTTCCGGTATAACCGGAAGTTGCAAAGAGATGAAAATATTTTCATTTAATAGATCATCCTTCAAAACCCCTTTATTCCAATTTTCATGATTCTGTTGCCTTTAGTTCTCGAGATATTTCTAATAGGCCCTCACCCTGTATACCTATTACTGTGGTTCTGTGTCCATGGATGTTTAAGTTGACAGTCAGAATTCTCTCGTTTATTGCTTCCCAATTTGTTACTTTATTTTTATATCTCTTATCGATAAGGATTGATACTCCTTTGGCAGCTCTTTGATGTTTTTGTACGCCACTGAAGATGTGGATAAAATTATCGATTTCTTCTATACCTTTACCTTTTGTTTTTGTTTCAGTAAGAATGGATACTGATATCTTGTGTTGTCTCATTCCTTTGATTACGTCTTTAATTTTTCCTTTTAATCCTTGGACGTTCCATGTACCATAATCATTGTCCATTTTCGTCGCGGATGTCGTCGTGGTTTTTTCAGGTTCTGAGGTTCTTTAAGCAGGATGTTCTTCTTCTTCCTGGACCTTGCTTTCCAAATATTTTTCCTTGCAGTATGCCTTGTAGAAAGACATATCTGGATTCATTTTGTATAATGTGTCCAAAGTATTCCAACTTTCGAGATTTGGTGGTGGTTAGTACGTCTCAGTTCTTCCCCATTTATACCAAGCGAAAGGTTATGGCTCTTGAAAAAGGCCCCCATACGGTTGAAGGTTGATCTAGCTTTTCCGATGCGTGCTCTTATCTCTTGGTTGTTGGTCCATTCATTTCTTATGGTGCCGAGCTAGTTGTAGTGCTTCACTCTTTCTACAGGGGTTTGGTTGATGCAGAGTTGACCTTCTGTTATCTTTTTCTTGCTAATGATCATGCCTTGTCTTCTTTACGTTTATATTTAGTCCATATTGTTGACTGTAATAGGTGATTTTGTCCATAACGACTTGTAGGTCTTCTAGGTTGTCCGCAAATACTATGGTGTCATCTGGATATCTAATGTTATTTAGCCGGTAGCCGTTTAGTAGAGTACCTTTTTCAGTTTGGTGCAAAGCTTCGATAAATCTTCTTTCAGAGTAAAGATTGAAAATTATGGGGGACAAAATGCAGCCTTGCCTCACTCATGCATCATGCAGCATGATTTTCATATATTCGGTATGTTCACCGTCAACTCCGAGGTTTGCAGTCTTATAGGCTATTGATTATATTCAAAATAAGATAGCTAAAAGGAACTACAACGTTAACGGGGTTTTATTATTTCATATGGTCAATGGACATCTATATATGAAAAAACCGCGGAGTGCTACCATTTAAAGGGGTGCGTTTTTGAGAAATGGGTGAATTAGTCCCTGGACACAGGTTATGTTAGGGTGAGTTCTATGCACTTTTGGTACAGACATATCTACATAAAAATTGTTCCTGGTTAAATTTCCTATCTAAATATCACTTTTTAAAGTCAATGATACTTTTTTTTACAAAAATATATTCAAAAGAAAAAGCACAAACAAACCCAAAAGAAAGAAATTTTGTTTTCTGTCCCACAACTTTTGTCCACGAGGATATAGGTATAGACATTGCTTTACAGAAAAAAAGCCTGTATATTTCTTCTTGAAAATGTTGTTTAGTAGAGGTAATTAGGATTTATAGTTTTCTAAATATGATTTTTCAAATTTCGCCACTCACAGAAATTTTGGGCAATTTTCCTTGTTATTTCGCAAATATTGTTCTGTAACTTTTTTCTACGTAGCTTTAGGTATAAGCAATGGTACACGTAATAGGAATATAAATCAATTACCTTTAAAATGGTCTGCTGTATAACGTTATACGACTTTTTTTAAAGAGATTATGGTTTTTTAAGATTTTATACTTTTGACGATTTTTTATAATATAATATAAAAATAAAATAATATTATTATATAATATATTACATACTATATATTATATTATATATTATAGTATATACAATATAATATTATATCATATATTATATATTATATAATACCTAATATAAAAAAAATATTATTTTTTACATTTTTTTCTCGTACATGAATACATATAAAATATATTGTTCAATAGAGAGGGCTTACTTTCTGTTCTTTAAAACGGTGTATCATCTATATTTAAATATGTCATGGAAACAGAGTGATTCTTTGATATTTTTTACCTGTAATATTTAAAATTATTTCTTTTACAAAAATTACATAAACATTAGTCTTAGAAAACATAACTTTAGTTAAAATTATTTAAACGTTGTCATTTAAAAAATGTTTAAAATCAAAGTACATCTCTTCGTTAGCACTAGCTTCAATATCTTCCTCTGACACCTCAGTTATCTTAGAGTTCCCACAATTAGTACCATTGCACATGCACCCTTTGCAGAATATTGAACAACTAATTCCTATCTTCCTACAACCGCAGTTTTTTGTACATCCTTTGGTACATTTACATACTATTTTTTCAAGTAAAGCTTGCATGTGCAGGAGCTTTGAGAGTAAATATTGGAATTAATCCATATTTTGAAGTTTGCCCGGCAGAGTCAATTGGATCCAAAGTATTACCTATAAAAAATAAGATTCAATCATAACACACAATCACATAAAAAAGTTATAATGATTAATTTAAAAAATAATCCTAAAATCAAAAATCGTTGCAAGTATGCTTATTACATTTTGAAATAGCATATCTTATTCAAAAATAATCCTAGAATTTCTTCTAATACACCATTTTAAAGTAAACAGAATAAGCTTTCTTTTTATTATATAATATATACCTAAATGTAGAAAAAAAAGTTATAATGGGAAATTTAAAAAATAATCGTAAAAAATATAAAAACTCGTTAAAAGTATAAAGTCTTGAAAAAGATAACCTCTTTAAAAGAAGTCGTACAACTTTATACAGTAGACCATTTTAAAGGTAATTGATTTCTATTCCACTTACATGTACCATTGCATATGCCTAAAGTTACGTAGAAAAAAGTTACAGAACAATATTTGCGAAATAACAAGGAAAATTACCCTAAATTGCTGTGAGTGGCGAACTTTGAAAAATCATATTTCGAAAACTTTAAATCCTAATGACCTGTACCAAACATCATTTTAAAGAAAAAATATGTAAGTTTTTTTCTGTGAAGCAACGTCTATACCTATATCCCCGTGGACAAAAGTTATGGGACAAAAAACAAAATTTCTTTCTTTTGGGTTTCTTTGTGCTTTTTCTTTTGAATATATTTTTGTAAAAAAAGAGTATATTTGCCTTTAAAAAGTTATATTTAGATAGGAAATTTAACCAGGAACAATTTTTATGTAGACGTGTTTGTAGCAAAAGTGCATAGAACTCACCCTAATGTAACCTGTGCCCAGGGACTAATTCACCCATTTCTCAAAAACGCACCCCTTTAAATGGTAGCACTCCGCGGTTTTTTCATATATAGAGATTCATTGACCATATGAAATAATAAAACCCCGTTAACGTTGTAGTTCCTTTCTATAGTACATAATCAATAGCCTATGATTCCAGTAAAGGTTTCTAATTATTTTGAGATCCTGGTTGTCAATTTCTGCTTCTTTTAGTATTTGCATCATCTTGGCATGCTTTCTCGTAATCAAACCGACATTCGTATACGTCGCATCTGACATCTCTGCATCTCTGGAATAAGACTTGTATTGAAAACAAAACTGCCTGACAAACAAAATGTGCATAAAATACCCAATTTAAAAAATAATTTTGTAGTATTATAGAGTTTATATAACCACGGAATTAATAATCAAATCGAGTCTTGCCAATTCATCCGATACATTTCATCTTCCTTACAGCGCTAATTCTTATTTATTTGTTCTGTTGTGTAAGCTTAGTTTAAATTATTTCTTATAAAGGAGATCAAGAAAGAAAGACCGAAAGACGGCAACCTCGGTTTAGTTGGCAGACATAAAAGCTTAAAGCCCGTTCCCACGTGAGGTGCATGATTCAGTGAGAGCGTGATGTAACTCAGCTTTTACTCACATCGCTGACTCTAACTGGGATTAAAATCAAACACGTCCGTTCGTAGTAAAACTCAAAATGAACAGCATTTATTTAAAAGTGAAATGTATATGCGGAATGTGACTTTTATGCAAAGAGCGTTTGTTACGGTTTCCATTATAACAAAGTGCTCATTCAGATATATAATCGAAGCAATTATGCCTGATAAATCTTATATAAATGTAGAGCTGCCTCAGGGCTTTGTGGTGATAAGGAATAGTGATGGATCAACGTTCAGGATGCAGCGTTGGTAGGAAATATTAAAATGAAAATACCGGAGATGTGAAAAATGCTCTTAAGGCGACACGACGTCTTCTAAAATCAATTTTTATTTGAGAAATGCATTTTTATCGAAAAAAAGCATATCGGTATTAAACTTTTCATACATTTTTTGCCCGATTGATCATTTTTGACTGTTTACCGTGACAGATTTTACGTCAGTAGGTGACATTTACTAGCAACTCGACGGTAAGTAATCCAACTCGACGGTAAGTACTCCAACTCGACGGTAAGTAATTCACTTACCGTCGAGTTAAAAAATCTCTTAATTTTAATATATTTTTTGAAAGAATAAAGAAAACTAACGAATTATTTATTAATATTGAAACTTATGGTACAATTTGTTAAATTATTTAATGAAATCCCACTTGTTTGGGCTGTGGTTTCACTTCTAACAGAAACTCCTGCAGAATCGCATACATTAGTAGTATTACTAGTATTGCACAATATTTTTTCGGCAAAATCTATTTTATTTTGAAGAGAATCTTCTACATAGCTTTCTGCCACTGTCGATGAACGCCAACCTCCATGACGCTTTAATCCGAGGACATCAACACCTTTATTAGCCAAAAGCGTTGCTGATGTCCGGCCTGAACGAATGGTTGTCGCTCCGCTCCTCCTCCAAACAATTGTCTTCGATCGATATAAAACCCTTACCGTTCGCTATACTTAATATACTATTATTTAAGTACTTTTTTTTCATTTTATTAACCATCTACCACGCAGGGTCATTAGCGTATTTAGATTACTGTTACAATTGATATAAATAATGTACATAAGTTTACAATATGTGTATTACAATGTGTGTTTGATCAATTGAAGTAGTTGGTAGTTTTTAAGTTAAGAAAATGTTTTGAGTAGGTATCTATGTTTTCTTCTAGGGCATCATTTTTTAGGTTAGTTGAGTATATTATATTTCCGTCGTTCACTGTTCACTGTTTTACCGTTAGAACACTGTTGCACACTTCACAAACTAGTTTGTTTTTGCGTTGCTTTCTTCTGTCTTTTATTTCTCTATCTTCATTTTTGACGTATCGGTGTATATGTTGTAGGTTATGTTGATATATTAAGAGGATCGGTATGTTTTTTCGACTGCAATGCTATTCAAATGGGGATTCATTTTTTTCGAATCTTGAGAAAACTAATAAGTATTTTTAAAAAATTTAAACGCAGAATGAAAGATTACGTTATTAGCGAGCGCCGAAAGTCCCTGAGAACTTCTATAATGTTTATTTTAATAAGTTACAGGGGTGAAAAACTAAGAGAAAATTTAGTGTTATTTTTAATTTCAAATATCTCATTCAAAATAAACTTTTTATTTATTCTAAGGGACTTTCGGCCCTCGGTAATAATTTAATCTTTCATTCTGCGTTTAGATTTTTCAAAAATATTTATTGGTTTTTTCAGGATTCGAAAAAAATGAACAAAATGTCCGTGGTAATATTTTCCAAATCTATCTTTGTCATACAACGCACTAGTCGAATAGAATATTGTCAGTCAGACATTGACAATCAGTGACAATTTTAAATAATTATTTGATGCCGTACATTTTTTTGATAAAATCAATATTTAAGGTAGTACGTTTGCGGTAAAAGTGCGAGCGTAAGACCTGATTGATTTTATAGCAATTGTTTTTGTTCAATACCTCTGCCATTTTCAACTATTCGACAAAAAGTATAAGAACTGAAATTATTGCAATTACGATTTACTACAATTTTTCGAGAGAATCAGTGGCGGGTCTACAAGGGAGGAAGGGAATGGGAAAACTCCCCCAACAAGGTCCAAAATTTAAAAAAATTTGTTGAAATATTAAAATGTATTAGCTAACATGAAACTTAAAATATCGACAGAAAAATTCAACCAATAAAACCCGCTCGTTAATAAAATTAAGTGAATTTAATGCATGTAAGTTATTATTTATGTCTTTTATAATAATATACTTAGTATGGTTGATGTTTCATTGGAAGTTTCAAAAATTGTATACAATATATTTCTCTTAATTTTTGTTTATGTATAATTATGTCGTAAAGTTAATAATAAATGAGACAATTCAATAATTATGCTTCCCCTCCGCTTTCACTATTTTCTCTGTTAACTCGGAGAATATTGATCGCATAAAAAAATTGTGCAAGAGAAATTGTAGGAAATTGCATTTCCAACAATTTTCTTTCCCACCATTTTTGTCGAAAAGTTAAAAATGGCGGAGATATTAAGCAACAACAGTTCTCATTTAAAATCAATAATGCAACCGCGGAATTCAGTCGAGATTTTAAATTTACACTACTATTGATCTCTTCTAAAGGATAGATTTATCAAATTTGGGGCAGCTCGGAAACAAGATTCAATTCAATAATTGCCCCCCCCCACCATTTTTTCTATTTTCCCAGGTAGTCGGAAAATATTAACCGCATGAAAAAAATTGCTAAAAAGAAATTGTAGGAAATTATATTTTCAACAATTTTAGTTGAAAATGGCGTAGATATTGAACAAAAACAATTGCTATAAAATCAATCAGGTCTTACGCTCGCGACATTACCGCATAAGTACTACCTTAAATATTAATTTTAGCAAAAAAATGAAAGAAATCAAAAGTGTGTAGAATTGAATTCTCTGTTTTTGTATAGGAACATTTTTGTCGTAAAACTAATAATAAACGAAATAATTCAATAACTATGCTCTAACTGTCAATATTTTCCGCCATAACTCGGAAAATATCGACCGCACGAAAAAATTGTAATAATAGAAATGATAGAAAAGCACATTTTTATCAATTTTGGTTGGTGTACTAGGTATTTATCGAAAAGTTGAAAATGGCGTAGATATTGAGCAAAAACGGTTCTAGTTTAAAATCAAGATGGCGGCTGACGCAACGGCGCAACTCCGTTGAGATTTTAAATTTACACTACTATTGACCTTCCCTAAAGATTAGAAAAATAAAATTTGGGGCAGCTCCTAATGGAAGGTTAGGCCTGTTATTCGTCTAACCCGACTGGACTAACTTGGTGATATACAATTTGGATTCCGCAATAACCTTGGAACCAGAGGAGCACTAAGTATTTAGTATTCGGGTTATGACACAGAGATGCAGAGATGTCGGACATCCGTTTTATAGGTGTTTTATTGACTTTGAGGAGGCCTTTGATCGAAAACAACATACTGAAATGATTGCCATTATTCAGAAGGTGTGTATTGAAAATAAGGATCTACGCATTATTGAAATCTTTACTGGCATCAACGTGCAAACTTTAGGATTGGCCGGGACACTTCTGAAGAACTTTGAATACGAAGAGGAGTAAGGCAGGGCGGCATTTTGTTACCACTTTCTGAGTTTGTTTTCAATAAAGCAGTGGATAATGTTCAATGTGGTATCAAAAGGAATGGCGTCAATATTAATAATTTGAGATACGCGGATGACGCGGTGTTAATTGCAAGCAATTACGAAGAACTTCAACATTTGATTAATAGGATTACCACAATGTGTGATAAATATTAACTCAAGCTAAACACCGCAAAGACAAAGATGATGGTTGTTAGTAAGACTCCAATGCAACTGGAAGTGGTAATAGCTTATGGTGAACAACTGGAGAGAACTATGTAACAGTATCACCTACCTTGGTTGTAATCTAAATGAGAATTGGGACATGAGCAAAGAAATTAGAATGCATATCGAGAAGACCAGAGCTGCATTCTTTAAGATGAAGAAACTCTTATGTGGAAACAATATTACTTTGAATATGAGAATTAGATTAGTAAGATGTTATGTGTTCTCTACTCTTTTGTACGGTGTCGAAGGTTGGACTTAAACGGATATACTTCTCAAGAAACTAGAAGCTTTTTAAATCTGGGTTTATCGGAGAATCCTACGAATAACTTGAGAGAATGGTTTAACAGATCCTCTGCATTACTTTCCCGAGCTGCTGTCAACAAAATTACTATAGCCAATTTGATAGCCAACGCTCGATAATTGAGCACGGCACATGAGGAAGAAGACGTCGTTTCCGTACTTTTTCATTTCAAAATTTCACCCTGTTTTATTCATAATACTCTCGGCATGATATAGTTCGTTGAAATTAGGTTATTAAGCAGCTCCTAAAAATAAAAAATATCCATTAAAAATTAACATTTTGCACTATGCTAGGATTGCGCGAATCACGCAGTAAATTTAAATTTATATCTAAAAAACGCACATTTATATACATATTATAAAATGCATATTTATACATACAGTGTGTCAATTTTAAAACTTACAATGGGCTATATCTCACGAACAAAAGCTGATATCGAAAAATGCTTGAAACCGTTTCTAGGATAGTAAGGGGGAACTAAAATGACATGAAAGAGAACTCACCCCCATCAACCCCCTAGGCCCCACCCATCACAACCAAAAAAGTTTAAATTGCAAACCCCTACTTGTGATACATCATTGAAAAGGCTATAAAAAATGCTATTCAATGGTATAAATAATAATTATACAGGGTGAAGCAATAATTGTGAAACTTTGGCTTAAATGAAAAATTTAATAAGGTTTTGTTGAATTATAAATTTATTAAAAATGTCAATTAAGTAAATATTAATGTGAATTCCGTTGTTTGGTAAACAATAATATAGCCTACTTTCAAATTCTGTACGAAATTTAGCAAATGTTCTAGTAATAGGGCGACATGCTTGAGTAATTCTTTCTCGCAATTCCCCAAGTGAAGCAAGTTGAGTTTTATAAACAACTGATTTAGGGTAATCCCATAGAAAAAAGTAATATACTATCCTACTATAAAAAGTACTATCCAATGGTATAAATAATAATTATACAGGGTGTTAATATCAGCTGGCTTACTATGACTTTTGTATTTGTAATGCTATCTCCCGGACTATTATTTTAAATGGTAAGTGTCCGCTCGTACTTTTTTGTTAATTAAAACTTAATTTGCCATTTTTGCCTTAAATCAGTTGTTTATAAACTTAACTTGCGTCACTTGGGAAATTGCGAGAAATAATTACTCAAGCATGTCGTCCTATTACTAGAAAAACATTTGTCAAATTTCGTGCAGAATTTGAAAATAGACTGTATTATTGTTTACAAAACAACGGAACCCACTTTGAACATTTACTTAATTGACATTTTTATCAAATTTGTAGTTGAACAAAACCCCATTAAATTTTTCATTTAAGCCAAAGTTTCACAATTATTGCTTCACCCTGTATAATTATTATTTATACCATTGGATAGAATTTTTTGTAGCCTTTTCAATGATGTATCACAAGTAGGGGTTTGCAATTTAAACTATTTTGGTTGTGGTGGGTGGGGCCTAGGGGGTTGATAGGGGTGAGTTCTCTTTCATGTCATTTTAGTTCCCCCTTACTATCCTAAAAACGGTTTCAAGCATTTTTCGTTTTCAGCTTTTGTTCGTGAGATATAGCCATTGTAAGTTTTAAAATTGACACACTGTATATAAAAATCGACGGGTCTGAGCGTTTTAATAAATTATAAATTTTAAAACAAGGACAGAAATAATTTTCATGGGTGCGTTCCACCCTATATAATAACAATGACAATATGTAGAGATTGTAGAGACTGATTTTCAATTTTATATTCAAATGTTTGATTTCAATAACGTAGAATAAATCCTAACTGAGAATTGCGTCAAAGCTCATTTAAAATGGTGCAAGATATGTGTATGTTGACACTCGTTCTAGCCAATTTGTACTCTTTCAATTCCCTCTTTATTGATTTTCTCGACATTTGTTAACTTCTAGAGCATTTCTCTAGTAATGTCAGCTACTTTGTTCATTATGAGTTATACTTCTTTACAGTATCGGAAAAATGAAGATGTAATGGGTATGTCGAAAACCGTTCTCCGTTTATTCGTTCGAAAGCTTTCTGTAAAATTGCCCACAAATGCAGCTTAACAAGTGCAAATCAAGTAGGTTTTTGTCAGATTCTTTGGAACATTTTCACTTCTTTGTTTCCTCAGGATTAACTACTCTAACGGAGGGTGATTGGTTGTATGTGTTTTGTTTGTGAGCAAATATATAGTTTGCCGGACGTACATGGCCTCCTAATCGGCTTGACAACGATGTGTTTGTCGATTATTTATTTCTAGAGGGTTAACCAAAATTATATACTTAGTTAAGTATAAATATTGTATTTATATGGGATTAGCCACAGTTGGTTGTAATCACCATTACACTTTTACCTAAAAAGATTTGACGTTTCTATTTCCAGTGCGAAAATCGTTTTCAAATGACAATTAAGAAAATTGTGTTTAAAGAGTGCATAACTGTAACGGGATGTATTACAACGTAAGTGGAACGCACGCATTCAGTGACTGTAACCCAGAGAATTCTCCTGATTACGCATAATAGTACATTATATACCGCGGGACTGAAGTAGTACATTTAATCCTGAAGGTAAAGTTTATGGCCCGACCGCAGGGAGGGCCATAATTTACCTGAAGGATTAAATGTACTTCAGTCGCAAGGTATATACGATACTTTTCGTACTTCCGGTATGATTTTATTAATTATTTCAATAATTTCAATCAGTTTTTTCTCTCTTCAACTCATTTAATAAACTGTCTTTAAAATAAGTTACCATAGTAACATTGCGTTGTGACAGTTATAATTTAGAAACATTGTCATTACTAGTGTCATTGTAAAGAAACATTGTTATTGATAATTATTGGTATCATGAGTGAAGAAGGTGTATCTGATATTGATAAAAGAGCAGCCGAACTAGGTGAAGAATTGTTACCACCGAAATCTAGAAAACTATACGAGCAGCAGTACGATGCTTTTAAAAAGTGGTGCCGCTTAAAAAATGTGAGACAACCTACTGAAAATGCGCTGTTAGTCTACTTCGATGATAAATCAAAAGCGGTTTGTGCCTCAACTCTCTGAATTACTCAATGCTGAAATCGGTTATTAACATTAGAGAAGATATTGATATAAGTAAATTTCCAAAATTATTAGCTTTTTTGAAGAGAAGAAATGAGGGATTTAAGCCAAAGAAGTCAAGAATTCTCACGTCTGAGCAGGTTAAATTCGTTTGTTTGTGATTTAATCGTTCCGGGAGTTTCGTCAATATTTAATCCCGGAGGGATTAAATGTGACACTTTAGTACCTGTCACAAGGGAGTGAAGTTGTCACTTTAGGCCCGGAAGTACGAAAAACATATTATGATATTGTATTTACAAACTGAATTGAAAGTAAAAATATAGAAACAAACACGCAACTATAAAAAAGGGTTACCTATACAAAATAATACGAGATTATTAATTCTAATTGAGTCAGTCAGATATCTTCATCAGCTGAATACACTTTATTGAATTTAATCACCAATAATGGTGTGCATAATGTGATGAGTGATGAGTAAATAATGTGTATCAGTTATAACTCACCCCATTCGAACCAATTTGTTGAGGAGGTTATGTTATATGTAATCACACAGAAGAAAAGCGTGGTCTTGGAAGACGACCATTCACCTGGCTACGTAACATTAAAGATTGGACAGGACAAGACCTCCAATAAGAAAATAGCAGGATACAGGTGAACATGCGGAAATCATCGCCAACCTCCATTATGCACGGCACATAAAAAAGAAGAACAAGTAACTTATGTTCTCCAGTAAGCATACATAATAGTTCTATTCCCATCTGGCAAACAACTTTCAATTCCCTCTTTGTTGATTTTCTCGACATTTGTTAACTTACAGAGCATTTCTCTAGTAATGTCAGCTACTTTGTTCATTATGAGTTATACTTCTTTACAGTATCGGAAAAATGAAGATGTAATGGGTATGTAGAAAACTGTTCTCCGTTTATTCGTTCGAAAGCTTTCTATAAAATTGCCCAGAAATGCAGCTTAACAAGTGCGAATCAAGTATGTTTTTGTCAGATGCTTTGGAAAAGTTTCACTTCTTTGTTTCCTACTGGGAAAAAGGCTTAACTACTGTAACGGAGGGTGATTGGTTGTATGTGTTTTGTTTGTGCGCAAATATGTAGTTTGCCGGACGTACATGGCCTCCTAATCGGCTTTACAACGATGTGTTTGTCGATTATTTATTTCTACAGGGTTAACCAAAATTATATGCTTAGTTAAGTATAATCATTATCATCATTCAACCCGGATCACTGCTATGTGCGGATTCACTGCTGGATATAGGTCTGCCTCAGTATTTTCCATGCAATTCTGGTTTGTGCTGTATGCATCCAGTTTTAGTCGATCCGTTTTATGTCATCAGACCATCTGGTTGGCGGACGACCTCTACTTCGATATGCTTCTTCTCTTGGTCTCCAGTGTATTATTCGCTGTGTCCATCTGTTATCCGACATTCTAGCTAGTGTCCAGCCCAGTTCCACTTTAGGGTCATAATCCTTTCTATGGCATCCGTCACTCCTGTTCTGCGTCTTATCTCCCTGTTCGTAATTCGATCCCGACGAGAAATGCCTAACATTGAGCGTTCCATGGCTCGTTGGGTAACACAAATTCTATTTCTTACTTTCTTGGTTATTGTTAAAGTTTCTGCACCATAGGTAAGTACTGGCAACACACACTGATCAAAGACTTTTTTTGAGACACATAGGCAGTTCTGACTTAAGGACATAGCTCAGCTTGCCGAATGCCGAGTGACTAAAATTAAACATATTATAAAAAAATCAACTAAAAAACAAAAAATAAAAAAAATTTAAAAAATCTAACACATTCGTCAAAGAAAAGCGTGGCGCGTCTTGATCGAATAAACGGTTTTCGCACCACGCTTTTCTTTAACGAATGTGTTAGATTTTTTCAATTTGTTTTTATTTTTGGCTTTTTACTTGATTTTTTTTTATAATATGTTTAATTTTAGTCACTCGTAACTAAAGAAAAGCGTTTTTTAAAAATATTTTTTTCATATTTTTTATCTTTTACTTTTTAGTCTTACACTTTTTAAACATTAAAATATATCGTCATGTTTATTAAAATATGTATAAAACATATGATGTACAAACATGAAAAGTAGTCGGAATCGGCAAAAAATTGAAACTTTATTGTTTATTTATGAAGCATAACGTAAACAATTAACGTAAAAAGTGAAATTATGTGTATTTCATATAATTAGCTACAACCTGTAAAAGTTTCAAGTTTCTTCATTGTAAAAAACAAGAGAATTTAAGTATTTTCCGTTAAAATCGTTTTTGAAGATATACTTCTTTACCGGCGATAGAGGGTGAATTTTTATATGTTAAAACCTATCAGCCCGGCGCATGCGCATTATAACTTTGTTCTGATTGGATGTTCAAATGACATGTCAAAAATTATTCCAAATGGCGGCTGTGGCACAGCTGTACACTAGGTTCGCTTTCAAAATGCAGTAGAAATAGAAATAAACAAACCAAGACACGTTAAATGCCACTAGGAGCACAACCGGATCATAATTTACAATGTATATACATTGTACATTCCAAATCATGATTTCCAAAGTTTATACATTGTAAATTATGATTCGGAAGTGCTCCTAGTAGCATTTAACGTGTCTTGGTTTGTTTATTTTCTACTGCATCTTGAAAGCGAACCTAGTGTAGTTTGATTATTTATGGTTGTTGCGTTTTGAAATGTGTGTAAAAAGAAACAAAGTTAGTTAATAGTTATACTGCCTTTTTAAATAGTTTTCATATACCTATATTTTTGGACTTTTGGACTATTTTGGACAAGAAAAACTCATTCTAATTTGGTAAGTAGTTTTTATTATAATCATATTGTAATTAAACATTTAGATTAGGTTGGAATACATAGGTACATTTATTTTCTCAAGAATGGGGATTTTAGAGAGAAATCCCAAATTAGGTCCGATTTTTATTTTTAAATTATGATATTTTGGCGTAGATTTATTTATCTAGTAGGTATGTAATGCTTTGATTTACATACTTAATTTGATTACCAACAAAAGTTCTACCAATTTTCATCTAATATATTGTTTTCTTACTGTTTTGTTATTTAATATTTTCTTCCACAAGATTTAAACTACATAATTTAATTACATTTATATATTTAAAACAACTGTCAAACAGTAAAACGTTCAGTTACCCTATTTTTCCACATGAGAAATAATGTGGGATTGGACGAGTGAGTCTAGGCTTCGATTACGAATCAAAGCGGCATGAAGTTCACGGGTTCGATTCCCGATGCAAGTTTTTATTTTTTTTTATTTTTTTTCCATTTTATGATTGTAAGTATATTTGTTATATAATTTTTTTTTTTCAGAGAATGCGTATTTAAAATTTTTGCCAACAATTATTATCGTTCAGAAATAATTTTTTCTTTGTGGCATTTTTCAATGTGTTAGTGTGCGTTTTATTCTTTAATTTTTTAAAATTTTTGGTATTGTCTTAAAAATCACATAATAGGTATGTAGTAGAAGTATAACTTCTTACGTGCGTACAAAAGTACACACACATTCTTTTTTTTTATTTAAACAATTAATAAACACAATTTTTTTTATTAATTATTCGTTTATTGTTCTCGCGAATGCATATGTCTGCAAATTTTTAGTCATTTGCATTGAAGAAAAGGCAGTCAAATTGACGTCCAAAGATTTGACCCAAACGATTGAACTAAAGAAAATCGTTTAATTAATTAAGACGACAAGACGAATTCTAATGTTAATTGTAGCACAAAACGTCTCTACCGGTGGTTTTTCTAAGACTAGGATAAAAACACGAATTTTTTTAATTCGAGTTTTGGTTGAAGTTTTGTTTCGTATCGTATTGAAATTTGACACGAATAAACGCCGATTTATATATAAACAAATCAATGAGCGTTCAAAATTTGAAACTTTATTGTTTATTTATAAAGCATAACGTAAAAAATTAACGTAAAAAGTGAAATTAGGTATAGTTCATATAATTAGCTACAATCCGTAAAAGTTTCAAGTTTCTACATTGTAAAAAACGAGAGAATTTAAGCATTTTCTATTAAAATCGTTTTTTTTTTATTTAAACGATTAATAAACAAAAAAAGAATGTGTGTGTACTTCATACGCACGTAAGAAGTTACACTTCTATTATATGATTTCTTAAAAATAAATATACTTTAAACAGTTTGTTTTAATTTTTTTTAAACACCAAACTTATTTTGTTCTTACCGCTTTCAAAAAAAATTAGGATTGCTACGGATTCGAACTCAAGACCTCTCGATCTCTAGCCGAATGCTATACCAAATACGCTACGAGGACTGTGTCTGTATCGGTTCGGACCTACCTAATGACAATTCACGGTAACAAACAGACAAGGTTGAAGTATAATAAATATACAATAAAATGTTTTAATAATACTCATCTTACTCCTGAGGAAGACAAATCCAAAGACACAAAAATTATAATAAATATATTTACTAAAAACATTAATTAGTCGAGGCATTGAAGCACAAAAAAGGCCTTACTGTCGATTTTTGGCGCAGTAAGACGAATTTTAATGCAGTTTGGTGTGTTGGATTCGTGAGAATGTCAGGAAATTTTGTGAACTAATTTAATGAATAAGAAATCTGAAATTGCATTTGTGCATAAGAAAAATGCATTTTGAAATATGCAATTATTATACATTTGCAACTCGGTAAATAGTTGGGCAACATCCCGATTAAATATTTTAATTATTTTTAATCATTTTTTAAGTCCATATAATAGTCTAAGATGTCAATAACCATTAATAATAAACAAAAAAAATTTTCCTTATGGGGAATCAAACCAAGTACTAACACGTCCGTAACTAGACACACATACCGCTGGCCTACGTAGACACTTGCTAGATACGGGCAATATTAGGTATAAAAAAACAAATAGGTAAACAAATATTCCTAAATTTTAGAAGAAACATTCGTAAATAGGTACATTTTTACAAAGCATTCGTAAACACAAAAGCATGTAGGTACCTGCACATAATAATTGCCTATTTCAAAATGCACTTTTGAAATGCATTTTTCTTATGCACAAATGCAATTTGAGATTTCATATTCATTACATTAGTTCACAAAATTTCCTGACATTCTCACGAATCCAATGCACCAATCCGCATTAAAATCCGTCTTACTGCAAAAAAATCGAACACTTCAATCCTTCAATGCCTCGACTAAATATATTCTTTTCACACCTTTTCTTGCACTGATATATTTATACATAGGTAACTTGAAAGATTTAGCAACTAAACTCCATACTGTGTGTGTGCGCATGCGCGCAGTATTATGAAATTTTACTCTCAATCGTGTCTAAAGAAGTATAACTTCAAAAATGTATTGACTATTCGTGTATTGTTCCCGCGAATGCATATGTCTGCATATTTTCATTCATTTGCATTGAAGAAAAGTCAGTCAAATTAACGTCTAAAGCAGAGGTTCCCAAACTACTTTTTCTCGTAGACCACTTTTAAAAATTTACTGGTTTCGGTGGACCCCAGTAGAAGTGGTATTTCGTAGCTGTGGACGTCAGTGGCGGGTCTAGAAAATTGCCTGGGCGTGGGGGGAACTTGGGTGGAAAAAAATAAGACATTAATGAAGGTCGAACTGTCTATTTATTCTTTTTTTCTCAAAATATCATTCCAAGCGATTTTACAGTGATTTGGAATTTATTTAAACCTTGCATTTTTTATCGTAAATATCAATGGAAAAAATAATGTTTTAATAGAAGGGACTCAAAAATGTGATTATTAGGCATTATAACAAGTTTCTTTATTTAAAACATGTTTTTGATAAAATTTTAGGGTAGAAAACCTGTAGAATACTGTTTTTTTACATTTACCTCCATTCCCGAAATACATGTTCTTCTACTTGGCTGAAAATTTGCCCAGAGATAGTCACAACACAGGACTTTAAGTTGTTAAAAGAATTTGTATATTTTTACAACACAAGAAAAGTTACATGTACTAATATCAGAGTCAAAATTATATAGTCCAGTCGGGTTAGCATTTGATCTTGCATGACGAGCTACCCAAGCAAGATTCTATTTTTGTAAGCTTTAGGGGGTCAATAGTAGTGTAAATTTAAAATCGCGAATGAATTCTGTCGTTGCATTAGCCGCCATCTTCATTTTAAAGGAGAACCGTTTTTGCTCAATATCTCCGCCATTTTTAACTTTCCGACAAAAAGTGTAAGGACTTTTGGTATTTAAGTAATTAATGTTTTCCGCTTTCATTTTTTTGCTAAAATCAATATTTCAGGTAGTACGTATGCGGTAAAGGCGCGAGCATAAGACCTGATTGGTTTGATAGCAGCGGTTTTTTTAAAATTTTAACCACTTAAAGTCCTGTGTTTTGGATATCTGTGGGCAAATTTTTAGTCAAATCGAAGGACATGTTTTTTGGGAATGGAGCAAAATATAGAAAACGGTATTTTAAGGTTTTCTACACAAAAATAAAATTTTTAATCAAAATAACTTATTATAATGCATTATGACATTTTTGTTTCCCTACTATTAAAACATTATTTTTCCCATTGATTTCCATTAATATATTACGAAAAAAATGGAAATTTGTTTAAATAAATACCAAATCACTATAACACTTTCGTGGACCCCCACTTACAACTTGTGAACCCCCATTTTTATTTCTCGCCAACGTAGACCCCCGTTGAATCCCTCGTGGACCCCTGGGGGTCCACCTGGACCACTTTGGGAATCACTAGTCTAAAGATTTGATGCAAACTATTGCAGTAAAGAAGAGCGTTTAAAAAGTTAGAGCTGTAATGCTTTGTTTCCTCGCCTATTACAGGACAATGACATTTCAATTGTTTCGGAATTCGAATACCTTGGTGTCATACATGACAGAAAATTAAATTGCTTAACTATACAATTAGTCGCTGCGAAAATAGTTATTTATGAAACAGTTCGTGAAGTATGCTTTTTGCAACAACGACAACGGAGCGAGTGCTATACATCGCGTAGGTTCGCAAAAAGTACTTCACGCGAAGTTTCATACAATATTTTATTTACGATAAAAAAATAAAAAAAAACTGTAACTCTTTGTCACTGGAATCCATTTCTATTCTACAATTTTTAGAACTTTGACATTTAAAAATTCTAACTTCTTTTAAACCAAAAAACTGTCAAAATGTTAGTTGTAATTTATTGCTCATTATGTCATCAACATGACAACGCGAAAGTTAAGGATATTTGATTATATGAAAGTGTGCCAAAAACAGTGCGAAATAGTTATTTTCCTAATTAGTGCGGAAAGTGATACTTTCACGCACGAGACTGCCGTTGGCCCGAACGACGCGATAGCGGAGTTCGGGCAAGCAGTCGAGTGCGGGGAAGACACTTTCCGCATGAGTTAGGAACAATATTTGTTCTATGGCTGTACGTTTGAAAAAAAAAGCCACAAAAAATAGAGTTATATCAATTTTTATTTAGGAGTGAAAATACACAAATTAATTCTTTGACAAGGTTGTCAAAACCAAACTTTCAATATAATGGGTTACCACGACGACGATATTGGTTTCCATGACGACGATTCAAAACCATTGTAATTGTCTACTGAACTGACTTTTAAATATTATGTCAAAATAATTTTATTTCATCGAATTATTGCGCTAATTTCATTAAAACATGAACACAATAAAATAAATTTGAAGTAAATTAGTAAATAATATCTAAGTATTAGTTTATTGCATGTATTATAATATATTATAATGCCATATTACAAGGTACTTTACTTTCCCGCACGCCGTGCAGGAAAGTGCAACTTTCGGAAACGAAATGCGTGCGGGAAAGTGGCTCTTTTAGCACAGCCGTAGAAAAAAGTAAATCCCATTAAAAATACCAGTTATTTCACGCACTGCTATCTATAATGACAGTTGTCACAAACTAAAAACTTATGCATAATATGACATAGAGGAGATCAAAGTAATAATTTACTTAAAATGCTTTGTAAGAGATCAAGGGTGCAGATCAAAATACTGGATTTAGTTTTTATCGAGCCTCTACTAGATCTACTATACATTACTCTTGTTTGATATATGGGTCAGCCAGCATAACTAATTTACGTAAACTTGATGGAATCCAATTTAAAGCTTTGAAAATTGTGTTCGGGTTGATGAAAAGCACTCCAAATGAAGCCACACTGGTGCTAGCCTCTGAAAACCGACGCTCATTATGCAGAGAATATCTGGCAAGCAAATATTTCCAACGTTATTACATGTTATTACGTTGTATAAAGCCAACATTAAAGCTGCACGTGTGATGCAAAAATAATTAATCAATTAAATACAGTTGATTTAACATCTTTTAAATTTAAATTTAATTACTTTTAAAACAGCTTTCATAGGGGAGTGCATATAGATTTTCACTTCGGAAAAAATCAAACAAGATAGAACTTTTTGTAATTTCATTAAGAAATTTTTAATAAACAACATATCAAAAAGTTCTACTCGAGAAGTGGGTGCTTCATTTTTTATTAAACAAATGAACCACGAAATTAGATGTTTTTTTTAAATAACTCCGAAAATATAAATTTTAGAAAAAACTGATTTGACCATTGAAAAATTCAGAAAATTTTACAAAAAAACCTTATAAGAACTTTCTAAAATTAAATCTGTATCTTCTATAATTTTTTATTTATAACGCTAAAGTCACCCTTCTGACAAACATTGGCGTAATGTAAACTAGCGTACGGCGAAGTGCACGGTTGAGTTATTTTAATGTAATTCTTTAACTAATTGATCAAATAAAATTTTACAAATTGAACATGAAAGGAGAATAATTAAGCTATCTTATGATTATAATGGATAGAAATAAAATGTATGGGCATAAGTACGGTGTGGGCGGAAATTGAGCCTTACATGAATTTTGTTTAAAAATTATTTAAAAATGTGTAACTAATACATTTTTTCTTATAGAACTTTCAAATTTGCACAACTTACCTTTTAAGCATCTTACTAAATGATGTTTCATTCAAAAAAAATCTCAAAAATTTAGTTCAAATGATATGACGTCTCAAAAATTGTAATTTTTGAAATCTGCGTAGTTTTATAGAATTACCACCATTTTAAGACGGTATTACTCAAGTTTGAACAGATCTATTACATTTTTATAAGTGCTTCTTTAAAGCTTAGGATGTAGACTTTAAAATGCACTGATTATTTTACTTTAGGAATGAAATAAACTATTTTTTTAAGAAAATTAAGAAAGATAACAAAAATGTAATACAAAAACCGAAAATTACCAGCTAAAAAATGTTTATACAAAGTGATCAAAACTTTGTTTTGTAAAACTTAATTAAAATATATTTAATAATAAGCTTCAACAATAATAAATGTTCAGCAAAAATTTTTTTTTTAGCTCTTATACAGTATGTCTGCGTAACTTGGAACATATTGATAACTTTTTTATTATCAGTTTTACGAAAAAAAGTTATGCTTTATAAAATACTCTGAATCGTATATAATCTAAGATGCAATCATCAAATATCAAATTTAATTAATGTTATACGAGGTATGTCAAAAAATATGAATTTCACTCAAGAGTAAAGTACCTTTACATTTCACAATATCAAAAATTGTTATTAAGGAAAGTTGTTGGTAATTAAAAAATTTGTTTTAGTGTTCAATTACATCCTTGTAATTAAAATATTGTGAATAATAAAGGCACTTAAATCTTAAAAAAAATTCATATTTTTTACATACCTCGTATAAAATTAAAAAAGTTTGATATCTGATGATTGTATCTTAGATTTTAGACCAGGTAGAGCATTTTATGAAGAATAACTTTTTTTCGTAAAAGTGATAATAAAATAGTTATCATAATTGTAATAAAATGATGATCCGTAATTTGAGAAAATATTGAAATTTTTTTTTCGATTAGAATTATGTAATTGTATATTTAAACATAGAAATTTTCATAATAGAAATAATAGGATATTCTGGAATATAAAGGTACTTTACTCTTTAGCGAAATTCATATTTAAATTTGATCTGATGGTTGAGTTTTAGATGTTTAGCTATCAAGAGCATTTTACGAAGAATAACTTTTTTCGTAAAATTGATAATAAAAATTTTTCCATGTGGTTCCTAGCTAGGCAGACATATTGTATAAGAGCTTCTGTATAAGAAGTTTCAAATTGCAATGCCACATTCGGATTCAGCATAATCAAAAACAAAATAGAAACATATTTGATCAAAGTAAAATGATGAATTTAACGATACTTTTAAAATAATTAATACAAAACAATTGCTATTGTTTAAACAATTAATAAACAATTAGCGGCCAAATCTGCGAGTAGAACTTTTAACTTAAACATGTATATAAACTAACAAAAAATTTTAGAAAAATATAAGCTTGTTTTATTTTTTCCGAAACAATGCATGTTTTCGTTCTAATTGCACTCCCCTATCAATGGAAAAGAGTATAATACTGTTTATTTCCTTCCTCCACATTTCACTATTAGATATAATTATTACAACCGTTCAAAAGACACGAGAAGGGGAGAGGATTTTTACTTCTACTCTATAGCAAGTATTAGCATTTAAAGGAGAAAAGAACGAAGGAACTAGAGATCCTATATCAAATGTCAGAGTACAAAGAAAAATAATTATGTACGCAGTCAAAGACTCCATTAGGATATTCAGAAGAAATTACGGAAGTTAGAACGGAAAATACTGTGTGACGCTTTATATTTAGGGCGTTATATATTTGGTGATTCATTAAGAATGTCCAATTATGACTACATAACTCTTGCTGCATAAGTATTGCTGACTGCATAACTCCTAGTACCTATTTATCATTTGTCATATTCATTATATTTAATCATCACATACTTCAAAATTTTCTACAGTTTACGAAGTTCGAATATTTCAACACCAATATATGGTTATTTGATAATGTTTTATTTTTAACATTAACATAAACTTTAAATTTTTTGGCTGAAGTGGGCTGAAGTAACAAAACAGTTCATAACGTCACATTGACAATCTGTCTCTGTCATACTTCTGAAGTTCCTTCACCTTTCAGTTCAGTTGACACTCAATTTTCAAGGAGCGGCTAAAGATACAGTGCTGCTCCCTAATTTGCGCATGCGTGTCCTCAACTCCAACGTTTCCGTTTCCGAGATAGTTTGAAGGACAAATTTGTCAAATTACGTTGAGAACAAGAAACGCGTCTAACTTCACTTGTATTTTGTATATTTCTCACAGCTTTGGTTGTTTGTTGGATATTTTTTATATTTTGGATCTAAGTTGTATGTGTATGTCCTGTTTTATTCATTAAAAATGACTTCTAAATAAAAGTTTATTCTCAGATACAGATTATTCATGGTTTGACCCAAATAAATATGAAAAAAGGACATTTATTGAAATATTTTAAACTGTTAATTACAAGAATCACATAGACATTCTTTATAATTAATTTAGACATTTTTGTGTAGAAATAAATATTTTAGTAGGTATAGATATATAAGATGTAATTTCAATTAATTTGAATGCACAAATATCATGCTTGAGAAATTGTGTAAAAGTTTAGGATTTGTTAAAATTCTGGATTCGAAAGTACAGTTCAATTCAACAGATGTAACATAATATACCTATGGTATTAACAATATAAACAGGTTAATACAATAAAACAAAGGTTTTTGGAATTTTAA
This sequence comes from Diabrotica virgifera virgifera, assembly GCF_917563875.1. Classification (NCBI taxonomy): domain Eukaryota; kingdom Metazoa; phylum Arthropoda; class Insecta; order Coleoptera; family Chrysomelidae; genus Diabrotica; species Diabrotica virgifera. The sequence continues at coordinate 26,747,570 of NC_065449.1, read as the reverse complement.
TCCTTTATTATATTAGATATAGGGCCGGTACTTTATGTCCCGGTTAAACCGCCATTAGCTAACCGGGTTTAATCAGGACAGAAATATATGCATAGCATAGACATAAACACAATTATACTTATTATTATGATTAGGAGTGCGAAATTGGAAAACCAAGGTGAGGGATAGGAAGCTGATTCTGCATCAGGTCACAAGACTTACCATGGGTTGTGGAGCCAATGATGATGATATTATGATTATACATGATATTACAACACAAGAGGCCCAAAGATGTACTTTTCTTTCCCGATTAGCTAACCGAGGTTTAACCGGGACATAAAGTACCGGCCCATAATCTATAAAGTTTTCAACCAAAAGTATGTATTACACTTTCATTTTCGTATCGTCAGCATTTGTTTATTTAAACATACTGTCAAAAAAATTAATAAAAAAAACACCATAAAGCTAATTTTTCTATTATTCTAATATTCTGCAATGGTGTCATTTGTCCATAATTCTCCATTTTATATACCCATCATAATATGCAAAAGTATTTAAACACTTCTAAACCTAAAATAGCACTTCCATATTGTATGATGATTATGTTGTTCTTTATCTGACAAAATAATTAAATTCAACGTTTTACTCTTTTCAATGATCTTATATATTTTCTTAATACCCTACAGGTAAAACAAAATAGAATTTTATTTTTATAGGTTATTTTTATATTTACATTTACATTACAAAAATATTATTGTCATTTGTCAAAATAAAAGATTCCTTGCCATGTGCGATAAATTGCCTTGAATTTCCCGGCGATGTCAATGTGTAAACAACATGACAACGTTGTAAATATTTTGACACATGCGCAAAGTAGGGAGCGGCACTGTATCTTTAGCAGCACCTGAATTTTCAATATGTGAGGTTCATCCCACGGCTCTTAGACATTACTACGGTTGCCCAGATCGACTAACCAATGAATATTAAGGGTGCGATTACGTTACGAGAGTACTGTCATTTGAATCGTAATATGATTTTTTTCGAATCTTGAGAAAACTAATAAATATTTTAGAAAAATTTAAACGCAGGATGAAAGATTACATTATTACCGAGGGCGGAAAGCCCCTTAGAATAAACAAGCAGTTTCTATTGTATGAAATAATTGAAATTAAATATCACACTTCTCTTTTATTTTCAGCCTTGTAACTTATTAAAATAAACATTATAGAAGTTTTCAGGGACTTTCAACCCTCGGTAATAATGTAGTCTTTAATTCTGAGTTTAAATTTTTCAAAAATATTTATTAGTTTTCTCAGGATTCGAAAAAAATGAACGCTGTGTATACGCTGTGAGCTCGTACGTAGAGGGGATATTTACAAATTCGCGAACGCCAGTAGTGACAAGTTTGTAAACGTTTACCGGAAATTTGACATAAATGTCAAAGTGATTAATTTAAAATTAAAATTAAAAACATTAATTATAAACAATATTAGTTGGTCAAAGCTGTGGTATATATTTTTACCTTAAATATACTTACGTTTTAAATACTGAATTTAAGTTTTTTTAATATTACGTAATATCTAATTATAAATAATCTATTATAATCTTAGCGCCATCTACACGATTATTGTCAAAGTATCCGAAGTAAGAAATTGATATTTTATCAATAGAACGTCAAAATGATTAGCAAAATCTTTAAAAAATCGATTACAATTTAATTACTTTTTTGCGTTGTAAATATTAAGCGATAACAATTAAATAATAAATTTAAAAATTACCAGTAAAAGTTGAATTAGTAACCGCTAGGAGCGACACCAGCGAAGCTCACAGCGTATAACAATTATGATTTCACTACCTCTATCATAATGAACTTCATTATGATACATATTTTCATTACGATACAGATTTTTAACTAATAGAATCGCGATATGACATTAGCGATGAAGGTGGCATACGTGCAGTGACCAATGACGAGTCAAATATACACGCTTTAACAGTTCTCAATATGTAAACAAACTGACAAAACTACTTAATTTGTTTGCGTTACAAAATTAATAAAGAATATATTTTTTATTGTGAATGATCATAGAAAAATCGTGTATACAAATTGCATTTAATTATCATTATGAAGCTCGTACTCTCGCCGCTAGGCGGCTCGTTTCTTATCCGTCATACTCGCTTCATAATGACCATCATTAAATGCTCGTTGCATAGGTAATATACTAATATACTATATTGAAATATTTTATCGACAAAGCATGAACAAACCTTTCGAGAGTTATTAAAGTTATTTTGTTAATTTGTTGCTCATTAAATTAGAAAAAGAATTTTTAAATAATTGTTATTAACTTTGTTAAAAACGCATAAAAAATCCTAATTTTTTGTGAAATTTTTTGACATGTTCATTTTCAGTCATAATTTTTTGCAAAATAAGTTTCGCCCTACCCCCTCTGTGGCTTAGTGGTAAGAGCGCCTAACCTTTGGATCGAAAGTTCCGAATGGTAGTGAGTTCGAATCCCACCAGGGTCAGGAATTTTTTTATTTATTATAAATTTTTTTTTTTTTTTTTTTTTTTATTTTGGCTTAGACTTACCGTCATACTGCCAGACACATAAGGAATACAAGTTATCAAGTTATACAAAACAGGTTTAAAACAAAGATAACAACTAAAAGGTATTAAGTAACACTAAGCTTAACAGCTAAAACTACTAACTACCAAAGGTATTAATTAAAAATGTTTAAGGGAATTATAATGATAATTTGCTGTCTTTTAAAAAGTTAATTAAAGAGTTGTATACATCTACAGAACCAAGTGATAATAAATATAGTATATTCCAAGGAGTTGCTACTTTACATTTTAATAAATCATTTATTAATTTAGATGAGTAAATTGTATTTTTAGAACAACCAAAAAATATATGATCTAAATCACTTTCCTCTTCACAATGCTCACATTTATCATTATCCAAAACCTGTATTTTAAATAAATGCTTTGGATAACATGCGTGCCCGAATCGTACTCTAATAATAGAAGTTATGTACTTTCTAGAAGCTCTACAAGACTTGTACCAAGGAAATTTGGGAATATCGGACTGAATTAACGAGTATCTATTTTGATTCACAAAAGAGTATTCCTTCCACTGGTAGCTCCACTCCCGATGCAGTGTTGACTTGAAAGAGATTATACTATCAGTCAGTGTTATTTTATGTAGAATACTGGTATCGGATGAAACGCTTTCTTTGGCTAATAAGTCGACATACTCATTATGTTCAAATCCTGCGTGTGCTTTAATCCAGATAAAATGTACATTGATTCCTTTGGTTAAAAGATTTTGTTTAATATGTTTAATTTTATAAATGTATGCGCAGTCTTGGATGTTTGGGGGTCCATATTTACCAAGAGATTTCAATTCTGCTAAGGAGTCAGACAAAATTATAATATGGGCGAAATCAAATTCAGCTACATATAGTAAAGCTTCATATATTGCAATAGCCTCTGCTGTATAAATCGAAGTCTCCGGTTTCAGTTTGAATTTCTTTTCTATATGTCCCGATGGTATAAAAAAGGCGCATCCAGTTCCATCTGCAGATTTAGACGCATCTGTATATAGAGCTATTGACTCATTGTAACTATTCGTTATGGATAAAAGAATATTTTTATTTAAATATATGTTTTCACTATAATTTGGTACAATAATATCTGTAGGAGAAAAGAAAGAAGAGTACGCGTAGTTTTTGAATAAGTCGTTCGTTTTATCTATATTTTTTAAGAGTACTATATTTTGATTATAAGCTTCACACAGTAAGGGAGATTTCTTTTTTTGCCAATATTTATTGGTTAGATCATGGCAACTTAAAGTCACTATTTTTTGGTATAGAAGAGGGTTAATTAAGTATACTTTCATTAAATATTTTTTGGACAAAAAACTTCGTCTTAGATTTAAAGGAGGTTCCAAGGCTTCCAAATATAAAGCTTGTACTGGAGTGGATCTCATAGCTCCTAGACATATTCGTAAGGCTGAATTCTGTAAAACGTTGATTTTGTTTAGTAGTGCATTACTTGCTGATCCATACAAAACACTGCCGTAATCGAAAATAGATCGTATGTAAGCTTTATAAAATAATAAACTTACTTCAACATCCGATCCCCACCAAGTTCTATTAATTGATTTAAGAAAGTTTATTCCCTTATTACACCTGTTCAACATGTCGTCAATATGTAACTTCCAGGTCAATTTTTGGTCGAGTATCATTCCAAGATATTTAATTTTATTTTTAAAAGAAAATTTATGCCCACCTAAGGTGATTGTGCTAATATTAGGAAAGTTATGTCTGGTAAATAAACAAACTTGTGATTTACTGCATGATAATTCAAAGCCATTTTCAATAAACCATTTTTTATGGAGACCATAGACACTATTCAAGTTTTCAATGGATTGCTGATATTTCTTGTGTTCTGTGTACAAACAGAAATCGTCAGCATATTGTACAACATTAAATGCAATATTGTTAATAGTGATGTTGTGTAGATCTGCTGTGTAAATGTTAAATAAAATAGGGCTCAAAACGGAGCCCTGAGGTAATCCTTTATTATTAAGTCTAGGGCCTATAAGAGTATGATTATTTTTTAAATAAATTATTCTATTTTTATACAGGTTTACAATGTTAGAAGCAAACTGTGATGGAATATTAAAAAATGTAATCATTTTTTCTTGGAGAATTGAAAGAGAGACAGAGTCATAAGCACCTTCGATGTCTAAAAATAAAGCGGGCACATAACTGTTCCTGGAAAAACTGTTCTGAATGTCTACAACAAGAGTTGTTAAGGAATCTAAAGTTCCATAACCTTTTTTAAAACCATGTTGGTTAGCGGGTAAAGGATTTTGATCCCTTAGCCACCAATCCAACCTAATCTTAACCATCCGTTCGAGAGTCTTCAATATACATGATAATAATGATATCGGTCGGTAAGCTTCAGCTAATTTAGGGTCTTTCCCCGGTTTGGGAATAGGAACGACTATAATACGCTTAAAATCTATTATGCTGTTGCCTTCAATAATTATCTGGTCAAATATATTTAAAAGTAATTGTTTTGCTTTATCTGGTAAATGTTGTATCATAGGATATTTGATTGCATCGTATCCTGGTGAGGTACTAACGCGATTATCAAGGGCAAATTCTAATTCAGTTCTCGAAAAAGGTGTAAGGAGGAAATGATTCTGATCAGATGGAAGCGTTTTAGAATTAATAACATCTAACTGGTTATTTACGTAAGGTGGAGCTATTTTATCGAAAAAATCGTCTACCCATGAATTACTTAGAGGTAATGAAAAATTAACTTTTTTCCTATTCATTTTTCTTGCTTGATTCCAAATAAGACTAGATGGAGTTTGTTTATTTAATTTTGAACACCATGCAACCCAACTTTGTTTGGCCTTTAATTTCAGGAATTTTTTGACACGAGCATTTACTTCTTTGCATTTACAAAAATTTTCAGGAGAAGAATTGTTTTTATAGTTTATTAATGCCTTCTTTCTTTCTGCAACGGATTGATCACATTCCGAATCCCACCACGGAGGGGGAGTCCGTTTGCATTTAAATGGTTTATATTCAGAAATAGATTGTTTAGAAGCTTCATTAATACAGTCAATAAGGAAATTATATTTTTCTTGGGTATTTAAGGATGTGTGAGGTTTTTCGTTTAATAAGGTGTCAACAAGCTGAGGGTATAATGACCAATTTGCTTTTTTAATGTTCCACTTAGTACTGGGATAAATGGTATTAGCATTAGTTCCCAAGACATCGATCACAACCTTTATAACGAAATGATTTGATCCCAAGGTATCAAGATCTACAGACCACGAAGTTTTATCAAAAAGGGATGGTGAGCAAAACGTGACATCAATCATGGAATCTGAGTTTCCTGGACTCGTTTGGCAAGTTGGTTGTCCATTATTCATTACTACATAATCTAAATTCTGAATTGTCTCCACAATTTGATGGCCTATATTATCATTTTTATATGAGCCCCACAAAGAATTATGTGCATTCATATCTCCTCCAATGATACAAGGGTGTTTTAGTTGAGAAAATAACTTATCCCAATCTTCGGTTTTGGTTTTAGTTTTTGGGCACCTATATACAGAGAGTAAACTTAAATAACTTTGTTTATAGTTGATTTTAATACCACAAGCAAGCAAGTCTTGAATATAATTTTTTTTAATTGTTATGCGCTCAAAAGGAATACCAGTTTTAATTAAAATAGCAACTCCAGAATAGCCGTCATCGCGATCTTCGCGTATCACATTATAACCTCTATAAATATATACAACATCCCGTTTAAACCAAGTTTCACTTATTAAAGCTATGTCAATATCTTCGGTTATTAAAAAGTTAATAAGGCTGTTTTTGTTAGCAACAGCTGATCGAGCATTCCATTGTATTATTTTGAGTTTAGATTTGTTCGTCATTAGATGAGTTATTTTTTAAAATATTATCTAGAACATTATTAATACCTTTGGCTAACAAATTCATGTCAAGTGATTTTGCCTCTTCTAAACAATTAATATTTTGAATAAAACTTGAGAAAAGAAGTACTAAGGAATCTACTAACTTATTTTTATCATTGTCTGTATTAGGAAAACTTTCCTTATTTAAGGGAGGTAAAGGTTGAGACGGTCCAAATCTGAAAGGGATGAGATATGGTGTAGGATCTTCGGAAGTTGGAGATGATACTTTTCTTTTTTTATTTGCACTATACTCAGTGCTTGATGTACTACAGCTTGGTTGGCTAAAACTTTTGGGTTTCTGTAGGTGAGGCCTCAATGGCTTGAAATAAGGAGATGTACTAACTTCAGAGGAGTTAGTTAATTTTGGAAATTCTTTGTCTGAATTTGACAATATTTCAAATCTGTTATTAGAAATAAGACCAGAAAATGATGAGTCACTCAAATTTTTTGCCTCCAAATATGAGATTTTATGTTCCATCATGATATTTTTTATTTTTTTTTGATGTTCGAAAAAAGGACAGTTTTTAGAGATCGATATATGCTTATCAGTTTTACAGTGTATGCAATACTTTTTTGTTTCATCACATGTATGTATGTCATTTTTAATTTGTCCACATTGTATACAGTATTCCTGTGTACCTTTACACTGTCTAGAAATATGTCCATATTTGAGGCATTTATAACATTGCGTCACTTTACCCAACAATTTTTCCACTTGGAAAAATACATAATTTATCACAACATAGTTTGGCAAACAATTGCCTTCAAAAGTAATTATAACATTACGTCTAGGGACGTATTCTGTATTTCCATCCTTTTCTACTTTCCTGTGCATTCTTTTAATATCAATAATTGGTGAACTAGAGCTCATATATTTTTTCAAATAGTCAATATTATATTTGGTATCAACATCGCGTATCAGTCCTTTGATTTCCAAGAGGTGATTTGGAATGTACGCTTTTAAATTATCGTCCTTTAAGTGACTATTATTGACTAAATTGTTTGCATCCAAAAGAGATTTGAGGATTACTTTAACACGGTTTCTTCCTATACTTTTAATTTGCTTAATATTATTAATCTTTAATTTTTGATGTAAAATATCTGCAACAACCATTGGATGCAAACGGGAAATATTCTGATCATTGGTCTTCTCAACATAAACACAACAATTTTGAAAGTCGTAACTATTACAATTAATATTAAAAAGTTTTACCTCCCTTGTAGCAGAAGAATTTGTGGTGATAGTTCCTGTATCCATGTCTTGATTACTATCACTAATAACTTCAGCAGTATTTAGTTCGCACACTGGCGTCTTTTTTATATTCTCCCCCATCTGGGGAGAATATTTTCACTTTTGTATCACTATTCTACAATATGTAAATGTTTTTACCCACGATGAAATTTAAATGTTTTAATTGTCACAAAAACTGCGAGCTGAATGTCAATATTTAGGTACGTTTAACCATGGCCAAATTTTAAACTGTTCACACAAAAGTTAAACACCGTGAAAAGAAGCCTAGGCTGTTTAACCCATAGGACTGAAACTTCTTATCAATGATAATTAAAACCACTATAAAATTAATTTAAGTTAAACTACTAAAAAATTAATTTTTTCTGGAGCTATTTTAGATGCAACCGTATTTGACGTTTATTAATGTCGTATTGTATTATAAATTAATAAGTGAAAATAGTTTCTGTCCTTGTGGGATCGGTACTCACCGGAGGGACCGCAGACTTTGGATACAATTAGCGTCTCTTTGCAAAGACTATGACGTCGACTTTGCAAAGTAACAAGACACTTACTCAACACACACACTACACATTACACCTGAGTTAGTGATAAGTTATACAATTACGTGGCTAAAGGTTCTAGTTCTAAACCAAGGCCAGAATCAGAAAAAAAAAGTTTCGCCCAGTAATTTATTGCAAAATTGAGTTAGTTTATCCCAGCAGCCTTTTTACAATATTCTTCTTCTTGTTATTCTTCTTCTTCTTCTGGTTTCTATCCGTTTGGGATGTTGGAAATCATATTGGCAGTCATAACCTTGCTCGCTGCGGGTCGAAACCGTTCCGTTGAGGTTTTCTTAAACCATGTTTTCAAATTCCACAGCCATAATATTCTTCTTCTACCGGGTCCACGCTTACCTTTGACTTTACCTTGCAATGTGGACTGCAGCAGGGAGTAACGTAGTTAATTTCTCATAACGTGTCCCAGATACTGCATTTTTATGCGTTTGATGGTAAACACAATATCCGGTTCCTTCTTTATTCTTCCTAGAACTTCCTTGTTCGTGATCCTTGCTGTCTATGATATTCTCAGCATTATTCTCTAAAGCCACATATCAAATGCTTTAAGTTTTTTAATAATTTGCAATATTATTTTGCGTAAACTATTATTTGCAATATTATTATACGTAAACTATTAAGTCTAGAAGAATTCTGCAAGTTGCCAAATTAAGCTAAATGTATTTAGGTGACTTGTATTACAAATTAAATTACTTAATAACCAAATAGGACAGTCAATGAGGGTATTTGGCTCCGAATTCCATCCTACTACATCGATTTACTTGATATTTTCACAGTGAGTAGGGAATAGCTCAAGAAACAAAGTCTACCTTATGCCGATGTGCACTTTTATCTTGGGGGTGTTTCCCATCCCTTCTCGGGGGTGAAAAATGTTTTGGTTAAAATAGCCACGGTAGAGGCTAGAGAACCTAATTTTAACCAAAAGTGTTATATAATTATTTTTTGAAAACTCAATACTTTTTGAGTTATTCGTGGTTGAAAATTGGCCATTCTCATTAAAAAATGACACCTTTTCGGAAGGATTTTTGTGAATACCTTAAAAACTATGCATCTAACAAAAAAACTATTTAAAATGTCTCTGTAGGTCATAAAAAAACAAGGAGATTCGTTCCTTCATAAATCTTCTAGTTAAAATAGAAAGAGGGATATGGTACGTAAGAAGAGTTTGTTTTTTTGCTGCATGGTCAAATCGGTGTATTCATCTTGAAATAACAGAGAAACGGTCGATTCTAGGTGTATAATTATACCAACAACTTTTATAGTGCTTAAAAGAACCTTTAAAATGAACAATACAAAATGTCGACTACATTCAAACTAAACGAGATATTCTGCAAAAAACTGTATTTTACGTACTGTAATGACTAATGTATTTTAAGAAGAAATGAGAAGTATATTTAACCCCTCATCCATCAGATTTTAAATATATCGTTTTCCTTCTACAATACTTTTTATTGGAATGGTTGGAATGGTTTAAAATGAATGGTTTTTGAAAAAATAAGATCAAATTATAGAGCGCATTTTTAAATTTTCTTAAAAATCTTCCTTTTTCTCCATGTTACTCGAAAACCATAAGAGATACGAAAAAATGATAACACACAAAAATGAAGGGAATTTTCAGATAAAAAATTCCCTTTTGATTTTTCATTATTGTATCTCTTATTATTTTCAAGTTACATGGAGAAAAAGGAAAATTTTAAACAAAATTTAAAAATGCGCTCTATAGTTTGATCTTTTTTTTTTCAAAAATCATTAATTTTAAACCCGTCCAACTTTTTGAACATAGAAATAACAATATAATAAAAGGTATTGTAGAAGGAAAACGATGCATTTACATTTTGGTGGATGGGGGTTAAAATTATTTCTCATTTTTTCTTAAAATACATTAGTTACCAATTTTCTTTGCAGCATATCTCGCTTTGTTTTAATGTAATGGACGTTTAATATAGCTTATTTTAAAGGTCTTTTCAAGCACTACAAAAGGTATTAGTAACATTAGACACCTAAATCGACCGTTTATCTGTTATTTCAAGTTGAATAAACCAATTTGAGAATGTACAAAAAAACAAACTATTTTCACCTACCATATCTCGTTTTGTATTATAACTAGAAGATTTATGAAGGCAAGTGTCTTTTTGTTTTTTATAACCTACAAAAATGTTTAATCTAGTTTTTTTAGTTAGATGCATAGTTTTTAAGGTATTCGCAAAAAACCGTTCGAAAAGGTATTATGTTTCAATGAAAATGGCCAATTTTCAACCACGAATATCTCAAAAAGTATTGAGTTTTCAAAAAAAAATTATAGAACAGTTTTTGCTTAGAATTAGATTCTCTAGAGAATTCCGTGGTAATTTTAACCAAACAATTTTCCCTAAGAATGGATGGGAACCACCCCCAAGATAAAAGCACACATCGGCTAGGGTAGACTTTAAATTATAAGATAAGTAGAGGCTAGGCCCAAAATTTCATTAAAATCCATGCAGTAGGATAGAATTCGGAGGTAATATCCTATTTTCGCTCCCATTGACTGCCGTAAAAAGGTTTTTGTAAAATATTATTATTAAATTAATTTGCAAGATTTTACATTCTTCCAGTTATAAACATTTAATGATACCTCCGACTCATTAACACATAGAAAGTTAACTTTAATTCAAAATTAGACATTTTTACACGAAATAAAAATAGGCCTGGATTCCGCGTTACAAAAAAAAGTTTTAGTCAAACAAACTTTGATGTATGGGAACACTGGAACAGGGGAAGTTTTAATTGTGGAACGTGTAATCCTGACAAGTTGTATGATTATGAAAACTAGCAGGTTGTTTTTAAGCGTAATCAATATCAAACTTTATAGTCTAAGATCCGAATAGGATGTCAAAATGTACCCATCTGCTTGCCGGATAAAACATTTTTTTATTAAATTTCATACATAGACAAACACGGCCAGCATGGGTTGCCTATCAAAATCGTATCATAGCTATCCTTAAGGGGGGCCGTAGGGGTTGAACTCAACATTTCAAGCACATTTTTGTGAATTTTTTTTAAAGCATGATAAAATTATTTTATTTTTAAATTTAATAAGCGTATTTAGCATAATTCAAAGAATACTGAAAAAAAAAGGAAAAATATTGAAAAATAAGCCACCCGGTGGCAAATTTTTAAAAACAGCTCGAAAAAAAAATGGATGTTGCGGTGCACACCCGAACTTACCATTGGATCATGGTAAACAAAAAATTCAAAAAGATTTTATTAGCTTATATGTTTATCGAGGTAACTTTCTCGAGTTTTTTAGTTATAACGATTTTTGACTTTTTGGTATCACTCAGAAATCAAAACAGCGAAATTTTTTGCACAAAAAGGGGCGAAAATCAACATATTTATTATTGTTAAATAAAAAATACGCATAAAACAAAAAATATATCGACAACGTTACATCAAGGAATGTCTAAAAGAAATTATGTACAAAATTCCAGGTGGGTCGGTCAAGTAGTTTTTGAGTTACAATGTCTACAGCCTTTGACAAAAGCAGTTTTGAGGAAAAAGCGTTTAAAGTATTGTCAACTTTTATTTTCAATTTCTTTTCTGTCTGTTAAATCGTAAAATGATGCACACCGGAATATCTTTTTGAATCACGGAGTTATTTACAAAAGAAATGAGAACAGCTGTTGGCCGTTGTTCATTACGTTCAAGCGTGCTGACGCGAACCTGCTGCAAAGCCAGTCGAAGATAGGGATATTCAACATTATCTCCCTACCTTCGACTCGATTTGCAGCATCTTCGCGCCCGCGAGCTTGAGCGTAGTGAGAAACGGTCAACAGCTGTTCTTATTTTCTTTTGTAAATTACTCCGCGATTCAAAAACATATTCTGGTGTGCATAACTTTACGATTTGACAGACAAAAAAAAATTGAAAATAAAAGTTGACAATACTTTGACAGCGCTTTTCTCAAAACTGCTTTTTTCAAAGCCTGTATACATTGTAACTCAAAAACTACTTGACCAACTCACCTGGAAGTTTCTACATATTTTCTTTAGGCATTCCTTGAGGTAACACTGCCGAGATATTTTTTGTTTTGTGGTTATATTTTGTTTAACAATAATAAATATGTTGATTTTCACCCTTTTTTCTGTAAAAAATTTCGTTTTTTTGACTTCTGAGTCATACTAAAAAGTCAAAGATCATTAAAACTAAAAGAAACTTGACAGCGTTACCTCGAGATACTCATAAGCTAATAAAATCTTTTTGTTTCTTCTTTGTTAAAATTCATTGTTTTTTTGAGGTGTCTTTAAAAATTTGCCACCGTTACTTTATTTTATTATATTTTTCTTGAATTTTTTTTTAATATTCTTCGAATTATATTTAATATTCTTATTTGATTTAAAAATAAAATAAGTTTATCATACTTTCAAAAACAATGCACAAAAATGTGCTTGACATGTTGAGTTCAATCCCTATGGCCCCCTTAAGGATAGCTATGACACGATTTTGATAGACAATTCATGCTGGTGGTGTTTGTCAGTTTGTCTATGTATGAAATTTAATAAAAAAGAATGTGTGTGTACTTTGTACGCACGTAAGAAGGTATACTTCTATTATATGATTTCTTAAAAATAAATATACTTTAAACAGTTTGTTTTAATTTTTTTTTAAACACCAAACTAATTTTGTGCTTACCTGCTTTCAAAAAAGTAAAAAAAAGGTATAGGATTGCACTGGATTCGAACTCACGAACTCTCGATCTCTGGCCGAATTAGTCGAGGCATTGAAGCACAAAAAAAGGCCTTACTCTCGATTTTTGGCGAAGTAAGACGGATTTTAATGCAGTTTGGTGCGTTGGATTCGTGAGAATGTCAGGAAATTTTGTGAACTATTGTAATGAATAAGAAATCTGAAATTGCATTTGTGCATAAGAAAAATTTATTTCAAAAGTGCATTTTGAAATAGGCAATTATTATAAATTTGCAACCCAGTAAATAGTTGGGCAACATCCCGATTAATTATTTTAATTATTTTTAATTATTTTTAATTATTTTTAATCATTTATAAGTCCATATAATAATAGTCTAAGATGTCAATAACCATTAATAATAAACAAAAAAATTTCCTTATCTGGGAATCGAACCAAGTACTAACGGGTCCGTAACTAAATACACATACCGCTAATCTACGCAGACACTTGCTAGACAACGGTGATATTAGGTATAAACAAAGCAAATTGGTAAATAAAAATTGTAAAGAAAATTACTGCATACTTAAATGTATTATAAAATTAATATATTCCTAAATTTTAGAAGAAACATTCGTAAATAGGTATTATTAATATCTATTAATGTTACTAGATGAAATATAAATATTTTGACGTTTCACAATTTGACAATTCACTTTTAACTGCAGTGCCTTTAAATTTTTAAATCGCCGGTGCTTTAAAGTAGCATTTTTAATGCTCCTATGGAGTGCTATTAATTGCATTTTTAACACGTTTGTAGAAAAATATATTTAAAAACGCTAATATATTCCTTCCACACCTTTTCTGGACTGATTAATACATAAATTAAAACATTTAGTAACGAACTCCATACTGCCTGTGTGCGCAGATTACTAAAATTTCACCCTCAATGAAATCGCGTCTAAAGAAGTATAACTTCAAAAAGGCAGTATAACTATTAACTAACCTTTGTTGTTTCTCTTCCCACAAATTTTAAAACGCAACAACCATACGTTACATAACCAAACCGTCAACCGTCCACACCACAGCTGTGCTACAGCTGCCATATTGGATAATTTTTGACATGTCATTTGAACATCCAATCAGAACAAAGTTATAATGCGCATGCGCCCGGATCATAGGTTTTAACATATAAAAATTCACCCTCATATCGCGCGTAAAGCAGTATAACTTCAAAAAAAATATTTCATCCGGCAAGCAGATGGGTACATTTTGACATTCTATTCGGATCCCGTACTATTATATAATATATGAAAAAATGTTTATCCGACAAATATATTGGGCATTTTAATTCCGACACGTAGAACATGTCAAATAACAGAAATTATATTGGTGGTAAATAGCAGTCTGATTTTTGCATGAGAGTTTAATGAAAAGGTAACAAATCAATTGGGAGTTCTGTACGACAACATAAATGGGACGTTTCCATAGTTTGACGTTCGAAACCTATAACCTGTTTCACATTTAAAACTTTCCCTATTTCAGTATTCCCTTACATCAAAATTTGTCCGACTAGACACCGTTAAGTTATTGTCAAATTTTCAGCTTGTTATTAATAAACTTTTTTTGGTACGAGGGATCCAGGCCTAAAAAGCAACCAAAAAATAAACACCATTTGACAAATCCTAAGCTGAAGTTTTTCTATACAAAATTTCAAAACGATTGCTCTAAAGATGGACCCTTCGATAAGCGTCAAAGATGAGTGATTGGTGTGATGGTCGATGTCTGATATTTGATTTTGCTTTTTTTCAGAAAATCAATTTGCAACTTCAAATTATTTATAAAAGTCTTCCTAACTTTAGGGTTCTAGTTGACTAAAATTGATGTTTTTTAATTTGAGTTAATTTATTCGTGGATTATAATTATACCATTAGCTATTTCTTAATTGTTTATTTAACTTTGGTAAATAATATTTTTTCTAAAACGAGAAAGTTTCCGGCACTTGGCTGTATACCATGTAGGTGAAAAACAACTCTAACATTTTTATTAGAGCTTTTTAATATTTTTTTCCTATCATTATTATTAGTAAATGTTGGAAAATAACAAACGAGATACAAATTTATGAATTATATTAAAAATAATATCAATTAAATATTTTTATTGAGAATAAGCCATAATTTTACTTTAAAATAAGTTTATTTCGATTTCCACTTCGGAAATCGGTATGTTATTGACTTACTAATTAGTCTAGGGCGCATCTGTTTTGAGATGGACGTTGAGAGGTGACTCAAATTTTTTTGCAGAAATTGCTTGAAAATGACTCAAATAATAATATTTGAGTTATCCTCCCACTCAAAATGGTCCGGAACATTGTTTAAATAATCAAAATGTCAAAATATGAAGGAAAAATTCGATTTTTTTATTGGTTTTTTGATTATAACTTTAAAACTATTTATTTCCGAGAAAAGTTGTACTGACATCAAAGTTGCGTAATTAAATTTCTTATAATACAGAATTGGTTAAAAATTTAAAAAATAGTCACCCTTGTTGCAATATAGCAAAAATTGCGAAAAAAACCATACAAAAACAAGTACTCGCATTTTACGTTTTTCAACCATTTGTGCTACACTTACGACCTTTATATTTTACCCAGAAAAACTTTGTGATATAGTAAAACAACACTGTAAATTTCATTAAAATTGGTTTAACAGATTTTGCAAAATAAATTTTGCAATCCAGCTTTCGCAAAAAAAATTCATTTTTTTTTAAATGTTGCAGGACTGAAATAAAGCAGAGAGCAAGTTGAATTTTTTTGCTTATAGAAGTGTACTGTACCTTTTATTTGCAATTTGAAAAATTAAAATGGATTAATTACCACGGCGTCAGGAAATTTTTTAAATAAACATTAATTTTTGGTGCTACGCGCAGGACAGCGGTGTTCGATTCACACCCAAGTTGATTTCCACCAAAATTTCTTCCAATCTTTATCTGATATATTATTTTCTTACTCTATATTTTGTTGTATTTTAATATTTTAATTCCATAAAAATCAAACTAATTTTATTATTGTTTGTGAAATATTGTTTAAACAATTGCATATGTTTAAAAATAATAAGTTAAAATATTCTCCAAGTTAAAATATATGAACAAAGAAAGTTTTTGCTAAAAAAAGTGTTATTTCAAAGGATAGAGTATGTGTTTTTATTTTGCAATAAACAAATTTATTTATTTATATCGAAATGTAATAAAAATGAAAATGTATCAACCATTATCAAAGGTCATTGGAATGCCCAATCAGAGCAAACTATCCGCTGTCCTGCGCGTAGCACCAATAATTAATGTTTATTTAAAGAAATTCCTCACGCCGTGGTAGTTAATCGATTTTAATTTTGCAAATTGCAAATGAAAGGTACAGTAACTTCTATAGGCAAAAAAAAATTCAAGTTTCTATCTGCTTTATTTTCAGTCCTGTAACATTTGGAAAAATGAATTTTTTTTGCGAACGCCGGATTGTAAAATTTATTTTGCAAAATCTATTAAACCGATCTTAATAAAATTTACAGTATTGTTTTATTGTATCATAATGTTTTTCTGGATGAAATATGAAGGTCCTAAGTGTAGCATAAATGGTTGAAAAACGTAAAATGCGAATACTTGTTTTTGTATGGTTTTTTCGCAATTATTGCTATTTTGCAACAAGGGTGACTATTTTTTAAATTTTTAACCAATTCTATATTGTGGAAAATTAAATTACGCAACTTTTATGTCAGTACAACTTTTCTCGGAAATGAATACTTTTAAAGTTATAATCAAAAAATGAAGAAAAAAATCGAATTTTTCCATCATTTTTTGACATTTTGATTATTTAAACAATGTTCCGGACTTTTTGAGAGGGAGGATAACTCAAATATTATTATTTGAGTTATTTTCAAGCAATTTCTGCAAAAAAATTTGAGTCACCTCTCAACGTCCAAATGTACTAATATTTTTACAGATGCGCCCTGGTCTAAATAATGATAGTTATTTCTATTGATTTCCTCCATATGAATATGGGCAACCAGATCCTAATGCATTATGTCGAGAAATTTGCGAAGCAATTGGTTTTATTTAATATAATAAAAGCCTCTTCTTTGACTTTTTTTCTTCTTTCTTTCTTTCTTTCTTTCTTTCTTTTTACCATCTGTTTCTTTCAGGACTATACTTCTTCAATATTTCAATCTAACTCTACCCAGTGGCATAGCTGACAGGCCCGCAAGGCGGGGTGGCCCCGACGTTAGGAGGCCTTAAAGCCTTCAAGCTTAATACTTCTACGTTTTTTAAATTGGGAACCAAAACATATTATGGCCCGCAAGGCGGGGGAGGGGGACGTTAGGAGGGGCCCCTTAAAGTCTTCAAGCTTAATACTTCTACGTTCTTTAAATTGGGAACCAAAATATATTAGGGCCCGCAAGGCGTGGGGGAGCGACTTTAGGAGGGGCCCCTTAAAGCCTTCAAGCTTAATACTTCTACGTTGTTTAAATTGGAGACCAAAACATATTTTTCTAATAAGCGTCAAAATAGGGAATTTGGAAGGAAGTAATGAAGCGGGTAATTGACGTAACTATTACTCTTTCCGGGGCGTGATGGTAGTTTGGATGAAAGTGAATATAAAAAAGGTAATTTTTTGTCGGCGGTTCATTTACTAGCCAAATTAACCGATAAAAACAAACTTAAAAACAAATTACTTGAGCCCCGTAATGTGCGATAAAAATAATTCACCTTCCAAAACAGAAGTTGTTGAAAGTTTTTTGGGACTTATTCGCATATTAGACCAAAGTGCAAGAAATCCTGTAAATGAAATTTTGAAATTTATACAATTAAAGCACCTTTCTGTACACAACTGCAGAAGAAAGGAATATGATGGGGCAAGCGTTATGAGTGGTGTATATTCAGGCGTACAAAGGCGCATAACTGTCATTGAAAAAACAGCTTCCTTTGTTCATTGTGCATCCCATAAGCTGAACCTAGTTTTGAATAATGCCGTTGCTGGTGTAAAGGAGTTGTATTTTACGATATAATTAAGAGATTATAATATGTTTTTGTAGTGCAAGTATTAAAAGATGGGATGTAGGTACTATGTACTATTATGACTTTGGATTCGTCGCATTTGCCAACACTTAAAAGGATATGTGAAACCCGGTGGTCATTAAGACATTATGCTGTTATGACTTTGCATCAAGCTTTTCATTGCTATCTAAAAAACGATGAAAATTTAGAATCTAATGCATTATTACAGCATATGAATAATTTTGAATTTGTCGTTAACATTACTATTCAATAGTATTCAATCTAAAATACTTAACTTTATTAATCTAACATCAAAACATTTGTAATCTGAAACGGCAGAGTTAACACTCGCCCTTCAACTTTTTGAAAAAACTTGTGATAATCTTCGAGAAATGAGAAATTTATTTTCCGAAACTTTAGCAGATGCAGCAGGAATAGCAGCATAGTGAGGTATTATACCAGAATTTAAAAGTAAACTGATAAAACGTAAGTATAAAAAAAATTTACGATGAGCTCAGTTGCGACGAAAAAATAACTTTTAGAAAAGTTTTAAAGTTAATGTTTTCAATGTAAATTTAGATATAATATTTCAACAACTTACTAATAGGTTTGTCGGATTAAGAGACATGTATAATAAAAAATCCACAAGGAAAAAGTTTTCCTGTAGTTGGCTGTATACCATAAAATACAAAAAACAGTAAAATCCTGTATAAAAGGTATATTTAAAATCTCTTAAAAACGGGGCCACATCAAAATCACAACATAACTAGTTTTCGACTAGTTTACCAGTCATCATCAGTGCTTACGTGCAATGTACATGCTAAACAATATCCTGGTGGTTAGCATGTACATTGCACGTAAGCACTGATGATGACTGGTAAACCAGTCGAATACTAGTTATGTTGTGATTTTGATGTGGCCCTTTCGAGGGATTTTATATATACCTTTTAATCTGATAACAGTGTAAATACTACCAAAAGATACCCTAAAACCCTTACAAACCAAAATTTATATAGACCATGTAATCCCTTTTCGAGATAATTGAGGCGTTTGTATATGTATGTATGTCCGCTAGTTTATCATTTCTAATGAAAACCCCAAATGGTAAAATCCTTTTAATGAAAAACAGCCTTTCATTAACCCGACTTGGATTCGCATTACAAGTCAAGATCCTTACTCTTTATTCCGAAAACTCTTTCACACGAACGATACTCCTCACATACTGAATCACATCATCGCCCTTCTCGACTCAATTCACTGTTCAACGCTCAAGAGTTTCGATCCATATGCATCTCCGATGATACAATCAAGTCCGTTGAGATCACTTCCTTTAATCGGACTCTCATCTAAAATGGCTGCGATAAAAACTATTTTAATAGAAGTGTGTACAAACTTCTCTATTCAACAATGGGAAAAGCTAATGCATTCTATTGTTTGAATTTGATGTTGTCTTTAATAAAACTAGAGTATTTTAATCGAACGTTTAAGTAATGTACTGTTTTCTATTTATTTATACTCTCCTTTTTTGGTGGACATAGCTATTATATTATGCAGTTTCTGTTTTGAGCTACATAGTAGGGTGGTTCGAAAAAAACTTTTTTTTATTTCAGATCGCTATAGTGAGCAAAAGTTGCTATTGATATAGACTTGAAAAAAGCACTAATTATTATTTTTTTATTAATTTGTCTTCCGGTCGCGCAATGCCATCGATGTTAGCAAAAATTTTGAAAAACCTTAATTTTTCAATTTTTTTTTAAACAGAATAGATGGTTTTAATTGCGTTCCTATACCATGAATTCTACTAGAAGTATGTAAAATCAATATAAATGCACTTATTATACATTTGTTTCATATCTTCAGGTCGCGCAACGTAATATAAAATGAGTAAAATTAGTAGTTTTTGCAAAATCTCAAAGTTTGACTCTTTAGTACAATTTAATCACAAGCCTTTTAGAGATGCTATAGTTTAATTCAATTACAATAATACATTTAAAATCCAAGCATCTAAGATACATTTTGATATTCAAGTGGAATTAGGTCGCGCAGCTTCGTCAAAAACAGCAGACTACCGAGAGGCGAGGCGAAAGTGACGAATGCCAGCGAAGCTCGCGCAGCCACAAATAGAGATACATGTGGGAAGACCTCTACAATGGAGTATTTGTCTTCTCTATTACAACGAACTGCCATTCCGCCACCTTTTCCAACACTTAGATGGAAATACATCAGGCACTATAGGAAGTCAGTGTACTGGTGTTCCATTTGATAATTTCGTAATACTATTTAGCTTCAAAGTTTAAGTTTGGTGGTTTAAAGATTTTGATAGAGTCACTTTCAGATATTGCTTGCTTTTCCTTCATGATACTCCTAAAGCCCAGCTCTCGGAGATGGTTTCTGTCATCAGTTACCATAGCCAAAAGTAAATTTTCGGGATGGGCAAAGTAAGCATTCCGTTGTAAAATGGAATCAACAACTTGAAGAAGCTCTTCTGGTAAGTACCTTGAATATCCAATGATTTTGTAATCATGTCTAGGCCCATCTGTGAATTTTTGGTTTATTTTTGTGGCAAATCACATAGGCATATTATAATATTTGAGAATGAATGTGACAATCTCTCTCAGATTTTCAGAAGGGTTGGACACACTGATGTAGAAACGCAAAACTCGGTTTGCAGTAGTAAGCCATCTTGAATGTGACGTTGGGATAGGATCACGTACCCACTACAAAGTCTTCTGAACAATGTCCTGACTTGATGACTTCTGATATCTCAAGCAAGTACAATTACTAAGATGGTACTAAGGAGCTTGCTAAGAATACGCTTGTCAACTTTTGGAACCTCACAATCAATAGGATTAAAATCAATAATTGGTAGTCTTTCACAATCAGGTAGGGCCTTTCCAATTGGTCCGGAATATCCTATTGGGCCTGTTGTGTTTTTATCTAAATGTTGGAAAAGGTGGTGGAATGGCAGTTCGTTGTAATGGAGAAGACAAATACTTCATTGTAGAGGTATTCCCACATGTATCTTTATTTGTGGCAGCGCGCACTTCGCTGGCATTCGTCACTTTCGCCTCGCCTCTCGGTAGTCTGCTGTTTTTGACGAAGCTGCGCGACCTAATTCCACTTGAATATCAAAATTTATCTTATATGCTTGGATTTTAAATATATTATTGTAATTAAATTAAACTATACCATCTCTAAAAGTCGTATGATTAAATTGTACCAAACAGTCAAACTTTGAAATTTTGAAAAAACTACTACTTTTACTCATTTTGTATTATGTTGCGCGACCGGAAGATATGAAACCAATGTATAATAAGTGCATTTATATTGATTTTACATACTTTTAGTAGTTAATTCATGGTATAGGAACGCAATTAAAAAAATCTAGCCTGTTAAAAAAATATATAAAAAATTAAGGTTTTTCACAATTTTTGCTAACTTGCATTACGCGACCGGAAGACAAATTAATAAAAAAATAATAATTAGTGCTTTTTTCAAGTCTATACCAATGGCAACTTTTGCGCACTATAGCGATCTGAAATAAAAAAAAAAAAAATTCGAACCACCCTACTACATAGTCTCTTTACTATATTTATACATATACACATCGAAAAAGTCTAGGAATATTTTTATAACATAATTTAAAAGCAGTTGGGTCCCTACAGTCTCCTCCGAATCCCACATTTCGCTCGCCATCGTTTTCTGTCCATCCACTCGTTCTCTTTTATAGTTCTATCTTCCATAGACATGACTTTCTTATATGTTTCTGTAGGCCTTCCCCTTCTTCTTCTTCTTCTATTTATAGGCGCGTAATTTAATGCTCTTTTGGCCATCTTCCCTCTGGCATTCCCTTAACATGACCACACCATAGTAATTTCTTTGTTTCTATTTTTTGGTCAACCTTGCAATATACGCTCTTTGTCCGTCATCTTATTTCCCCATTTGGTACGTGTTCTGATCTAGATACCCTGCAAGCTCTACGTAAGTAGTCAATTTCCGCTACTTCTATATTTTTTCTTTCTTTTCCTGTGACTTGCCAACACTCTGCCCCATAATTTAGAATTAGTTCCACAATTTTTCTCTAGATTGTTAATTTTGTATTCAGCTTCACCTTGTTAGACCATAGTAGAAGATTTAAAATTCGAGTTGCTTTCCTTCCTTGATGTATCCTATGCTGTATGTGTATTTTGTAGTTTCTTCTTCTGATATTATGCTTCCTAAATATCTATATTCCTTACATTTTCTTATACTTCTTAACTCTAATTCCAGATCTTCGGTTTCCTCCCCTATTCTCAAATATTCCGTTCTCTCCATGTTCATACATAGGCCCCATTTTTCATATTCGATCGTGCTGTAAGATTAGAGTGGTGTCAAGATTATCAAAACTGGATTGCAAATGATTGGGCTATATTTTTATTCACCGAATAATCTGGATTTAGATTTAATTCAGATTTTCGCTGAGTAAGAGTGTGGATACGATCTGGAAATATAGAACGCTTAAATCATGTGCAGGAAGTTTACACATACAGAGTTGGTACAGTAATAGTCTAAGGAGGTGGAATAATAATCGGTGGCAGAACGAACCCCGTTTCTCCAGATCGGTTTCGTACAGCTTAGCAGTACCTCGGCACCATTCTTCAACCTATCGTTCGTCCGTTTGCTGGTTCTGTTGGTAAAAACTTCCACCTCATATCTGATAATGCTCGTCCATATGTCGCACGCCTTGTAACAAACTGTCTTGTCAACGAATGTTGTGTTGCCTTGGCCAGCACAATCCCCGACCCATATCTCATCGAGCATTTATGAACATGCTTCGACGAAGAATTACTTCACATGTGGTAAACCATACATGGCGTTTCGTTTCCAGGAGCATCTGATAGAAGAATGGAAAAACGTACCTTAACCTTTAACTACACGCGCTGGCGTACTTTGTACGCCAGATATAAGAATTCTACTGGAAATATATTTAAAAATTTAATTTTTGACCTTGCTTATTTTTCTAACCTATCACTGGAATGTGCTTTACAATTTGGTTTTAGTTTCGTTATAATCGGCCTTCTGGAAAGATCGTAATTTACATTTTATTATTTGTTGTTTCCGGTGGTGGACAATATACCCCAGGATTATATTACTATAAGTCGTAATATAAGTACATATTTTAATTGTTTTTTAGTCATTATGGCAAAAAATATATTTTTCTTTGTAAACAATACTTTTTCTCCTGTAAAAAATCACATTTAAAAAAATTTTTATTAGTCATTTTATTTATCATGGAATCCAGTTATTCCATGATTCCAGTTATAAATCCCAATTGGCTTACTGAAAAGGAACTTTAAGTATTCACTGATGCCGAATAAGGTTTATAACAAACAACTAAGTGTATTTTTTCAAAAAAAATTAAACAAATCCGCTGTTTTTAAGTGTATTTTCTTGTGGCGTACAAAGTACGACACGCGTGTAGTTATGTTATAACTTGATGCGCGGGTAGTTAAAGGTTAACAGGATATCGACAATTCCATTTTGCCTATGAACAACAGATGAAGAACCGTAATAAACCAGGGTGGACGCCATACTTTGTATTAACCTTGTTTGCTTTATTCCGATCATATTTTGTGATGAATTAATTTTTTTTAAAGAAGTTTTCAATCTAATAAAATAACACATAAAATAATATTAAAAAGATTACTCTACATCCCACAAGATTGAAAACAATGGGAACCTTCTCTGGTTACACCTCCGAGGCTTCTAAAATTTCCAAGCCATAACGGATGCTGTGACTAAAGAAGATGAGGGAATTTTACAATTTATAATTCACGTCCCATCTGCTCAGTGCGGTATATATAGAATAGAAATATGTTTTATTGTCACTGAAAATTATACAATTTTATGGACAAAGCTTAAAGTAGAGTCACAAAAAAATATAACAATAACAAATACAATTTTCTGAAATTATATAAATCGTCAAAAAAAAAAATATAAACAAGTTAGAAAAGTGAAGCAAAAAACAAAACCAATATATTGCTATATTACTATAAATTGCAAAATTGAACATACAACATATAATAAAACACAAAGAAAGGAACTAATAAGTTTAAGTTTAAGTTTAAGCTGCTGTATGTGACACCCAAATATAGATAACTATACTTTAGTTAATTGTACATTACTGTAATTTCTTAGTTAGTCATTAAGAAACTCTTCTACTGAATAATATGGTCTTTTAGATAGATGAGCTTTTGTCATTTTACGGAACTTGTGGAAAGATATTGCAGATTTAACTTGTAAAAGGAGATGATTGTATATTTTTTTTTTGAGGAATATATTATAGATTTCGTTACTAACTCAGAGGACGGTATCGGTAAATAGACATCAAAATTTGAATTTCTGGTGGAGTAGTCATGATGAGGCCTTGCTGGAAAGACATGCATGTGTTTACGAATTAAGCAAACAGTTTCTAAAATATATAAAGATGTAAGGGTTAAAATTTCGTGATCTTTGAAGTAACTTCTGCAATGTGTTGTTCTTCTGATGCCAAACAGATACCTTTTTGCTCTTTTTTGTAATTTAAAAATAACATCTAATTGGGCAGCTGTACCTACTAGAATCCCAAAAAGGAAGACCATATCGAAGATGAGACTCGAACAAGGAAAAATATGGTAGTTTAGAAGATGATAAATTGAGTTCTTTCGAAACAGATCTTATAGCATAGCAGGCTGAGGCGAGTTTCTTACTTAACAAATCGATATGAAGGGACCATTTGAGGTTGCTGTCTAAAAAAATACCAAGAAATTTTACAGAATCAACGGTAGATATCTGGCTGTTATTAACAAGCAGAGGTGGAAGAGTTCTTTTATAGGATAATGCTACTGTCTTATCCACGTTAAAAGAGAGTAAATTAGAGTCAGACCAGGTTTTTATCGTAAGCAAATCAGACGTTATAGTTGCATGAAGAGATGCAATCATCAGCAAAAAGAAAAATTTTCCATCGATTTTTAAGTTAGTGATGTCATTTATAAAGATAAGGAACAGTAGGGGACCCAATACTGAATTTTGTGGTACTCCACATACAATGTTTTTGAGACTAGAGTCAATATCATTTGCTCTAACTAGTTGTTTCCTATTATTCAAGTAAGATTGGAACCAATTCAAAGAAATACCTCGAATCCCATAGAAATTTAGTTTTTTAATCAAAATGTCGTGATTTACACAATCAAAAGCTTTGGCATAATCACAGAAAACAGTGGCAGTATAAAGATTATTGTTTAGTGCTTGGTAAACCTCATGAAGCACAGAAAACATGGCATCAGTGGTACATTTATTAGTTAAAAAGCCGAACTGATTTTGGGATAAGATGTTGTTATCAATGAGAAAGGACATAATACGGGTTTTTTATGAGTCTCTCAATAATTTTTGAAAGTACCGGTAGTAAGGCAATAGGTCTGTAGTTGCAAGCATTAGATTTTTCACCACCCTTATGAAGGGGAATAATAAGGGCTATCTTTAGGCACTCTGGGAATTTGCCTCTTTCAAAGGAATCATTAATTAGTGAGACGAGGATTTCCAACACATTTTCTGTGAGATTTGAGAAGATTTTTATGGATAGTCCATCAGTACTACAGGATGATTGGTTTTTGATACTATTGATCGTTTGGATCAGTTCAGATTTATCGATTGGTCTTATAAAGAATGAATTCGAGAACACTCCTGAATTAGGGAGATAGGAAATGGGATCTTTTTGTGGCAAAATAGTAGACGTTATATTTTTACTCACATTAACGAAGTATTCGTTTAGATTTTCCGGGTCTCGAAGGGCAAATGTTTGAACTGCGTGAGTTCTATTTCGAAGATCGTTTATTATGGACCAAGTTTCTTTTGCAACACTTTTAGAGCTTCCCAGACGATTTTCATAGTAGGCTTTTTTTAGCTGATTTGATGAGTTTTAGATAAGTTACCCTGTACTTGGTGATATGTTGAGTGACAGAGACGTTGGTAGCAAATTTCTTGATATACAATAGTGAGCGCATATTTTTTGTTGATATGCGGATACCTTTGGTAGCCCAGGGTTTGTGATGTTTTGGCTTAATTGAAATTAAAGGAAATGTCTTATTGAAGATAGAGACAAGATTTTCTATAAAATCGTTGAAATTATAGTCCACGTCCGCAGAAGAAAAATGCCACTCAGAAGTTAAGCATAAATTTTGAAATTTATGAAAATTCCGAGCAGAAAAAATCCTACCTAAACGTCGGGTTTTCGAGGAGGGCTTGCTGAAGATGTTAAACTTCGTAAATATTGCTTCATGATCTGATAATCCCGCATTAATAATTGTAGAGCAGACATCAAGGGGTGCGAAATCTGAGACAATATAGTCAATTATGGTAGATGAAGTTTTTGTAATCCTTGTAGGAGGATTAACGTGCATTGAGAGACCATACGATTCAAATATGTTGACCAAGGATATTTGGGTAGCACAAGCAGCATCATAATTAATGTTGAAGTCCCCGCATAGAATTTTTCTGCTTTTATGAGGCAAGTCATCTAACAAATTTAGCAGGTTCTGAAAAAATAGTTCCTCAGGAGAGGCAAGTGATCTATAGATGCACATAATGTAAAGATTAAGATTTTTATTATAAACTAGGGAAAACTCAAAGAAGGCTTCATTTAACAGAAAGTCATATTTTGTTATCAGAGAAAAATCATTATTTCTAGAAAGAATTAAGGTGCCTCCATGAGCTGAACTTGGACGATCATACCTAGCAATTGTGGTATCTTTTTCTACAAAAAAAGGCTCGTTGACTTCAAGCCAGTGTTCTGTAACCGCAACTATCGGGGGAAATCCTAATTCCTCTAGAAAAAAAAATAATTCGTCAGTTTTATTTCTTATAGAACGAATATTAATCAGAACCTTACTAAAGTTGTCATCACTAAAATTATTCGAGGTTTCTAGTTCCTCAGAACACGTAGTCTTATTTAAAAATTTCGTCTTGGAGAGCTAGTAGAATAATAATTTCGGTGACATGTGACATTCCCTTGATTTTTGTAGATGTATGATTCTTTCTGAACTTAGAAAGGACCTATAAGCAGCAAGATCAGCTTCCACCTCAGCTGGACCAATTCCATAGGCATCATTAAATTTTAGAAGAATTTTTCTTAGTTCCTCAGTTTTGGTAGGTAGTCCTTCGGAAGCCAAAAATAGTTTTACACTGGTGTTGGTATATCCATCATAAAATACTGAGGCAGGCTGGTCGTGTAGGAAAGCAAGATGTAGCTTAATTGCTTTTAATATATCCGGTTCCCTTAATCGTGCTAGAAGATATCGACTGTTTGAGTTATTGGTTAATCTAACTGTTGGTGGTGTTAATGGATCCAAATTTATGGATGGTTCCAAAGTATCTTTCTTAATGAAATTAATTTGGGAACGGAACGGATCTTTAGATTTGCAAATTTCGATGGTCTGCTTGTCAGTAAGTATATTTGTGTTTTCAAATTCATTTTTGTTTTTACTTGGAATGGTAATTGGATTTTCCAAGCTAACTGGGTTTCTGATGTGCTTCGGTTTCATATTTGCCTCAGATGAAGTTGTTGGTTCGGAGCATGAGGATTCTGTAGACAATTTAATGTTTACACCAGGTGGCCAAATTTCCTTATTAAATAATAAGTCAGTAGATGTTTTAGACTTAATACCTATTTTGAATGAGGACCCAGTTGCTGATATGCTGCTCTCTCTGACCCAACCAGGACAAACCCCGGCGTGCAGCTACACCGAGAGAACAATTTCTTTTCTCCTAAAACACCGATTTCTTTGAGCAATATTTCTTAAAAGTTAACATATCCTATTAACTTAAACATACGGGTTCACATATAAAGAAACGAGTTTTTTAAACACAACTCATTAATTTCTTACAGATAATTACTTCAATACTAAGAAATGCATTAATGGTTACATTTAATTTTCTTATCCTAAAGTTTTTATTTCTTAAATTGAAAACTACAAATATTTTGCAGTATAAGAAATATAATGTTAAGTTAATCCATATTTATATTTGTGAACAAGAAATTTTCTTGCAATCAAATAAATATTTTAAACCACAAGAAATAATTCTTCAGAAATACCCTCTGTAGTAACTGTGGTTATAAAATAAAAACTTTGTCATTAATGCTGAAATGTTACTTGCAAAGAGATTTTCTTCCGCAAAAGAATTGCGCAGATTAACTATTTATGGTTTAGTCGTCAGTGTTTGTCAAGATGGCGTGATATGTTCATGTTCATATAGATGGATTTTTGATTTATTGGTGTTCCTTAAAAATTAATGGATATTTTGAAGGTACGTACATATATAGGTATTAAATAAAAGTAAGTTGAGTAATTTAAGATGTAATAATAATATTGTTGCGTATCCGAATGGTTAAAAAAGAAACATAATAGTATCTTTATATGCTTTTTAGGTATAATGATGGACGGCTCTGAAATAAAGGAGCTTATTATTCTAACTGGGAAATATGCCACAATTTAAAGATGAGGCAGAATGATATTAATATATAGCTTCAGAACAATATTAAGAAAGGAGTTATTAACCAACTGCGCGGCCTTCCAGAAATGGTAGAACTTTATACATGTAAGTACCTTTTTAAAAATGTGTATACTTATGTATCAACTATAATAGGTTTCTTAAATGTATCGTCTTCTATAAAAATATACAATACAACGCTATATCAAACATGGCGGGTGCAACGCTGAGGATGTTTTCTGTTAATTGATTTGAGATAAAGAAGTCAGTTAGTCTAAAAGAAATATATGTTTATGGTTAAGAAATGTTATTGCCGAAAACCGTGAATTAGTTAATATATATTAAATGACTTAGATGTAAACTAACAATACTTTCCCGTAATAAAATTTCTTAATGATTAGGTATGCTGTCTCTTTTAGATTATAAAAATTAAGAAAACTACATATTATTGTGTCTGCTTCAATGTTTTCATTGGTTGTATTTTCCCTCTTGTTTTAGCTAAACAATGTTTATTGTGTGACTTAATATTATACAGATACATAATTAATATTTCATTAACAAAAAGAAAAAAATAAACAAAGATGTGTAGGTTAAATAATGCAATGTTTGAACTAAATATGATTGATTATTATTAGTATTAATAGTTCTTATGTGGGACCGTGTATTTGTTTTTTTTTGTATTTCCTAAATTTGTCAAAATAAATATCTATATCTTTATAAAAAAAATTTTATTAAAGTAAGTTTACTCTTTCTACATAACCATTTTGTTTTAGTGAATTGCTGATATACAAAGTGCTATTAACAAAAGAAAGAAAATTTGAGGAAGTTGGATTTGCCTCTCCATCCTTTTATTTTTGTGTAGAATCCAGTGGTTTAAGAGTGGAGTAAAAATTATTGTAAGTAATAATAACGTTTTATATATTGTTTTATTAATAAATAATGATTTTACCTTAACACAATGATTTATTTCGCCGTATGTAATATCACTTTATTTTCAAGAAATATTAACTTAACTTTAATATACGTTTATCTCTGCGAAATATATTTCTTAACATTAAATACATTAATTATTAATAGTAAAATAATAATATTCCTTACTAAGAAATATTATTGCTCAGAAAGAATAGTTTTGTAATGTGTAGAAAATATATTTTTATGACTAATAAAATTAATTAACATCAAAGTGTAATTTCTTTCTGATAAATGGGTTTGAAGTTTGCCAGAAAGTCATATTAAATCATGTTTAAGATATATTTCTTTGGCTATAGTAGAATTTATTTGAAATATTTTAGAAAATTCCACACCTGTAATTTTGAACCAATCAAAATACGTTATTTTGACAGATCACCATGGCAACGGAGGTATTTTATCGGAAATTTTTTGCTCGTGGGGTACCCAACAGCGAATTATAGTGGAAATTTTTTGACGTTTACAATAACAGAACATTTTTGACAGACTGGTTTTTATTTGTTTACATAATTTAGTTTTGATTCATTTTCTATCACTTGTAGTTACTCAAAACTTATGTAAAATTGAAGAATATACTATTTTCTATCTTGAAATGGTATTCCCATGCAACTACAATGAGTAGAAATTACGAATTTCAAAGCCTAAATAATTGCTGACAAAGCTATGGCGCGCTATTAATCTGTTCATGCAGCTTTGGATTTTCAAATGCAAATTTGGTGTGGAATTTTCTTACCGAATACCACGCGAAGTCAAATTAATATCCGGAAATTTTTTTTTGATCATGAATATTTTTAGAAAATTTCCCTCGTCTGCGACTCGGGAAATTTTCAAAATATTCATGATCTCAAAAAAATTTCCGGAAATAATTTGACCTCTAGTGGTATTACTAGTGAAAATTATATCTTACATACAAAGATATATTTCTTAGGCAATATGCCAAGTCGATCTTTCTTAAATATTAATAAAGTTTGTTTATGTCAAGAATTTTTTTCTCTCGGTGTACGGATTGCAATGAACGAAATGGCAGGGATGCCCTAGCGGCCACTGTTAGCAAAGACTAAGTTTTCAATCTAATAGCACATAAAACAACACCAAAAGTGTTACTCTACATCCCACCAGACCGAAAACAATTGCAACCTTCTCTGGTTACATGTCTGAGGCTTCTAAAATTTGCAAGCCATAACGTATGCTGAGACTAAGGAAGATCAGGGAATTTTACAATTTATAATTCACGTCCCATCTGCTCCGCGCGATAAAATTTCATCGATTTTTTAATTTTTTTAGTTGTACTTAAATGCATTCTCGTTATTTTTGACATTTCAACAAATTTTGTTGTATAATAAAAATTCTACTAAGGCATATAAATAGATTATTATTTATCCAAAACAATTTCAGAAAAAATTACGTTTCTTTCTAAAAATATCCCCAGACAATTCTGATATGTGTATTTTTTTGTCTTGTATTATTTTCTGTTATTCCTTGCAGGGTTGGCTATATTTTGCTCTCTGCTTATTTATACATATTTTCCGTGTGTTTTGTAATCCGCCAAGCCTTCACGTTCCTTGCTTGTTGGGAATATTATTGCATGAATTTCTGCGTTTGTGGTTTGTAAGTTTTAAATTTCAAACGGGTCTTTTGGCCTTATAAATCTTTTCACACTGCGACCTAAACGATTATATTTGTGTAAGCCCCGCATCTACATATGCTTTAGTCAGTCCGAAAGATTTAGACATCTAAAAAAGACTATTATCTCTCCCCGAGCTACGTTCCGAACCTAACCAGGTTCTAAAAGACTACGTTTCAGTAATTTATAGGGTTGAATAACAATTACACTGCACTTCCAGAAAGTGTTTATTATTTATTTTGAATTACTGATATTTTTATAGCTATTTTCCCAGCTGAAACCCACGGATTCATATATCTGCTATATCTGGTCATAAGATATATGATTAGATTATTATCTTGTTAGATATCTCAATTAAAAAAAAAAGGAATAAAGCTTGTATACTGTCCAATGTTATTCAATTTATACGTCGAAAAAGCCTTCGCAGAAGCAGTGGCAAACTCGACTCTGTTTTACGGGATAGAAGCATGGACAATTAAAACGTCGATTACCAAAAAGTTGGAAGCATTTGTGTATAGAAGAATCCTGAAGATATCATGGACCGAGCATGTAACAAACAAGGAATCATGAGAACTAGTCAACAAAAGAATGAAAATATTGAAAACCATCAAGACAAGAAAGCTGCAATACCTGGGACATATTATGCGTAATGAGAGATTCAACATACTACAATTGATTATACAAGGGAAAATCTACATTACAGTAATAAGGGATTATATACAGTAACTTAAGGGAATGGTACGGATGCACATCTACCCAGAGCAGCAGCATCTAAGATCAGAATACCCATGATGATTGACAACCTAAGTCGAGGAGATGGCACGTAAAGAAGAAGTTATTAACATGAGGTATGCCGATAACACAGCGATAGGGCAGATAACATCGAAGATCTTCAATGCCTTTTAAATGATCTAACTCTTGCAAATGAAGCTCGGGGGTTGAAAATAAATATCAAAAAGACAAAAACAATTCTCGTTTTGAGGAGAATATCAACAGTACATACGAACACATAAGAGAAAGCATGATATAAGCAGGTCTGTAAGCGCGGGGAGAAATAGAAAATACAAGAGATAAAAATTCACGAAGATACAAATGGGAATTCCACGAAGACACCTTAGAGAAAATAAAAGAAAAAAAAGAAGAACTATACCATAAATACCTAAGCACAAAAGATCCACAAGATTTCCGTAAATATAGAGATAAGAACAAAGAAGTTAGGGCTATTACAACGAAAGAAAAAAATGAACAATGGGAAAGCTCATGTAGAAGTATAGAACAAAATATGGGAGAAACAAGAAGTTCAGAAGCCTGGATAATTGTGAAATCGTTACGAACTAACAGGAAAGAGAAAACTTTTATACAATACATACAAGACGACGAGTGGAAGAACCACTATAAAAATCATAACAAAAAATAATGACCACAGAGGACGAAAAAATAGTCATAACAGAAAAAGAGATGAAACGAGCAATAAACTCCATGAATAACAATAAAGCTGGAGGAGCAGGAGGAATTGTGGCGGAACTAATCAAATACGGAACAGAGAAATTAAGAAGAATGATATGCCGGATCATGAAAAGAGCAATAAATCGAGAGGACATCCCTAAACAATGGCAGGAAGCCTACCTTACATCGATATACAAAAAAGGGAACAGAAATGATTGCAAAAATTTACAGGGGGATAAGCGTCATCGCTACAATGGGAAGACTGTATAGCAGGATCCTCAGGAACAAAATAGAGAAAAATATAGAAGGTAAAATCGGAGAAGAACAAGCAGGTTTGTGGGGAAATCATGTCTAGATCATATCCATACAATACAATAGAAAATAGAGAAGAGAAGAACTAAGAACAAAGATGTACACATGGCGTTTATAGACCTTAGGAAGGCATACAACACCGTGCCAAGGAAAGAACTGTACAAAGTAATGACTAAAATAGGGATACCACCTAACCTAACACAAGCAATCAGGAACATGTACAGTGGAAATGAAGTAAATATAAAAATCGGAAACAAGGTAGTTGCTAAATTCAAAACAACAAAAGGATTACAGGGATGCCCAACGTCACCAACTCTATTTAAAATAGTTTTATAACATGCACTAACAACTTGGAAGGCAAAATGTAGTGGTATGGGAATACCGATAAGGGACGATTATCTCTACACATTGTGTTTCGCAGACGATCAGGTGGTGATGGCACAAGATGAAGAGGATACCAGTTACATGGTAAGAAAACTAAAAGATGAATACATAAAAATGGGCCTGGAAATAAATATGAAGAAATCGGAATACTTAGGAATATCGGAAGAAGACGTCAAAAACTTAGAAATAGAAGAACAAGTACGTAAAAATAAAAGGAACGAATAATTTTAAATATTTGGGCTTTACAATGTCGAAAAACGGAAGAACAGAAGCAGAAATAAAAAATAGATTGGTACAAACAAAATATTGCATCAGACAACTCCATATTGTAATCTGGAATAAGAACATCAAGGGAAAAAAATGATATACCAGACAATAGTAAGAAGCATCATGATATATGCCGCAGAAATTTGGGTCATCAACAAAAAAACTCAAAAGAGCATTCTGGCAACCGAAATGGAATACTGGAGAAGATGATGTGGTCTCACCAGAAGAGACAGAATAACAAATGAGGAGATAAGGAGAAGAATGCAAGTGGAAAAGGATACTCTGCAATATATAGACGAGAGAAGACTAAAATGGTGCGGCCACGTACGCAGAGCAGAAAATACTTAGATAAACAAGGTTGCAGAATGGAGCCCAAGAGAAACAAGAAGAGTTCAAACAATGAAGAGTTTAAAGAAGAGAACAAACAATGATTACAAACAGAAATAATTACATCACCGCAAAGGTATATGTTTCTGAATAAGACTCTGGAGAAGTTAGGCAATTTAAATACTTGGGTTGTCTGCTGAACGAGGGCTGGGACCCTGAGAGTTAAATAAAGTAGAACATGTCAGAAATGCTTTTTTGAAGTTTCGTAAATTTCTGACTGATCGCAAGTTGCATTTTAACTTCCGGTACAAGATGCTGTGTTACGTTTTTCCTGTTTTTTTTTTGTACGGAATAGAAGCATATACGTTAAAGGCCTGCTCCATTAACAAACTACTTGAAGTATTTGAAATGTGGTGTCTGCGTTGAATATTTAGAATATCGTGGACGGACAGAGTCAGAAATAAGGAAGTACTAAGAAGAGCGGGTTCCTGGATAGGGAACTTTTTATTATGTAAAAAAGTAAGAAGACTGCATACTTGGGGCACATATTACGAGAATAATGATACACTTTTCAGCAACTGATATTAAAAGGAAAGATAGAGGGTAAGAGTCGTTTGGGATGTAAAATGATGGCTACATAATATTCAGTATGCTACAATTAGAACAATATTAAACATGAATAAGCCTTACTCACTATTCATACTCTATTACCAGCTCTTTATCAGGATCCGAGACGTGGAATAGTGAGCACTTTATGAAGAGTTACCTTCGACAAACCCTTGGATAGTACTTTTCATTGGATTTGAAGATACAGAAATTGAGGACATTGGCCAAACTATTCTATTTCACTATTATCAGCTTCTATTTCTACTGTTCTATATCCAGAGGTGTTTTTAGATATTACAGGCTAACAAAAAAATTTTTTATAAAACTTTTCTTGCAAATTATGTGAGTACTATGTATTTTTTGGCGCTAAAAAAGAATCTGAAATTAGATTTTACGTATCACCCATAGTTTTCCCACAATATGACACTGGTTTATTATACATTATAATAATTTAAAAAAGACAAAATATCGAAATACATTAAAATGATACATTATTGGAATAAAACCTTTTATCTAATTCTTATTTTGTAATATTATAGGTCTGTGCAGTCATTTCTGGTGTCAATGCTTTTGTATTTTATTTCTCTTTTTAATGTAAAACTTCTGAAGTAGCTTTTTCTTCTATGCGAGGCACTCTGTTGTTTCTGATGAAGTGACCAACAATAATCACCCATCACATTGGTGTTACAACGTCCCTGATATGGTTTCTCCATTACCTTGATATCATATTGGAATCGGTTGCCTTATTCTTCACTGACATCACCCAGATTTTCAGGCCAAAAGTCAAGATGGTTATGCAAAAGGTGGATTTTGAGGCTCATTTGACATCCCAAAATTTAAACATTATCTAATATCTTAAAAAACTTATCTAATAAATTAGCTAATATAAGGTCGTAGTTAGGGTCTTTTACATTACCTAAAAACTTGGTTACAACTTTTTTGAATGCAATACCAGCTTCTTTTTCCTTAGTAGTCATCTTGGTTTCAAAGGTAATTATGCAATTTTAAATGTTAAATTGTGAAAGAATGGTGGGTGATAAAGCATTTTTAATACGCTTTCGGACTCAGCACACTAAAATACATAAGATATAGGTAATCTTATCAAAAAAGTTTTTTCATTGTTGGCCTGCGTATCCGATAGTTACCGAGTCAGTAATAATCTTATCAACTTGATGGGTATGTAGAGATCGGATACAGAGATCAACTAAGTGTTCAGAAAATTATCAAAATTACTCCGATAATAAAAAGACCCCAAAACAAACTTTGTACAGCTTGCAAAGTCAGCCTAATACATCAACAAAAAGTATAAGATAATATAGTTTCAAAAGAAACAGCACATGGGATCAGAGGTACTGCCAGATATAAAGGGATTTGAAATAAAAAGAACTTAAAAGAACTAAAAAATAATAAAATTCCAGGACACGACGGTATAATCCAAGATTTTAAGAACAAACAAGGCAGCGACAATTCCAATACTAACAGCGCTATTTAATAGATTTCTCCATAATAGCAAGATCTCTAAAGATTGGAACGAGAATCTAGTAATACTCCTACATAATAAAGTGGACAAAAAATGTAACAAAGAAATATAGACCTATACCGTTGCTCAGTCAAGTGTATACAAACGCTTATCCCATCCCCATTAAGAGAGAAGTTCGACAACATATGGCATCAAAGTTAATGGCAACAAGTTAACACGTTGACGGACTGAACGTCTCTAGACGTCTAATTTCCATTGATGTAATGTGACACAACGTCTATAGACGTTGCATTTTCCCTATGCTACTATGCCAAATACATACAGTGAGGACGTTTAAGTTGGAATCAATTCATTTTCTCGAGAATGGTCAATTTTGGAGAAAAATCCTAAAACAGGTCAATTTTAATTTTTATACTATGATTTTTTGGCATATCTATCATACTAGTGACGTCATTAACCTGGGTGGGATGACGTAATCGATGATTTCCTTAAATGATAGTAATGGTCATGTGATAGCTCATTTGAAAGGTTATTTAATTCTCTATTCAGTAATATAATCATTAATATAATTATTTATACAAGGTGGCCAAAAAAATAATTTTGGAATTAAATAAATTGACGCAAAAGGAAGAATATATTGTAATTTATTTAATTCAAAATACATTTTACTGCTGTCATAAAACGGAAAAAATGTTTATTTGACAAATAAATATTGTTTTATCGCCTAAATTCAATATTAGAGCTGCCACCCATCTATTAAAGCTTGCCTCTTACTTGTTAAATAAACAGCTTGTTAAATAAACATTTTTTCTGTTTTCTGACAGCAATAAAATGTATTTTGAATTAAATAAATTACAAGATATTCTCCTTTTTGCATCAACTTATTTAAAAAAAAATTGGAAAAAATCCTTTGTAAAAGTTATAAAATTTTATTAAAATCCCTTTAAAGGCTACATCACAACAAAACGTTTTCGATTTTTATAAAAAAATCATCATCAGTGTTAGATAAACTGGATGCTAGCTGAGCCACCAAAGAAAAATATCCGGGTAAAAAACCTTTAAATATAACATAGATGCGTTAAAAGTGCATACTTTAATAGAATGCCTTATGATGGTCACATGGCAACTAGGATAATGCCCTAAGGTAATGTATTGAAATTTCACAACACGTGAGATCCAACTTGAGTTGTTTACATTCCAGTGACTTAATGGCAACTATATGCCAATTAAAGTATGCACTTTTAACGCATCTATGTTATATTTAAAGGGTTTTTACCCGGATATTTTTCTTTGGTGGCTCAGCTAGCTTCCAGTTTATCTAACACTGATGATGATTTTTTATAAAAATCGAAAACGTTTTGTTGTGATGTAGCCCTTTAATGGGATTTTAATAAAAGTTTATACCTTTTACAAAGGATTTTTTCAAATTTTTGTGATTGATGGTATACAGCCAACTAAAAGAAAAACATTTTCTTTTCCTTGTGGATTTTATCAATTTATTTAATTCAAAAATTATTTTTTTGGCCACCATGTATGAATAAATATCTTAATGATTATATTACTGAATAGAGAATTTAATAAACTTTCAAATAAGCTATCATATGACCCCTACTCTCTTTTAAAAAAAATCATCGATTAAAAAAACGACCTGTTTTGGGATTTCTTTTCAAAATGGTCCATTCTCGAGAAAATGAATTTAGTCCAACTCAAACGTCCTCACTGTATAGAGTGTCACAACACTTGCTTATACATTTGACGCACTGTCCGTCAACGTGTTAAACCACCTCAGATTCAAGGAATTACAAATTATGGTGGAGGAACCCACAGGTAATTCCCAAAACGTCCGCCTAAAATTCAAGATGATGACAAGCCCAGATGATCTCACACGTATAACTATAAAAGCAATGAGATAGAATTAGTACAAGATAGAACAAGTACAAGAACATAGTTATGTACCTAGGCGAAATTCTTAAACTTGACTTACTAAGAGAAAAAGATATAATATAACTCTCGTTGGAAGCTTTAAGATCTTCATCCTGATATGTCTTAGATTAGCGTTCCAGATACTGTAGCTTTATTTTTTTTTCAATAAGACATAAGAGAAGCTTTTAAAATGAAAAAACGTCCCAAATATTTTAAACCAATTGTTATTACTTCAAGATATTATCAGGTTATGATAATATATTCGGTACTAGATCGCTTATTAACTCCATATATTATTTCCATCTTAAAATTTATAAAATATTTTTATTGCAAACAGAACACAAAATGAAATGATATATATTAAAGAAAGTTTTAATTCATATTTGGGTTGTATTGATCTGTAATGGATTGTTTAAGGATACTCTTTGATGTTTGTTTAGGTTGGGTTGTATGTTAGAGCACATAATGGAGTCCTCTCTTTAGTGAGGGATTCCCTTCACCAATTAAATACACTATTTATCCACAAGTTTAACTGTCATTAAGGTTGTTCCAGAATAGATCGCAAGATAGTGAAGTGAGTTTTTAGTCTGTCAACTGGTCTGTTAACAAAGGACTTTGTGCTTGTAATAGATGTTTTAACTTTTCCGACCTCAAAAAACAACAGCAAAGTTGAGCACTTTTCAACAGTCAGACAAGGTTTTTTTCCATCAAATAAAAAACTGCAGAAGAAATAGAAGCATTTTTATATCATACATGGGATATATCTCTCTTCTTAGTGGTATTTTGAACCTTTTGACGTAAGTTAAACTTTGAATTCTAAAATCAATTATTCAATAGGAGGTCTTTTTATTGTAGCATATCTCTGAAGATGGCTTTGTAAGCCGAAAGCGCTAAGCTAGGAATTATTTAATTTACACACTTCAAAAATACACTTCTCCCTATTTACCTGTTGTCATAAGTGTGTACAAAACTATATCAGTCTTTACATTTATTAATTAATAATACGTAGATCAGAAATTTCATATTTCAATATTATTTTAATATAATTTCTTTTATCTATTTAGCTCAGTTCTCTGTATCCATAAATTTGCTGCCTGTACTGGTGCATTAGCTAAAAAATTAGTTTTGTTTGTTTAAATAAAATTTTTTTTACGTTTAAATTACTAAAATCTTTAAATATGTTATGCTGCTTATTTCAATTTTTAATTTAGCATAAATGTATTAAGGAAAAAAGCAATGGCAATAGTGTAAATATTTATTATTTTTATCTATGTAAAGAATAAAAAGGTGTGTTATTTTATTCTACAATTTCTGCATTAAATGGAAAACTTTTCTGTATCAAATTGACTTAAAATATCATTAGATATTTTTAATTAAAAAGAAAATTAAAAACAAAGTTTATACAACCCTATTACCTACTTACATAAAAACGAAAATTTGTTTGTCAATTCCAATTTTGTTGTTTTCAAATCCGTCCACCCTCTACTGCAGATATTTCACAAAAGTTTCCCTGATTCGAGTATCAATACACATGTAAACAATAACGGAAACCATATTTTTACTGTAACAATCTAGCCCCCAGTGGCTGTCTACATTAATCTTTGATAAATAAGCGGCTCATACCTCTCGCACAAAACATAGTTATTCGTTTGACGTAATCGCATGTTTTATTCAAATACAACAAGATTTAACAATAAAATGATACACAAAATAAGATAAAAATCCTCTTAACAACGAAACCGTTAATCAGATAGATGATATCTTCGTAGATGCAAGGTATTCTTCTGATCTCATGGGCGTCAGAAGCTACCGGGTCCAAAAATACATAGTGACTACTTCCTTGTAATGGCAAAAATCAGAGGAAAATCAGCCGTGTGATGGATAACCGAAGTTATCGTTAACGTAAAGTTATCCTGTAGTTATGTTAAAGGTAATCCTCGAATTGGTGTGATGTATTATATTTAACTTAACTACTTGCGTTATTTCTTGATAGTTCTTGAGTTATCTGGTATATCAACTGTCACTTTATAACGCGACGTTAAACCTCAAGTTATGAGATAACTCTGTAGTTATGTAAAGATATGTAAGATTAGTTCATCTTTTGACTTGTTTTTAGATAGAAATCAAGTGAATATGTAAGGAAGAATGATGATTTATGTTGTCCTAGGATTTTGTGCGGCATGTTATTAATTTAATATCAAATATAAAGCAGTACAAAATTAAAAATATCAAAAAAATTGACTTCAAATAACAATTAAAAGCCCGTAGGCAATAATACGATTAAAATAATTTATTAACAATAAAAAGTAAAGCTATAGAAGGGTAATACAATTTTAAAATCATACAAAAATCAACTCGAGATATAATTTGTAGAATATGAGTTGAAATTTATAAACATATGCCGTGTTGCCAGAGAAATTTTTGTAAATGCACTGGAATGACTGAAATAGTGACACAAAATGTACTAAACCAACACATTTTGTACAAAAACTTAAAAACCGTCGTTTAGTGTTATTTGAAGCAAATTTCTTATATTACAAAATTGGAGGTTTTTACTTTAAGATACTTTAGTATCAAAAGTGTGGTTGTTAATTGTATCAAATTGGTACAATTGAACCAAGTCTGGCAACGCTGCATGGGTATCTTCCCATTCTGTCAAGCCTGTGGAACGTTCCGATCAATCTCTCGCGCTCACTCCAACTTGTACTATTTCTACATAAGGTTCTCTTTGTTATTTCAACCTTTTTTCCTCAAATGTTATTTCTAATATATCGTTGATGAAAATAACTATCTCATAACTCTGACCGATACATCACACCGAATTTTACCTAAATAGTTATGGGCATCGTTATTCCTGATAGTTATCTTAACTTTAACTCAAACGTTAAAGTTAACTTCGGTCATCCATCACATATATAGTGACTACTTTCTTGTAATGGCAAAAATCAGAGGAAAAATATCAAAGCTAAAAAGGATGAATATGTGAAACAAGACAACAAAATTAATGTGGATAATGTGTGCATGCATGGGAATTGAGGATGGCTCAAGTTCGGATTCTAGGAAACACCTAGGTTTTATCAGCTTTATTTATGTAAATTGAGCCGTGACCCGTCAAAATAGCCCGGTCAAAATAGCCCCGTCAAAACAGCCCCGTCAGAATAGCCCGAACACAAAATAGCCTCGACAAAATAGCCAGCAAACAAAATAGCCCCGACAAAATAGATCGCACACAAAATAGCCCCGGTCAAAACAGCCCCGGCTAAAATAGCCCTGGCTAAAACAGCCTCTTATAAACAATTACATAATTATTTATACAAGGTGTCCAAAAACTTTTTTTTAATTTAAATTATTTGACAAAAAGGAAGAATATATTTAATTTATTTAATTTAAAATGCATTTTATTGTTGCCCGAAAACAGAAAAAAATGTTTATGTCATAAATTAACATTGATTTTCGCTTAACTTAAATGTTCAAACTTCCAAGAGGCAGGAAAGACAGGACTCAAGTTCTCTGAAAAGACAATTTTTATTTAATGTGGCTAAGATTTTAGTTAAGATGTGAATAGAGGATAATTACCATTTCCGATAAAATGTATTTTTAAGGAATTATTTCATGATGAATTCTGAAGGGAGCTTTTTTTTCGGGGCTATTTTGTTGGGGCTATTTTGTCGGGGCTATTTTGTCGGTGGGCTATTATTCCGCGGCTATTTTGTCTGCAGGCTATTTTGTCGGAGCTATTTTGTGTGCGGGATATTATGTCGGGGCTATTTTGTCGGAGCGTTTTTGAAGGACTATTTTGACGGGGTACCAAATTGAGCACCACAGGGAATGTGGATCTATTTCCCCGTTTTTCCTTGGATAAGACTGGGCAAGGGGTAAACAAAGCAAAAATCGCGCAAAAATGACGCTCAGTCTTATCAGCAACTTTTTCAGATTACGAAACAATAACTCTAACGACTAATTCACAAAATCTTTGTAACACAAGACCGTGACAGCTTATCTGTGGTATGGATGCTCATGATGCTCAGCGGTGGTTATTCATTTTATGAAAAGAGCTCGTTCGAATAGAAATTGGGGATGGCTTAAGTCTGGATCAAGCTTTTTCCCAGCAGGTAGAGCTCCACAGAGAGTGTGGATACATTCCCTCTTGGTGTGTTCCTCTTGGGACATGACTGGAAATGGCTAAACCAAACCAAAATCGCGACGATGCTTAGCAAGGACCTAAAAAGGCCGAGGATGCTGACCTAATGGATGAGTATGCGCAACGAGGGCTTATGTACCTGTTGTAAGGCGTCGATCCCAAAAAGTCTCGACAGCAGTAGCTAGAGCTTATATGATAAATATATGATATACGATATATGAAATATTATTTTGCGCATATCAATAATAAGTTCATGATTTAGTTTTTACTTTACATGATAATTTTACTTGATAATGAATATAATGACATTTAATATAATTTTTATAAAAGTAGGTATATAAACTTTTCCGTGTTTAAGCGATATTAACTAAAGTAAATTTGTTGTATAAATGAAAATAGGCCAATAAATATTTGTGATTTATATGTCATAATAATAATTATATATTTCATGTTGTAATACGATATATTATATAGGATATTTAATATTATACGGTGTATCAATTTATGATACATGATATACCTACTAGAACTACGTGATATTGCCATTTATACCTAGATATAATAAAGATTTTAACAAATCCTACCAATTATAAACCATTGCGCTAAGTTATACTAGATATTGTTAGAAATTTCCTCTCAATATAAAATATATTTTTATTATATTTTTTTTTATATATCTAGCTTCACTCTATATATTGGCAGTCTGTATTTGGTGCATTAACTAAAAATCAGTTTTATTTGTTTAAGTTACAATTTTTTTTACGTTTCCCTTGCAAAAATTTTTCTTATGCAGCTTACTTCTATTTTTAATTTAACAAAAATATATTAAAGAAAATAGTAATGCAATATTGTTTATATTTATTTTGTTAGGTACTTATTATAATATAAAGAATTAAAAGGAGTGCTATTTTATTCTATAATTACTGTATAAATGCAAAACTTTTCTGTGTTTAATTGACTTAAAAGGTCATTAGAAATATCTAATTAAAAAGAAAATTAAAACCAATGTTTATACAACCCTATTAGTTACATAAAAACTAAAAGGCGTGTACTTGTCAATTCCCATTTTGTTGTTTTCAAATCCGTCCACTCTCTACTGCAGATATTTCACAAAAGTTTCCCTGTTCCGAGTGTCAATACACATGTAAACAATAGGGGAGACCATATTTTTACTGTAACAATCCAGCCCCCGCTAGCTGTCTACACTAATCTTTGATAAATACGCGGCCCGTACCTCTCGCACATAACATATAGTCATTTGTTTGACATACTCGCATGTCTTATTCAAATGCAACAAGATTTCTTATAAAATGTACACAATGGAACATCGAAATCCCCTGACAACGACACCGGTATCTAGATAAATTACATCTTAATAGAAACAAAACATTCTTCTGATCTCATGGACGTCAGAAACTATCGAAGTCCAAACATAGATAGTACCTACTCTCTTTTAATGACAAAAATCAGAGGAAGAATGTCAAACCTAAGGAAGGATGAAAACATGAAACAAGACAGAATTAATGTGGATAATGTGTACATGAACGGAAATTGAGGATGGCTAAAGTTTGGATTCTAGATAACAACTAGGTTTTACCAGCCTTTTCTAGGCAAGTGGAGCACCATAGGGAGTGTGGATCTAATACTTGGTTTCGTCGCTTGAACAAGAGTTAACAAGAGGGAAACAAAAAAATGATACTGAGTCTCGCAAAAATGATACTCAGTCTTTTCAGATTACGGAACAATAACTTTAACGACTAACTCACAAAATGTCCGTGATCCAAGATCCGTGACAACTTATCTGTGGTGTAGATGGTCAGCGGTAGTTATTGTTGTTATGAAAAGAGCTCGTTAGAATAAAAATTGAGGATGGCTTAAGTCTGAATCAAGGAGAGCTTCACTTGGAGTGTGGATCCATTCTTTTGTTCCTCTTGGGACATGACTGGCAAACAAAAATCGCGATGATGCTTAGCAAGGACCTAAAAAGGCCGAGAATACTGACCTAATGGATGAGTATGCGCAACGAGGGTTTAGTTACCTGTTGTAAGGCCTCCATCCAAAAAGTCTCGACAGCAGGGACTAGAGCTTATATGATATACGATATATGAAATATTTTTTTACGCATATCAATAATAAATTTATGATATACTTTCTACTATACATGATAATTCTACTTGATAATGACATTTAGTATACTTTTCATAAAAGTGGATAAAATTTTTCGTGTTTAAGCGTTATTAACTGAAGTAAATTTGCTGCATAAACGAAGGCCGATAATATTTGTTACATGTATATAGGACATAATATATTATATCTAGTGTTTTAATAGAATTATAGGATATATATTATAAATAGGATATAAATATGTTATACGGTTTATGGTATATGATATACCAACTAGAATTACGTGATATGTCCATTCATACCAAGATATAATAAAGATTTTGACAAATCCTACCAATTATAAACCCTTGCGCTAACTTATAAAAGTATTAGTAGGAATTTCATCTCCATATACCTTTTTATTATAATTTTTTTTATATCTGGCTTCATTCTCTATATCTATATATTTTGCAACCCGTATTTGGTCCATTAACTAAGAAATCAGTTTTGTTTTTTTAAATTAAAATATGTTTTACGTTTAAATTGCCAAAACCTTTGTTATGCAGCTTACTTCTATTTTTACTTTAACAAAAATGTATTACAGAAAAAGCAATGCAATAGTGTTTATATTTATTATGTTTTACTTATATAAAGAATTAAAAGGCGTGTTATTTTATTTTATAATTGCTGTATTAAATGGACAACTTTTCTGTGTTTAATTG
Organism: Diabrotica virgifera virgifera; assembly: GCF_917563875.1. Lineage (NCBI taxonomy): Eukaryota > Metazoa > Arthropoda > Insecta > Coleoptera > Chrysomelidae > Diabrotica > Diabrotica virgifera. Next base: position 26,702,763 of record NC_065449.1, on the reverse strand, counting down.
ACTTAAAATATCATCAGATATATTCAATTAAAAAGAAAATTAGAAGCAATGTTTATACAATCCTATTATGTACTTACATAAAAAATAAAAGGCGTGTAGTTGTCAATTCCCATTTTGTTGTTTTCAAATCCGTCCACTCTCTACTGCAGATATTTCACAAAAGTTCCCCTGTTCCGAGTGTCAATACACATGTAAACAATAGGGGAAACCATATTTTTACTGTAACAATCCAGCCCCCGCTAGCTGTCTACACTAATCTTTGATAAATACGCGGCCCATACCTCTCGCACATAACATAGTCAGTCGTTTGACATACTCGCATGTCTTATTCAAATGCGTATGTTTTTCGAACGGGTTCCGAGACTCGCTGTCCTTATTGGAAATGTCTATTACCACGATTTGTATACCGGCTATTTTGCTAAATAAGGGACCACGGATCGAGGTTGAAAAGGGTCTAGGAGGTTTATAAAATCTCCGTCGAGGGCGTGTCTGAGCCAACAAAAATCGTTACTATACGCGCAGGAGTTGTGGAATTGGGTGTTACATTTTTATTGTTAGCTGTGCTTCGACTTTATTTTACGTTTAAATTCTTTTATCTTATATATATATATATAATTTTAAAGTATTTTTCTTAAAGTAACATTTATAAACCCTTCGATTTATCAGTCAATCAATCAAGGTATATAATGCACAAAAAATATACAGTGTGGAAGGCACTTATGGAATAAAATCATTTCTGCCCTTGTTTCAAAAAATCATAAAAAATGCTGATACCCGTCGATTTTTAAGTAAAAATGTGCACTTTCTAAACATAAATCTAAATTTACAGGGTGTCCAGCAGAATCCATAAGCTTTATTTTTAATGGAGCACCCTGTATATTTTTATATTTTTAAAAGCTGCTTGACCACCTGATTTCATCGAACTATGTCATATAGGGTGTATTATGAATAATACAGGGTGAAATTTTGAAATTTTAAAGTATGGAAACCACTTATGGAATAAAATTGCTTGTGTCCTTATCTTAGAAAATAATAAAAACTGCTCGGACACACATCCACTTTTAAATTCAAAAGGGCGGTTTACAAACATAAATTTAAATATACAGGGTGATTTACGTGAGTACAGCCTAGTCCAGGATACTTACTTTTAATGGATCACCCTATATACAAATTTTTATTTTCTTAGAAGCTACTTTACAACCTTATCTCAAAAAAGTGATAATGCAGGGTCCATTATAAATAATACAAGGTAAAAATTTGAAATTATTTATAAATTTCGTCAAGACCTTAAATACAAAACCCAATAGATTTATACTTTTAGTTGAGAAAGTGTATGTCTATATTTAGCTAATTTAAAAATAATACCATTATTTAAAGTATGATAAATTAATAATTTCAAAATTTTATGTAGGTTTTTAATATCTTGACGAAAATTATATATTATTTTAAATTTTCACCTTGTATTATTCATAATAGGTCCTACATAATACACTTCTTGATGTTACGTTGTTTAGCAGATTCTAAAAGTATAAAAATATACAGGGTGTTTCATTATAAAAAATATCATGGACTATGCTAGACCTGCGTGAGTCACCCCGTATATCTAAATTTATGTTTAAACAGTGCCTATTTGAATTTAAAAGTTGACGTATCTTAGCGTTTTTTATAATTTTCCAAAATAAGGACACAAATAATTTCATTCCATAAGTAGTTTCCACACACTATAATTTCAAAATGTCGCCCTGTATTATTCATAATATACCATACATGACATAGTTGGATGGAATCAGGTTGTTGGGCAGCTTTTAAAAATATAAAAATATATAGGGTGTTCCATAAAAATAAAGCTTATGGACTATGCTAGACTTGCGTAAATCACCCTGTACAATCAAATTTAGGTTTAAAAGCGTGTATTTATATTTAAAAATGGACGGGACTTTGCGTTTTTTAAAATTCTTTAAAACAAGGACAGAAATAATTTTATTCCGTAAGTGCCTTCCACCCTATATAAGATATAATAATATGTGTGTATGTATGTACTTGCCAAAAAATCATAAATTAAAAATTAAATTCTACCTGTTTCCATATTTACCATTTTTCTGGTATCATTAGTCACTCTGGTTTTTTAAATACAATACTCTATATATTGTATTATTATTGGTATTTTATCTAAAGGATAATTTTTATAAAGGTCCTTAATAAATAAATATCCACAAGGAAGAATTTCCTGTATCTGGCTGTATAGGTACCATTAATTACAAGTAAATTTAATGAAAAATTTTTTCTTGGTAAAAGGTATATTTATACCTTTATATTAACCTTTTACCAAGAAAAAAATTTTCATTAAATAAATAAAAAACTTTTCAATGCCAATTAGTTTTGAAGTAATTCAGTAAATTAAATATACTGTGATTTTGAAATTATTTCATAAAACTAACAACAGCTTGACGTTTAATGAAAACTTTTATAGAATAAATTGTATGAATAAGCTGACGGTTATTTTATTGTTTTATGTATATTTAAAAGATCCACAATAAATATGATTTTAACATAGTACGACCTTATTGAAAAGCTACTGTTATATTTTTAAATTTCCACGAATTGACATATTCATATTGTTTTCAAGTTCAGAGAACGATGTCACGTCAAAAGAAAAACTCAGTTTGTTGCAATTGCTATTTTTGAACAATAAACATTAACTTTTCAATTTCTTCAATTTCTAGCTGGTCCAACATTACGTAAAATTGAAGCACTTACATTTATAATGTTATTTTGTTATTAGAACTATTTAGAATTAAAGAAGGTCATTTAGAATTATAGAAGAATTAAAACTATTTATTAACACACAAAAAATTGACATAATGCTGATTACAGAAACTCATTTTACATCCAAACACCACATTAATATTCCACGATTTACAACTTATCATACACAACATCCCAACGAAAAAGCACATGGAGGCACTGCAATAATAGTTAGTAATAAACTAACGCACTACGAAATACAAAAACATGAATGCGACTATCTACAGGCCACCAGAATTGTTGTGGAAGATCAACTAGGCCCACTAACAGTATCAGCTATATACTGTCCGCCAAAGCACAATAACAAAACGGAACAGTTTGAAAATTTCTTTAAAACATTAGGAAACAGATTTATAGCAGGAGGAGATTTTAATTCTAAGCATACTACCTGGGGATCCAGAATTATTACCACAAAAGGCAGAGAACTTCTTAAAGCTATAAATGCGACCAATGCAAATTACCTCACCACAAGGGAACCAACTTACTGACCTACCGACAATGCAAAAATACCTGATCTACTCGACTTCTATATTGTTAAAGGAATTAATGTTAAATTAGCAAAAGTAGAATCTTGTTACGATCTACCCTCTAACCACTCTAGCGTAATCGCGACATGGTATGCACAAATAACAAACAGTACTAAACAACCATCACTATACAGTAACAAAACAGACTGGAGCATTTTCAAGACTAAACTAGATGAACTAATTGACATAAACATCCCATTGAAAACAGAAAGTGACATCTACGCAGCAGTAGAAAATCTTCAGAAATCTATACAAGAAGCTGCTTGGTATGCTACCCCTGACTGCTACCAAACAGAATTTAAAGAGCATTGCCCAACTGTAATAAAGGAAATGAGAAAACTGAAATGATCTCTCCACTAAGAGATTCAAGTATAGTCCTAAAAGAAGCAGATAGTAAAAAGAGAAATATCAAAGAAACGGCTCTAATTATGCTAAATGAAACCAATTGTGTCGCAAATTCCTCGGTAGAATGCAGTAGGATATGGTTACCCATATTAAAGGAGGAAGTCAATAGAAAGAAAATACCACAATTAGTAAATCAGTAACATATCGAGTTAGTACATATTTAGTATTATAGTATTATTTAAAATTTAAAATATCAAGTCAGAATTTGGTATTAGATTTGAGAGTAAACTAAATGTAAACCCAAATACTTACGATGTCGAGATAGTATCACGAGGTTTTTCCTGGTTTTCCCTCGTGATTTACTATGGAATCTCTAACGCGAGAATTTCAGTGCCACCGTTGCATTTAGTTGTCTTTTTAAAGACAGATCACATGCTATGATTTTTTGTGGCGGACATTCTTGAGTTGGGATTGATTTCATGTAATCGAATGAACTATCTTTTAGTAAAGTCGTCCCAGGAACGCAACTCATCACTATTGGCAATATCATTTTAAAGTCGTCTACTTTAAAATGTATAATACGTGTCTGAATTGCCGATATAAATGAGTCAGATTAAATAAATTATTAGAAGAATTTTTTACTAAGCAACAACATTTTGTTTATTTAGTATTATTTTGTATTTTGACAACGACACCCGACTTGGGCGTCGAAACGTTAATAAAATCATTTTTAGGTAAAATTGTGGCTTATTTCCCATTTGAATATACTTGATAATATGTGGAAGAGTATAAAAAAAGAGATAGGTATATGAAGATTTACCCAAGAATGACATATTAAGTTTACTAGGGGATTTCTATTCAATGATAGGAAATGAAAACATCAACAAATTCGTAGTTGGAAGGGAAATCTCCAAAAATTTAGGAATACTAATGATTTGGAACCTAGCAGCAGCAAAAGACACATTTAACACTTCTCACATTTTAAATTATTATCATAAACCTGTAAGTACTCCCTGATTAGTGTGAATAAAATGCATTTCAGGGCTTTCATCTTTAATTGAAATTGAAAATAACCATTAATTTTTATAGCAAATTTATGTTTTATTTGAATATTCATAATATCCTTAACTTTTGACGAACACACCAGCAAGTTTAAACGAATGGAATAGAACTTTAATAAATTAAAGTCTATCTTCCCTTTGCTGTTTATATCGAGGATATAAAGAGAGCCAATAAATTTTCTACTATTTTTGTTTGATTTAGACGTTTACGTTAGACATTATCAAGTAAGTTAATGGGGAAGTCGGAAGTCGAAGGTATTTTAGTTGACTATATTATTACAACATTAGTCGTGTTAGATTTGAAAATTCCATTCTCTCCATATTGCAGTATTGTTTTTTCTTAAGAAAACAAGTAATGTTAATCTTACGTATTATTGCAAAATTAATCATAACCTTTAACTACAGACGTGAATGTTTCAGGACGACTATATGCGGTATGTAATACCGTTGCCTATTCCCCTTTGTTTTCAATAAGAATTTGTCTTATATCGCTCTATTTGTTCTTTACATAAACTACGGAATAATTCTTCACACTACTAACTGTATAATAAAATACTGCTCCAAATAAAATAAATGTTTTTCTAGTCCAGAAAGCCACTGCGCATAGTGCACATCCGCTAGGAAAAATATTCTAATTCGAATTTTTTGCACAATCTTATTCAAAAAGGACTCCTTTTAACAAATTTGCATGTTGCCAGAACCAAAAGGTGCCCAAACATTTTTTAAACGTTTTTTTTTTTGTTTTTTTTTCCTAAAATTCTTTTTTTTTGCATGGAAAAATTTTTTTTAGGTTTTTTGGATCATTCCAAACAGAAAAGGTCTTTAGTGACTTTTCTCTAAAAATGATCGTTTTTGACATATAAGCGATTAAAAATTGAAAAATTGCCGAAATCGGCCATTTTTAACCCTCAAAAACTATGTGAAAAACTGAAAATTTGAATGTTGCCAAGGCAGGTAGATATTTTTTAAACATCAGTTGATGAAATTCCGAAGAGTTTTTTGCAACACAATATTCAAAACTCCTTTGTTTTTTAATTGCTAATCAAGCGTGCGCGACACTATTTTCCACCGACAGTATGGTGCAAATGAAAGGAATAAATTCGTTATTTCGTAAACCGGCGACCTTTAGGAAAAATCCCGAAATAGGTCGATTTTTATTTTTAAGTTATGATATCGTAGCATATATGGTATACTAGTGACGTCATTCGTCTGGGCGTGATGACGTAATCGATGATTTTTTAAAATGAGAATAGGGGTCGTGTGGTAGCTCATTTGAAAGGTTATGCAATTCTCTATTGAGTAGTATAAACATTTACATAATTATTTATACAGGGTGTCCAAAATTTTTTTATTAAATTAAATTATTTGACAAAAAAAGAAGTAGAAGGACACCCTGTATAAATAATTAGGTAAATGTTTATATTACTGAATAGAGAATTAAAGAACCTTTCAAATGAGCTAGCACACGACCCCTATTCTCATTTTAAAAAATCATCGATTACGTCATCAGGCCCAGATGGATGACGTCACTAGTATACCATATATGCCACAATATCATAACTTAAAAATAAAAATCGACCTGTTTCGGGATTTTTCCTTAAAGTCGCCGGTTTACGAAATAACGAATTTATTCTTTTCATTTGCACCATACTGTCGGTGGAACATAGTGTCGCACACGCTTGATTAACAATTAAAAAACAAAGAAGATTTGAAAATTGTATTGCAAAAACTCTTTGGGATTTCATCAATCGATGTTTAAAGAATATCTACCTACCTTGGCAACATTCAAATTTTCAGTTTTTCACATAGTTTTTGAGGGTTAAAAATGGCCGATTTCGCAATTTTTCAATTTTTAATCGCTTATATGTCAAAAACTATCATTTTTAGAGAAAAGTCACTGAAGACCTTTTCTGTTTGGAATGATCCAAAAAACTAAAAAAAACTTTTTTCCATGCAAAAAAAATTATTTTAGGAAAAAAACAAAAAAAAAACGTTTAAAAAAATTTTGACCACCTTTTGGTCCTGGCAACATGCAAATTTGTTAAAAGGAGTCCTTTTTGAGTAAGATTGTGCAAAAAATCCGTATTAGAATATTTTTCCTAGCGGATGCGCAGTGGCTTTCTGGACTATTAAGAAAATTATGAAGGCATGCATATTAAAAAAATGGTGGAGGTGCTGGGGGAGATGCTTACTCTATAGCCCTGTAGTTTGTACATTGTTGTATGTCTCCCTTGTTTTTGTAGACAGGTACTAATATAGTGCTTCTCCATTCGTCTGGAATTTGTCAAACTTCCATAATTCTATTAAATAGACCTGCCAGTCAACTTATTCCTGTCTCTCCCAATGCTCTCCATACTTCGCCAGGAATATCATCTGGTCCGACTGCTTTTCCTTTCTTTATTTCTTGAAGCGCTTGAGCCACTTCCTCGTTTGTTATTCTGGTAACCAGTGCTGTTACTGTCTCCGTTAGCTCCAGAGGCTGTCTGTCAAATTCTTCAGTTAATAAACTGTCAAAATACTTTCTCCAGGATGTCAAAAAGAGATGGAGAAAGTATTTTGACAGTTTATTAAATGAAGAATTTGACAGACAGCCTGTGGAGTTAACGGAGACAGTAACAGCAATAGTTACCAGAATAACAAACGAGTAAGTGGCTCAAGCGCTTCAAGAAATAAAGAAAGGAAAAGCAGTCGGACCAGATGATATTCCTGGGGAAGTATGGAGAGCATTGGGAGAGACAGGAATAAGTTGGCTAGCAGGTCTATTTAATAGAATTATGGAAGTTGGACAAATGCCAGACGAAGAGAGAAGCAGTATATTAATACCTGTCTTAAAAAACAAGGGAGACATACAACAATGTACAAACTACAGGGCTATAAAACTACTTAGCCACACCATGAAAATATGGGAGAGAGTAATTGATAGACGGATACGTGAAGAAATCAAAATAACCGATAATTAATTTGGCTTTATTCAGGGCAGATCAAAAACAGATGCAATTTTCATTGTAAAGCAACTGATGGAAAAATCCAGGAATAAAGATACCAACGCTCATATAGTATTCATTGATCTTGAGAAAGCATATGATAGAGTTGCTCGAGAGATTCTGTGATGGTCACTCGACTTGGGCGTCACTCAATAAGAAAGGAGTCCCTGGCGAATAGGTAAAGATTGTTAGAGATATGTATGAGGGAGTAACGACTAGTGATAGAACAGGTGTGGGAGAGACTGATAAATTTCAGGTGAAAGTAGGATTGCACCAAGGCTCGCTGCTTAGTTCTTATTTATTCTCATTAGTTTTGGACCAGATAACAGCGAAACTACAAGATAGCATTCCATGGTACCTAATGTATGATGATGATGTAGTGTTAATAGGAAATAGTGAAAGAGACTTAGAACAAAAACTGGAACAGTGAAGACAAGCTCTGGAGGAAAAAGGTTTAAAACTTAGTAGGACAAAAACAGAGTATTTGGAATGTTCATTTAAAGATGGAGTTAATACAAATAAAATTGGATGGTGAAATGATTGTGAAGAGCAATAGTTTTAAGTACCTAGGATCGGTATTACCGAGTAATGGAGAAATAGATGGAGATCCATGCAGTACAATTAGGGCTGGATGGATGAAGTGGAAAGAAGTGAGTGGTGTGTTGTGTGACAGAAAAATTCCAATGAAGCTGAAGGGAAAATTCTATAAAATAGCCATAAGACTGACTATGATGTGCGGAACTGAATGTTGGGCAGTGAAAAATAAAGAGGAACAACGAATGCATGTGGCGGAAATGAGAATGCTTAGATGGATGAGTGGAGTGACAAAAAAGGATAACATTAGAAATGAGTATATTAGGGGAAGTCTAGATGTGGCACCAATTGATGCCAAAGATGGTTTGGTCATGTTCAACGTCGAGACGTTAATCACCCAATACGAAGAATAGCTGAAGTGCAGATTCCTGGAAGGAGTAGGAGAGGAAGACCAAAGGAGACCTGGGGGGAGACGATAAGGCAGGATATGTTGGTAGAGGGGATTAACATTGATATGACCCAAGATAGAATTGGGTGGAGAAATGCAATTAAGGAAGCCGACTCTGCATAGGGATAAGGCAAAGAGAATGATGATGATGATAGTGGAGGTGCTGACAGAATTCTTTATAATCCGAATTACGCAATAACGTGAGTATTGATAAATAAAAAATAGTAAAATAATGTTGAAACCAGTTGAAAGTATAACAACTGGATGAACTTTATGCCATATTAACAGCGAAAGAATGCACTGGAAACATTGACATGCGGTCCGTGATACCACAAGAAAACTTAACGTCAATCTAGCTTAAACACTAAACCATACTAAATTGCAGCAGTTAAGAGCAGATACAATTAAACACCACTTGAAGGTACACATATTATGGTGTTCTAGGATCTCTTATAAAACAGGTTTTTAGTCGAGGAAATGAAACTGAAAATATGGCAAAACCTCGCAATTTTTTAGTCCAACATCGATTTGTACAAAAATTTGGGAGTGAACCTATTTCACCCTCTAGTTCATTTTCTATATTGAGCCGTTGTACGCCTTTGGTTTTTTAAGGGTGAAAACTACCCCAAAAATGTTGAAATATCATTTTAAGCTTTAATATTGACAACATTTGGTTCTTATTAGTTACATAATGATTGTTTTATGCTTTAAGATATAGTACCATAATATTTCAACCATAAAATCGCCCTTTTTGGAGCTATGTACAGGGTGTTTCATTGGGAAAGTAACATACGTTAACTACAGAAAGAGGACATTTAGGCGATCTCAAGAATACCATACTTAATGGGTCTTACTCCATTAATAACAAAGATACTGAGTGTTTTATCTATTTTGCCATTTTCTTAATTGGTTCATAACTTTTTAACCACACTGTATATTTATTTTATATTTGGCACGCCAATATCGTTTCAGGTGTACAATAAATTAATTTGTCTACAGTTGTAATAAATCCAGGTCCGGATTAAAAAAAATTGGAAAAATATTCCAACCCAAAAACAACACCCTGTACATTAAATTTTTTTAAAATGGATTTTTCAGTTGAAAAGAGGATGAAAAACTAAATTTAATGGTATACTTTGAATTTTTGGCAAAATGATTTTTCTGGTCAAATTTTGAATTTAAATTCTGAAATTATGTGAAGTTCGAGAGCTCTAAGTAGAAAAAAATTGAAATACAGCTTATAACTTGTCAACTGCACTGTATATTCATTTTATATTTAACACGCGAATTTTCTTTTAGGTGTCCAATCAGTTAATTTATTTACAAATAAAAAAATCCAGGTCCGGATTAAAAAATATTGTATAAATGTTCCGATCCAAAAAAAACACCCATGTATATTAAATTTTTTTAAATGGATTTTGCATTTGAAAAGAGGATGAAAAACTAAATTTAATGGTATACTTTGAATTTTCGGCAAAATAATTTTTCTGGTAAAATTTTGAATTTGAATTCTGAAATTATGTGAATTGCGAAGCTCAAAGTAAAAAAAAATAAAATATGATTTCATTTTAATTAATACCATTATTTAATCTAAATTGGTAAAATATTAACATTTTGACACATAACAATAATTTTTGATGGTGGTAATTTTGAATAAGTACTTTAGTTTTGAACAGTTATGCTGCACATTTTCTCTGTTTTTTTATAATTTTTAGATACTTTGTTGATTAAAGTGATGTATTCTTTATTGACTCTTTATTATTTATTCATTATTTAAAGATGAATATTCGCCATAAACTATTTGTCACAGATAATAAAAAAACACTAAAATGTTTTAACATTTTACCAATTAAGATTAAATAATGGTATTAATTAAAATTAATTTTAATTTTTTCTACTTAGAGCTCTCGCAATTGACATAATTTCAGAATTCAAATTCAAAACTTTATCAGAAAAATCATTTTGCCGAAAATTCAAAGTATACCACTAAATTTAGTTTTTCATCCTCTTTTCAAATGCAAAATCCATTTTAAAAAAATTTAATATACAGGGTGTTTTTTTGGGTCGGAACATTTTTACAATATTTTTTAAACCAGACCTGGATTTTTTTTTATAATTTTAAATAAAATAATTGATTGGACACCTAAAAGAATATTCGCGTGTTAAATATAAAATAAATATACAGTGCGGTTAACAAGTTGTAAGTTGTATTTAATTTTTTTTCTACTTAGAGCTCTCGCAATTCACATACATAATTTCAGAATTCAAATTCAAAATTTAACCAGAAAAATCATTTTGCCGAAAATTCAAAGTATACCACTAAATTTACTTTTTCATCCTATTTTCAACTAAAAAATCCATTTTAAAAAATTTAATATACAGGGTGTTTTTTGGGGTCGGAACATTTTTACAATATTTTTTAATCCAGACCTGGATTTTTTATAATTGTAAATAAAATAATTGATTGGACACCTAAAAGAATATTCGCATATTAAATATAAAATTGTATTTAATTGTTTGTATTAAAAGTTGTATTTAATTTTTTTTCTACTTAGAGCTCTCGCAATTCACATAATTTCAGAATTCAAATTCAAAATTTGACCAGAAAAATCATTTTGCCGAAAATTTAAAGTATATCACTAAATTTAGTTTTTCGCCCTCTTTTCAACTAAAAAATCCATTTAAAAAAATTAATATACAGGGTGTTGTTTTTGTGTCGGAATATTTTTCTAATATTTTTTAATCCGGGCCTGGATTTTTTACATTTGTAAATAAATTATTTTATTGTACCCCTTAAAAGATATTTGCGTGCCAAATATACAATAAATATACGGTGTGGTTAAAAAGTTATGAACCAAATAAAAAATGGCAAAATAGATAAAACACCCAGTATCTCTGTTATTAATGGAGTAAGACCCATTAAGTATGGTATTTTTGAGACCGCCTAAGTGTCCTCTTTCTACAGTTAACGTATGTTACTTTCCCAATGAAACACCCTGTATAAAAAATTTACTTATCCTAAAAGAATAATTTCGGCTTGCATCGATTTACATAAAAATTTAGGATTAGGATTATCTCACCCTGTACTTTATATTCTATATCATGCTCAAGGGCGTTGATTATTTTTATCGGTGTAAACTACCCCTTATTTTCAAAAATTATATAAAAACATTGTAAACTTTAATATGGGTAAAATTTGGTGTTGATTGGTTAAATAATGATTGTTTTATGCTAAAGAATATAATATCATAATATTTCAACCCTTAAAAACCACTCTTAATAGCATTACAATTTTTATAAGTAGATAATTTAATTAATCTATATAGAGAAAAAGTAGAATTAAAGAATTACAAAAACATTTATTTACAGAAAAATAAGAATTTACAAATATGTACAAATACAAATAGTTTTTTAGTCGTCTTCCAGTATACGAACCGGTTCTGTGGTATTATACATACATTGAAAATGTTCCATAAGCGGACTATTCGAATTTTTCGAAAAAAGAAAAATCGTTCTATAAACATAGCTCCTTCATTTTTGGCGATAAAAAGTTTTTTCAAAAATGATTTTGTAGGATTTTTGAAGAGCTATAAGACTGTATAAATTAAATTTCGTAAGATCCCTTAATTTTTAATTGGGGTGGGTTTAAAGGGCTCGAATAAGGGGGAGTTTGCTCGTAAACAGAGATTTTAAACGGTTATATCTCGCTAACTGTTCACTGTAATGAAAATCTGTGTACAATTATATTTTAGTTACTAAAAAAGCTACAATTTAGTAGTCTGTCATTTTTTTTCGTAACTCCAGTATTTTCGGAGATATTTTAAAGTAAAAGGTGAAAAATACAAAATTGAAAAAATCAATTTTTCTTTAAACTCCACTTTTTCTAAAATTAGGTCTTTTAAATATGTCAATCTTCTTGGATGTATTGGTAATACAATTATACAAGGAATTACAGAAAGGTTAAGATTAATTTTTAATGAGGAGGGTAGTTAGGGGGTGGTTTTCACTGATTTTTTCGTAGAGAAAAGCAGGACCGACGTTTTTTTGATCATAAGTCGCTAAATTATTTTCATGCTAGAAACTTTGAAAGATCTAATTGTATACTTAAAAAAATATTTTTTAAATTTTCCTTAAAAAATGCAATGTTTTCCCGTTATTTGGTTTTGAATATCTAAAATTATATATTTGACGAAAAAAGCTAACTTTTAACGTACCGTATCTCGGTTTGTATTGGTCTTAAAAATATTATAGAAAAAGAATTTGATCTGTGTTACTAAAAGATACAATTTTGATATGTACAGTTTTTTTGATTAAATGCATATTTTTCGAGGTACTCTCAAAAAACCCTCTAAAGGAGTTGATTTTTTCGTCGAAAAACTGTTACTTTCAATCGCGAATAACTCGAAAAATATTAGTTTTACGAAGAAAACGTAAAAAATATTTTTTTCTTAGAATTACCTTTTACATCGATTTAAATGGTTAAAATTTTATAAAAAAAGAATGTGTGTGTGTACTTTGTACGCACGTAAGAAATTATACTTCTATTATATGATTATATGATTATAAACGAAATTAATATACTTTTTATTTATATTTTATTTAAATATTAAACTAATTTATACTTACTACTTCTCAAACATTTTTATTAAAACAGTGCCAAAAATTAAAATAATAAAAGAATAAAACACACACAAACACAATAAAAATGCCACAAATGATATCTGAACATTAATTGTCGGAAAATTTTTTAACTAATACGTATTTTCTGAAAATAAAATTATATAATAAATATATTTACAATCATAAAATGTATAAAAAAAATAAAAAAATAAAAGTTTCTATTGGGATTCGAACCAACTTACCACGCGGCTGGTATTTGCGTTGTATTGGGGTTCACTCGCATTAAAATCTTCGCCACAGAGACAGTTTGTCATTATGTGCGAAGATCGACTAACTAAACGGATTAAAATTTTGACATTTTTAACTTATGTAAATCAAATTATTTTGATTTTGAATTGAAATGATTTAGAATTGAAAAAATACAACAAAACATAGAGTAAGAAAACAATATATTAGGTGAATATTGATAGAAATTTGGATGGTAATCAAATTATGTAAATAAAAGTATTACATACTACTTATGTATTTTGGTAGGTTCAAATAGGTAGGTATCGGAGCCCGTATAACGACTAATAAATCTCGCAATCACTTGCATCGTGCAAAGTGGCTATGTTCAAATATCATAACAAAATTTGATCAACTATTTATAAAACACTTACCAGTGTAAGATTCTTTAGCTTTGAATAAGCCAGATCTGCGGCACTCATACTAGTCACAGTTTGATGGGCTTTCCCATTGACATGCAACAATCATCTCTTCTATGTAAATAAGTCCAAAAATATAATATGAAAACTATTTAAAAAGGCAGTATAACCATTAACTAACTTTTTGTTTGTTGTTTCTCTTCTTACAAATTTTAAAACGCAACAACCATACATTATAACCAAACCACAGCCCCACAGCTGTGCCACAGCTGCCATATTGGGTAATTTTTGTCATGTCATTTGAACATCCTATCAGAACAAAGTTATAATGCGCATGCGCCCGGTCGCTAGGTTTTACCATATAAAAATTCACCGTCATTACGCCCGTAAAGAAGTATAACTTCAAAAATTCCACCCCGAGATTGGGTCACAACCACCCCCAAGGTTTTAGCGCACAGCGGTATGATATAGAAAACGATCCTTGGACCATTCCCTACTTTCTGTGAAAATTTCAAGTAAATCTATGCTGGACGAAAAAATTGCGAGCTAAAATGCTTCATTTCCTCGATTATTATAGACATCTTCTTTTCATTTTCCGGATCTTTTCGGCCGCGTCTTCCTCCACATCCAACACAGCACTGATCACCCCTTTTAGTTCGTTTCATGTCCTCTTTTTACCTGCTGCTTCTTCTCTGACCTGGATCTCTTCCTCCGTAACTGCATAACTCTTACTGATCAAAATACCCTGGTCGGACATGTGACAAAATATATATTGGACGGACATATGCTTAGAGGACTGAATTACTGCAGAAACAAGCAAGAGATTTTTTAGAGATGACCAAGTTAATGTACAATAAGCCAACCATTATATTGGAAGTGATATTTGGTTAGGAGATAGGAGATCCTACGGATTATCTGATTGCCAGTATATCGAATTTCTATTACGGATATGGACAAATTATATAGAACAGCTGTTAAACGACAACCGATACACAATGGATAACGAATATTTCGTTGAAGAGACTGGACCAGAAATAACAGAAAATGAAGTACAACACACCAATAAAGAACTGAAAACTGGGAAAGCTGTAGGACCGGACGAAATACCGACAGAAATATTGCAACTTATAGCCGACTGCAATATACATGTAATTGTCGAATTATGTAATATCATATACAGAACAGATATATTACAAAACAGGTATATTACCTAAAGAATGGTTTTTATCAACATCCGTGACTATACAGAAAAAGAGAAACGTCAGACAATGTTGCGAACACCGTACCATCAGTCTAATGTGCCACATACTCAAGGTATTTCTCAAGATTATTCATCGTAGAATATACAAAAAGTTAGAACAAGACATTGGACAAACTCAGTTCGGATTTAGAAATGCTCAAGGAACCATAGAAGCATTATTTGCAGTAAATGTAATAATACAGAGATGTTTAGATGTAAACCAGGACATCTATGTCTGCTTCCTAGATTATAATAAGGCATTCGATACGGTGAAACATAATCCGTTAATAAAACTACTGAGAACAAAGAACATCGACACACGGGATATAAGAATAATAAATAATCTGTATTATGAACAAGAACCTGTCATAAGAATAAATAACTTAAACACCAATAAAATAAAAATCACAAGAGGCGATAGACAGGGCTGTGTCCTGTCGCCATCACTTTTTAATCCATACTCAGAAGAAATATTCAAAAAAGCATTAGAAGATGAAGTAGCAGGCATAAAAATAAATGGCCTACCCATATTTATGTGAAATTAGATATGCCGATGACACAATACTAATACCAGAAACTATTACAGATCTACAAAGAATTTTAAATAAGGTTGTTGCAACGAGTGAAGAATTTGGTCTGTCGCTAAACATAAAGAAAACGAAATTCATGGTTATATCAAAGAAAAATATTAGAAACATAAATCTACACGTAAATAATAAGACGATAGAACGAGTTCAGAATTATAACTGTTCAGGGACAAACATTAGTGAAACAAACGATTATACCAAAGAAATCCGAATTAGAATAGAAAAGGCTAGAAGTGCATTCACTAATATGAAACAAATGTGTCTAAAGATATTCAACCTCTCATCTTTACCGATGAGCCCACGGAGGTTGAAGAGGGCGAAACACATTTCTAAGAACTGGTGTTTGGATCTTTGATTCTATTCGAAAAATTTTTCCCAGCCAGAAATAGTGGATGTGTGAGTTATTCGTAAGGGGATTTTTCCACATTCTCTATTTCATTTGTATGAAACAAATATTATGTAGTAGAGACCTCAGCCTAAATCTTAGAAAGCTAGTACTAAAATGTTATGTATTTTCTGTTCTTTTGTATGGTGTGGAGACATGGACTCTCAATAAATAATGCCTCAATAGATTGGAAGCATTTGAGATGTGGACGTATCGAAGAATGCTGAGAATCTCCTGGACAGACAGAATAAGTAACCAATGAGGAAGTACTAAGGAGAACACACAACAGCAGGGAGATACTGGATTCCATCAAAATAAGAAAACTTTAATACTTGGGTAATATAACACGTGGTGACAGATATGAACTCCTAAAATTAATCATGCAGGGAAAGATTCAAGGAAGGCGCAGCATAGGTAGGAGAAAAATGTCCTGGCTGAGAAATCTCAGAGAATGGTTTGGATGCAGCTCAACTGAATTCTTTCGGGCTGTAGTATCAAAAGTGAGAATAGCAATGATGATTGCCAACCTTCGTCGCGGAGATGGCACGTAAAGAAGAAGACTACGGATATAAACTATCTTTACACACACGACGGAAGTACCCTACATCAGTACAGGAAGTATACCTGAAGACTACTGAAGCTGAACCAGAACGAGAGGTATAAGTTCTGCAAAAAACTTAAAACTTTAGAAGAAGCTACTCTCAAATTGTCGGAAATATGAAACATGCTCCTTAGAAAATAGATAAACTATGCTAGAAACGTTGGCATTCGAGAGTTTAACTAGGTTAAAAATATTATAGACCAGGGCGGATCTGTAAAAATATTAGTAGATTTGGACGTTGAGAGGTGACTCAAATTTTTTTTGCAGAAATTGCTTGGAAATAACTCAAATAATAATATTTGAGTTATCCTACCTCTCAAAAAGGTCCGGAACATTGTTTAAATAATCAAAATGTCAAAAAATGAAGGAAAAATTCGATTTTATTCTTCGTTTTTTTTATTATAACTTTAAAATTATTCATTTCCGAGAAAAGTTGTACTGACATAAAAGTTGCATAATTTAATTTCCTACAACACAGAATGGGCTAAAAATTTAAAAAATAGTCACCCTTGTTACAAAATAGCAATAATTGCGAAAAAAACTATACAAAAACAAGTATTCGCATTTTACGTTTTTTCAACCGTTTATCCTACACTTAGGAACTTTATATTTCACCCAGAAAAACTTTATGATACAGTAAAATAATACTATAAATTTCATTAAGATCGGTTTAACGGATTTTGCAAAATAAATTTTGCAATCCAGCTTTCGCAAAAAAAATTCGTTTTTTTAAATTGTTACAGGACTGAAAATAAAGCAGATAGCAAGTTCAAAATTTTTTTGCATATAGAAGTGTAATGTATCTTTTATTTGCAATTTGCAAAATTAAAATCGATTAACTGTCACGGCATCAGGAATTTTTTTAATAAACATTAATTATTGGTGCTACGCGCAGGACAGCGGATAGTTTGCTCTGATTGGGCATTTCAATGACCTTTGATAATGATAGATAGATTTTAATTTTTATTACATCTCGATATAAATAAATAAATTTGTTTATTGCAAAATAAAAACACATACTCTATCCTTTGAAATAACACTTTTTTTAGCAAAAACTTTCTTTGTTCATATATTTTAACTTAAAGAATAAAAGTTTATTATTTTTAAACATATGTAATTGTTTAAAGAATATTTCACAAACAATAATAAAATTAGTTTGGTTTTTGTGGAATTAAAATATTAAAATTCAACAAAATATAGAGTAAGAAAATAATATATTAAATAAAGATTGGAAGAAATTTTGATGGAAATCAGCTTGTGTGAATCGAACACCGCTGTCCTGCACACAGCACCAAAAATGAGTTTTTTTTGCGAAAGCTGGAATTCAAAATTTATTTTGCAAAATCTATTAAACCGATCTTAATGAAATTTACAGTGTTGTTTTACTATATCATAAAGTTTTTCTGAGTAAAATATGAAGGTCCTAAGTGTAGCATAAATAGTTGAAAAACGTAAAATGCGAATACTTGTTTTTGTATGCTTTTTTTCGCAAGTATTGCTATTTTGCAACAAGGGTGACTATTTTTTAAATTTTTAACCAATTCTATATTATAGTAAATTTAATTACGCAACGTTTATGTTAGTACAACTTTTCTCAAAAATGAACAGTTTTAAAGTTATATTAAAAAAATAAAAAAAAAATCGAATTTTTCCTTCATATTTTGATATTTTGATTATTTAAACAATGTTCCGGACCATTTTGAGTGGGAGGATAACTCAAATATTATTATTTGAATTATTTTTAAGCAATTTCTGTAAAAAAATTTGAGTCACCTCTCGACATCCATCTCAAAACAGATGAGCCCTGGACTATTAAGGCTTTATTACGCCGAGTTGCAGGAAGGCTAACTGTCTTACATTTGGAAGCTTATAATCGAAGAGCTGGGAGCGAAAACCAGAGTGGGGGACGAGGGTAGTTATAAAGGGTCAAAGTGGCGGTTTCTATTATTTTTTTTGTGACGCTCATGATCGAGATAGTGCACCAAAATTTGGAAATAAGTAGGTCATGACGTAACTAAGTAAAATCTCCAGGGGTGGAAAACTGCGTGGTCGACAAAGGGGTGAGGCAGGGGTGAATATAAATAATATAAGGGGTTTTTTGCGACGTTCGTGATGGAGATAGTGCACCAAAATTTGGGAATAAGTAGAACATGGCATAAATAAGTAAAATCCTCAGAGGCGGAAACCAGAGTCAGGGACGAGAGTAGTTATAAGGGGTAAAACTCGTGGTTTCTATTATTTTTTTTGTGACGCTCATGTTGGAGATAGTGCACCAAAATTTTGGAGTAAGTAGGTCATGACGTAACTAAGTAAAATCTCAAGGGGCGGAACGCTGGTTGGGGTACAAAGCTGTGATAGGCAGGGGTGAGTATAAAAATATAAGGGGTTTTTTCCCGTTCGTGCTCGAAAATTTGGGAATAAGTAGATTATGACTTTACTAAATAAAATCTCCAGCGGAACGCTTCGTGGGGGACAAATGTTGTTCTGCGTCACAAAAAATAATACAAACTGAGATTTTGACCGCTTAAAACTAACCTCATCCCCAACTCTGGTTTCTGCCCCTGGGGATTTTGCTTAGTTACGCCATGATCTACTTACCCCCAAATTTTGGTTTAGTATCTCTTTCACGAACGTCACAAAAATCCCTTACAATTTTTATATTTACCCCTGCCCCACCCCTTTGTCGGCCACGTAGCGTTTCGCCCCCGGAGATTTTACTTAGTTACGTTATCATCTACTTAATACCAAATTTTGGTGCACTCTCTCGATCATGAGCGTCACAAAAAAAAATCAAAACCGCGACTTTAGCCCCTTATAACTACCCTCGTCCCCCACTCTGGTTTCCGGCTCTATTGATTTTACTTATTTATGTCATGGTCTACTTATTCCCAAATTTTGATGCATTATCTCAATCACGAACGTCGCAAAAAACCCTTATATTTTTATATTCACCCCTACCGCTACCCCTTTGTCGGCCACGCAGCGTTCCGCCCCTAGAGATTTTACTTAGTTATGTTATGACCTACTTATTTCCAAATTTTAGTGCACTATCTCGATCATGAACGTCACAAAAAAAATAATAAAAACCGCGACTTTGACCCCTTATAACTACCCTCGTCCCCCAATCTGGTTTCCGGCCGTTTGGTAAAGTCATGTACACAACTAATTCAACATATCTCTGTATAGTTTTTCCATATTACTTATCACGCACAAAATCCGCTTCTATCTCTCCGACTATTAATATTTTAATAAATTTATAAAAGCTTTTTAGAATAAGCTTTAGTTAAATTTAAGAAAGCTTTTTAAATATAATAAGCACTAGTTCCTGTAGGGAGCTAGTTGAACGTTTTCCCAAAATTGGATTTATAGACAAGACATCATTAATTGGCTTATTACACATGATGTACATTTCCAGTGAGGTATTACCGGAAATAGTTACCTAAGGTGAATACAGCCCCCTACGTTGTGTTATCGACGAAATGGCAAAAAAACGAGGAATTACTCGTGTTTCGTCTTCCACCCTACCATTTCGAACTAAATCCCTTCAAATTGGAATGGGAACAAGTAAAGGGAGAAACAGCAACAAATAATACCAGATTTAAAATTACAATTATTTGTGAAATCCCTGACAATTGTCTAAAATAAGTAACAAACGTAATAAAATATATCAGTCGTATGCTTGATGAATAATATTTTTAAATAGACAATCATAATACGCTGTCAATAATGAAGCAATTAGGTTATGAATCGATATAATATAAGATGCGAAATAATTACAAAGCTAAAAACTTACATAGTCCAGCAAGCTTGCGAGCTTTTCACCTCGCAATTTTTACAGAATCGATCGATTTACTTGAAAATTTGAGAATAAGTAGTGGATAGTCCAAGGATCAAAAACTATATGATGCCAAAAGGCGATTTTACCATGGGGGTGGTTATCACCCCATCTCGGAGGTGAAAATTTTTATTATATTTGGACCGCTAAAGTTGATAAAAAAATTCATTTTAAGCAAAAAATGTTCTATAGATTTTTTTGATAAAATTAATAGTTTTCGACTTATTCGCTATCGATATTGTTAGTTTTATATCGAAAAAATCAATTTTTTTTGATATTATATTCATTTAAGATTCACTCAACTTTTGCAGCAGAAATAATTTTTGCAAACGATGTTCTTGTGAATTAAATAAGCTACAATTTTATATTTAAATATTTTTTCGTATCTCTGATACTAATCTTTTATTCTGAAGAAAAATGCATTTTTTACCAAACTACAAAAATTCGTTATTCGCTTTTAACTTCATTTTTTAACTAATAAACTAAGCCGGTCAAACCTCTAGAACCTATTACTAATACATAAATAAAGAAGACCAAATAAGGACAATGAATAATTTTATTTAGGATGGTGAGTAGGGGGAAGTTTCCGATCACTTTTTCGCTGAAAAAAATAGGGACTGACATTATTTTTTTATAAGTCATTTAAATTTTGAGCTAGAAACTATTTTTTTATTTCTGGAAATAGATTTTTTTAAATAATTTAAATTAGTTTTAACAAGTTATCTTCGAAAAATGCATAGTTTTCCCGTCTTTTGACTTTGAAACTACAATATTTAGCATTTAACGAAGAAAAGCTAATATAGTATAGCTCGATTGTATGTAGGTACATACATATAATAAAGTATAGCTCGATTACTATTGGTCTTAAAGAAAATTAAAAAAAACGTTTTTGTTTATTTTTTCAAAAGGTACATTTTTGGTGATCAAAGTTGTTTTGATAAAACGAAAACTTTTTGAGTTAGTAGCAGAAAACTGACTTAAAACATTGATTTTTCCGATATAAAACTAACACCTTCGATAGCGAATAAATCGAAAAGTATTAATTTTATCAAAAAAATGTATAGAACGTTTTTTGCTTAGAATGAATGTTTTTACCAACTTTTGCGGTCGAAATAAAATAAAAAATGTCCACCCCCGTGATACCCAGATGGTAAAAGCGATTTACGGCCTCACATAGATTTTGATCCTTGGAGTATACACTACTTACTCTCAAATTTTCAAGCAAATCGATCCATTCTGTAAAAATTGCCAGATTTTTTCCTATTTTAAGCTTCATTAGTTGGACTAATAGTCCAGAGACATAAGGTAATAAATAAGTTTTAATTGTCGAACAGGTTAAAAATTTGGAACGTCAGACTACGAAAACGTCAGATGTATTTTGTCCGACAGAACTTCCAATTGATTTGTTACACTTTTATTAAACTCTCATGCAAAAATTAGACTGCTATTACTAACCAACATGATTTCTGTCATTTGACATATTCTTCGTGTTCCACTCATTAATATGCCCAGTTGGTGATACACACCAGTCTGATTTTTGCATGAGAGTATAATGAAAGTGCAAACAAATCAATTGGAAGTTCTGTCTGACAAAATACATCTGACGTTTTCGTAGTCTGACGTTCCAAATTTTTAACCTGTTACACCATTAAAGCTTACCCTGTTCCAGTGTTCCCATATATCAAAGTTTGTCCGACTAGACACCGTTAAGCTATTAACAAATTTCCAGCTTGCTATTAATCAAATTTTTTTCTTATGCGGGATCCAGACCTATAAAAATGTAGGCCCAACCAGATATCGGACAATTTTTTGAGTTTTATCGATCTCGATAACTCAAACTTCTGTGTTTTCTCTAGTGGTTCGGTATACTTTTTTAGTCCGTTCTTTAACGGTAAAATATTGCAAAACCTCTAAATTTTAAAGAACGGCTTAGATTGACCTGAAATTTGGCATACACATAGCTAACAAGTCAAAGAAAAAAAGTGATATTGTGCCGATATGTGCTTTTGCCCTGGGGGTGGTTTTCACCCCCTCTTGGTGGTGAAAAAATATTCGTCCAAAGAAAGACAGGAAATAGATAAACTGGCTAATTTTAAGTAACTTTTGTTCTATAGAGTTTTTTCACTAAGTCAATACTTGTCGAGTTATTTGGCAGTGAATATGTTCATTTTTTCAACAAAATAACCACACTTTTAGACAGTTTTTCGCAAATAACTCAAATAGTAAGTATTTTGTCGAAAAAACATTCCTAGCAAAAATATAGCCTGTAAAAAATTTAAAAAAATAGTGTATATATCACGTCTCTAGACCTAGTAGAAGCAGAGTTATTGCTAATGAAAAATAGGTTCATATTCGTCAAATTTCAAATGGAATACTTTAACGTGAAATAACCAAAAATGAAGCACATTTCGGGGAAAGCTCATTACAACTTATTTAAAGTGTATAAAAAAGCTTCATTTTTGGCTTATAAAAAAAAATTCTAGCATCAAAATTAAACAAGTTAGGCTCAAAATAAAGTTGGTCCCTTTTGGTTTTGGTAAAAAAATCGAGAAAATCACCCCCTAATTACTATCTTAAATGAACTTAATCGTTACGACCTCACAAGTTTCTTGACTCGTGTATATATTGTTTATATGATCTGTAAATTTCATCGGTTCAAAGTCCTTATTATTGAAAGGGCTGTAGTTAAAAGGGGTTGAACGAGTCACTGATCACGACTGTATGCAAATTTAGAAACACCAAATCTTAATCAATTTTTGTCTAAACACAAAAACAAAAAAATACATGATATTCATAAACAAATCTGACTTTTTTTGTTTTTCGGGATTTTTAGTATATCTAACAATTTTTAAATTATTTTGAAAAAAACGTATTTTTCAAAAATTTAAATTTTTAAAAATTTTACTTTGAAACCAAATTTTTTCAAAAATAAGCACTTTGAACCGATGAAACTTACAGATCATATAAACACAACATAAGTAAAATAATTTGTGGAGCGGTAACGATTAATTTCATTTAAGTTGCTAATTAGAGGGTGGTCTTCCCGATTTTTTTTTTGAAAAAACAAAAGGGACCAACTTTACTTTGAGCATAACTTGCTTAACTTTAATGATAGAAACTTTTTGTAAAAACAGAAATAAAGCTTTTTAAACACTATAAAAAAGTTATAATTGGTTTTCCCCAAAAAGTGCTTAATTTTTTGAATATTGCACGTCGAAATGTTCTATTTGAAATTTGGTGAATATGAATCTATTTTTCATTGGCTATAACTCCGGTTCTACGAGATCCAGAGACCTAACGCGTACACCATTTTTTTACTGTTTTATAGGCTATATTTTTGCTAAGAACGTTTTTTAGACAAAATACTTACTTTTTGAGTTATTTGCGAAAAACCGTCTAAAAATGTGGTTATTTTGTTGAAAAATGAACATATTCACTCGCAAATCACTCGAAAAGTGTTGACTTGGCGAAAAAGCTCTATAGAACAAAAGTTACTTAAAATTAGGCAGTTTACCAATTTCCGGACTTATTTTGGACATATATTTTTTCAACCCCAATAGGGGGTGAAAATCACCCCTAGGGCAAAAGCACACATCGGCACAATATCACTTTTTTCTTTCACATGTAAGCTATACGTATGCCAAATTTCATGTCAATCTAAGCGGTTCTTTAAAATTTAGAGCAAAAACCGTGAAATAATGGACTATTTTTACATATTAACAATTTAAGGCCAAAAATGCATCAGCTTAAGAATTTTCGTCTACGACTAAAAAGTAAAGAAACTCTCATTTTACAAGAGACGTAAAAGATATAAATATCCACAAAGAAAAAGTTTTCCTGTAGTTGGCTGTATGTATACCATGTAATACAAAAAACAGTAAAATTATTTATAAAACGTATATATTTAAAATCCCTAAAAAGGGCTACATCACAATCACATAACTAGTTTTCGGTTGGTTTACCAATCGTCATCAGTGCTTACGTGAAATTTACATGCTAACCACTAAGATATAATTTTATAAAAATATGTGGGTCAAAGCCCTGTACAATAGTCCAAGTAATGAAGCTTAAAATAGGACAAAACCTCGCAATTTTTACAGAATGGATCGATTTGCTTGAAAATTTGAGAGTAAGTAGTGGATAGTCCAAGGATTAAAATCTATATGATGCCGAAAGGCGCTTTTACCATGGGGGTGGTTGCCACCCCATGTCGGGGGTGAAAATTTTGTATTATATTTTGACCGCAAAAGTTGGTAAAAACATTCATTCTAAGCAAAAAATGTTCTATACGTTTTTTTGATAAAATTAATAGTTTTCTATTTATTCGCTATCGAAAGTGTCAGTTTTATATTAAAAAAATTAATGTTTTTAATCAGTTTTCTGCAAATAACTCAAAAAGCTTTTGTTTTATCAAAACAACTTTGCTTAACAAAAATGTACCTTTTGAAAAAATCAACAAAGCCGTTTTTTTAAATTTTCTTTAAGACCAATAGTAATCGAGCTATACTTTATTATATGTTAGGTCTTCTTCGGCAAATGCTAAATATTGTAGTTTCAAAGTCAAAAGACGGATGCATTTTTCGAGGATCACTTGTTTAAACTAATTTGAAGTATTTAAAAATATCTATCTTCAGAAATAAAAAAAGTCTTTAGCTCAAAAATTAGGTGGCTTATAATGAAAAGAATGTCAGACCCTATATTTTTCAGCGAAAAAGTGATCGAAAGCAAACCCCTAATCACCACCCCGATTAAAATTAGTCATTGACCTTATTTCGTCTTCTTTACTTATGTATTATTAATAGGTTCTAGAAGTTTAACTGGTTTAGAATGATTAGTTTTTAAAAAAATTGGGTCAAAAGCAAATATCGAATTTTTGAAGTTTGGTAGAAAATTCCCTTTTCTTCAGAATAGAGAGATTATCATCAGAGATACAAAAAAATATTTAAATATAAAATTGTAGCTTATTTAATTCCCAAGAACTTAGTTTGCAAAAATTCTCTCTACGGTAAAAATTGAGTGAGCTATTGACAATTAAAACTTGTAATAACATGCAAAAATAACCTTTACCCACCCTTTCAAAGTCACCACTTTTTGCGACTGAGGATTTTAAAAGGATTTGGTATTAATAGTCTTAAAGATCTTGAAAAAATCTACAAAACTATTTTTTAACAAACTTTCTAAGATAAAAATTAAAAAGGTTACGGTTAAAAAATCAATATATTTTTTTCAAAAAAAAAAAAGAAATCCAATTGGAAGCATAATAATGTAAGTTAGCTTTGCTTTTAGTCATTGGCCTTATTAATTCTTCTTTAATTATATATTATTAACAGATTTTAAAAGTTTGACTGGCTTAGAATGATTAGTTTTTAAAAAACTAGAGTTAAAAGCGAATTAAATTAAATTAAAATAAAAGAAGAAGATTAGAAAGAATTGAAATAAGAGATATATTACAAAATGAAGAATATTTTGAAATATTAAACAATCTCACACAAATAATATCTAAAAAACAACAAGAAATCTATAATAATAGAAGAAGACAACCAATAATCCAACCCTGATGAAGTTGAGTAAGATAAAGTTAAAATAAATAAAATAAAATATAAATTCAAAAATAGATATTTACAATTATAATAATAATAGTTCAATATAAAATAAATAAATAAAAATAATAATTCAATATTTATAATTCATAAAAATAAAAAAAAATAAAAAAAAAAAAAAAAAACTACCAACTCTCTTCTGAAAATAGAGGGACTGTCTTTATAACTTAGAAGGGAGTTGATAGTACCAAAAATATTTTAAATTGTTTATTTAAATTTGTTTGTTATACGTAATTAAGAGATTATGGCAAATTGTTATTGTAAAAATAGATTTAATAGTTGAGTAAAAAATGTAAAAATTTAAAAAAAAAATATCTGTAATCCCATCAGGAAAAAAACGACCTGGATTAGTCACTAGAGGCCAGGTCATATGTATAAATAATAAATAAATAAATAAGTTAAAAGCGAATAACGACTTTTTGTGTAGTTTGGTAAAAAATGTAATTTTCTTCAAAATAGAAAGATTAGCATCAGATATACGAAAAAAATGTTTTTATATGAAATTGTAGGTTATTTAATTCCCAAGAACTTGGTTTGAAAAAATTTTTTCTACGGCAAAAATTGAGTGAATGTTAAATGAGTATATATCGAAAAACATTGATTTTTTCTATATAAAACTAACACTTTCGATAGCGAATAAATCGAAAAGTATTAATTTTATCAAAAAAATGTATAGAACATTTTTTGCTTAGAATGAATGTTTTTATCAACTTTTGCAGTCAAAATATAATAAAAAATTTCCACCCCTAAGATGGGTGGCAACCGACCCCACGGTAAAAGCGCCTTTCGGCATCATATAGATTTTGATCCTTGAACTATCCACTACTTATTCTCAAATTTTCAAGCAAATCGATCCATTCTGTAAAAATTGCGAGGTGAAATGCTTCGGTTCCTGGACTACAAGTAATCCGTCAAGGAAACATCGATCGGTTGAAAATGCTAACTTAAGCATGGATGTTTAAAATATTTACTAATATGCCCCAGGTAACATCTGAGCTGTGGTTTGACTTGTTCACATGGTGAAAGTATGGCAGCAAGTGAACTTGCTGCTTCCGATGCAGCAAAGAGGATCACATTACGTTGGAATGCAAGGGAGAAACAAGCAGATGTCTCACGATGTGACCGGGCATGTCGCAAATTCAAGAGTATGTCCAAAGTTCAACCAACAGGTTAAAAGTAGGAGTCACTCGTTCCAAACTGCCCTGGTCAGTGCCAAACCCAACAGTGGTGAGGAGAAGAGGATGTACGAGATCGTGCAGGAAGTGGGACACACAGGACGAGAATGCGTGGTGCTGAGAGATTTCAACGCAAAAGCAGCGCTGTGAAGATCACCGACACTAGCGGCAAAATACTGACTGACTGATTGAGTAGTCTGGATCTGGTGATTTATTAGTGATGTTAGAAGAGGTATAAGTGCGTACCTCGACGTGACCATTGCGATACAAGGAATAACTGTGATAGTAAGAGACTGGAAGGTTTTGCCAAACTATAGGGCTTTTTGGGCGCCAAGTGTAACCTAATGTAACCCTTACACAGGTTATTGGCTAGCTCAGCCTGTCGTAGGTTCTGCGCTGTGCAAGAAAGAATCACTCTTCCAAGAATCTAAAGGAGGTTAAGCAATAAAATTCGAAAAGTTCACATATTCATTTATTGACCTTATTAAATCTATTAAATACACATTATCGCCATTCAAAATATTGAAAAAAGGAAAATTGAAATTTATTAACAATAAAAAGACTTGTTGTCAAGAAAATAGTTCATTCAGCAGCACTTTGCGAACATCTAACTGCAAGAGGCTACTTATCTTATGCGATTGTCGAGGCGTCGAGGGATCTCCGTTGCTGTCTTCTGGTCTTGGAGGAACTTCGGCTCCACGTAGCCCTGTTGACTGACGGTGAAGGTGTTCGGGTGCAGGCCTTTACTGTAGTTTCATGGTCACCGGTGCAAAACGGCGGCTAGATGGTATTTGGTTTGTATAGCCTGGTACATGGGCTCTTCCCAGCGACTAAATAAAAAGAAACAGTGCGTATTACTAGATGTCAATAGCACATATGAGATCCACGTTTGGCAAGGAGACCCAGTTCGCGTATAAGTAGACCGTCCTACGAAAGTCAAACGGTCGCAACTAATACCACCGAACATAATCTCCTTGCCAACGAGGGTACACAAAAAAAAATTGTAATTGAAACTTGAATAAAGCTAATAATGGCAGTAAGTGTAAAAAATATAAAGATAATAATAAATTAAAAAAAACTCAAGCATTGCTAAGGATCGCTCACCAAAACATCAGCCGAAAAGCACAAGGTAAATTATAATCAAAAAAACATACTCACCCCAAATAAGTTGGGAAACACCTCTTGTTACAGATAATACTACATTGGTTTTACTTATTTCAAGTTTTATTCAAAAGAGAGCAAATTTCCGAAGGCACTCATTTTTAAGTGGGTAGCATATTGGAGAAAAACTAGTACTGACGAATATTTAATGCTCGCTAATTACAATAAATAGTTCAGGTTTCAGAAAATTATTATTTGAGGTGCGTTAAGGGAATAGGACAAGAGCTAGGACAATTGAAGTGCGGAACTCAATTTTTGCATAGCGAATGGAAACTTAATTTGAACGGAAAGACTGCAGAACGAAATTTTAACTGAAACGAAAAGGTTTGGAACGAAAATTAATTCAAATGTCAAAGAAACAAAATAAAGAGAAAATCTATATATGAGAAGTAAAACACAAAAGAAGACAAAAGGATGAATTATAGAAAGGAGATGGAACGTTGTAACGTTACACTATAATGGAACGGAATACGTCGGATTCTCGATAATTGAAGAGGGACCACAAAGCAGTTCGTACATCAGAGACATCGGAATTGATTGGAAAGTATACGGTGAACTGATTAAACGCAGAGTGAGTATAATGCAGGGCCAGTCACCGATATGGTGCAAAAATCTGGAGGAAATGCTCTACTGTGAATGATGCCGTACTAAGAGCGATAAGAGTCTTCTACGTGCTGAAATGGGTTCTTCAAAAAATCAAATGAATCAAAAGAGTAGAATCGAGAAAAAGGGTCACGGAACCTCCTTGTTAACAGTCTGTGGATAGATTAAAGTAGTGCTTCAGAAGTATCGCTTGGCTTTACAACGACCATTTCGATGCCGGGGCGCTGGATGACAGAGGAGAGTCTGTTTTAGAAAGTAGGTGTTCGATGTAGATTTAGGGGTGACAAAGTGTTTTGAAGTATATCGGGAAATATCGCCGGAAATATGAAAA
The DNA here is from genome assembly GCF_917563875.1 of Diabrotica virgifera virgifera. Classification (NCBI taxonomy): domain Eukaryota; kingdom Metazoa; phylum Arthropoda; class Insecta; order Coleoptera; family Chrysomelidae; genus Diabrotica; species Diabrotica virgifera. Next base: position 26,673,277 of record NC_065449.1, on the reverse strand, counting down.
ATGAATCCTGCACTAAGGTCAATCAGGCGGCTTCATGGACTGAGACGTCTTTTAAAGATTTCACACGCCCTGCTTTAAGATAAAAAGTAAGAGTTATGTATGTTTCATTCTGATCTAAACTTTTTTCTGGTCGCAGGCAGAACATATCAGCAATTTCGTAAGTTGTGACCAATGTATTTATACCATAATTATTAGTAGTCACTTGTTTGATTAGTTTTAAAAAATTTTCGAAACAGGCAATATAATATTAAATTCTTCCAGATATTCCCTATTTTCTATTTTCTACTAAAATATCATTTCATATTGACAAAAATTGGAAGAAAACACACACCGCAATATTTTGATCGTTTTACAATAACAAGAAAAGTGTCAAAATATACTATCTACTTTTACTCCATACCGCAAACATCCTAAAAAAGGACGTTCTAGCACTTTGTAAAATAAGAAATATCGCTTGCAGGAAATCAATTATGTTACCAAGGAGTATCCGCATCTCTACGGTTGATATAAAATGGATTAAAACTCACTATTAGGTCGAATATCAGACAAAGTGTAGAAGGAACAATAAATCAAATTTTATCTAAACGAGATAGAAACTGTTTGAAATAGTTTTAAGACTGGAAATAGGATAATTGTATTATCCTTATAAAATTATGAACAAGAAGGTATATATCCACTAGATTTCGAAGAAATTTACTTCCGGTAAAAAGTAGTTTTGGCACAATCCGCTAGATGTCACATGTAAATGTTTGGAAAATTTTTAGAGATTATTTAAATTTTATCTAGAATGAAATCTAACAAACTAATGTATTTTTAATAAATTTACGATTGTAAAATATTAACAACAATTAACTTAAATGATAATTATCTTCTTCTTTACGTGTTATCTTCTACTGAAATTTGGAGATAGAGAAACGATAGGTTTCTCTATTTTGTGGCCCATGCATTATGTTTGCGGCTACTGGTATTTGGAACCATTCTCTTAAGTTTCTTAGTCAGGATTTTTTCTTCTGTACAAACCTGTTATACGTTCAATCTTGCCTTCCGCTATAAGCTCTAACAGACTGTACTTATAATTACGAAAGATAGCCTAGATATGAAGCGTTCTTCCTTTTAATCATCATCATCATCATCATCAACCCGTACGAGTCCACTGCGACATAGGTCTCCCTCAGCTCCTTTTAATAGTTGTTAATAATTCCATATTTTTACCCATACCTCTCAATATCTATGTGTTGGTCACTCTGTTTGTCCAAGGTATTCTCAGTATGGGTCAGCATACACATATCTCTAAAGCCTCTAAGCTTTTATAGTTGCAGTTATTAACGTCCACGCTTCTACTTTGTAAAGTAACGTAGAAAGTACGTAAAATTTCGTGGCGCGCCATTGGATGCTAACGCTTAGGTTGCGGTTGCTTAAGAGCTAGATTTATGGACCTAGTTCTTCTATTGTTTCCTGTGTGTTTCAGGTATCTGAATCGGTGTACTCTTTCTATATTATTATATAGGGTGTAACAAAGATACTGGTCATAAATTTAATCACATATTCTGGGACCAAAAATAGTTCGATTGAACCTAACTTACCTTTGTACAAATGTGCACATAAAAAAAGTTATAGCCCTTTGAAGATACAAAATGAAAATCGACTTTTTCCAATCTATCGAAAACTATTAGAGATTTTTTATTGAAAATTGGCATGTGGCATCCTTATGGCAGTAGCATCTTAAGAAAAAATTATAGTGAAATTGGGGACACCCCATAAAATTTTTATGGGGGTTTTGTTCTTTTAAACCCCCCCAAACTTTTGTGTACGTTCCAATTAAAATATTATTGTAGTACCATTAGTTAAACACACTGTTTTTAAGACTTTTTTGCCTCTTAGTACTTTTCGAAAAGCCGGTTTTTATCGAGATATTTTGAATATTTGTCAAATCCACCACATATTTGTATATGGTTAAGTACGATTATGGAGACTTGGTAATAATATTTTTTTTATTTAACCTCCAAATTTATTTACAATCTGTAAAACAAGTTACAATGAGTAAATGTTGTGACCACTAGTGTAGGTGACTTGGAGAAAATGATTCATTAATCATTTTCTTTACAAATATTTTACATAGATATAAAATTGTTTGTCTGGGAATTACTTGGTAATTAATATGATTATTTCATTCATAGGAGATTCTGACCAATAGAAAGCTACAGAAATCTGAATTAAATTGATAATTTTTGATAATTGCCCGTCGTTAAGTATATTACGTCAGATACCCTTCGTTGCTAGGAAAAAAATACATTCAGTGACATTAATGATAATTAATGTTTTAAAAATTATAAAAGTGATGACTTTCAATCGTCAAATATTTATAAAAACTTTGTGTTCAATTGTACTAATTTGTACTTACATAAATAAATTAAAATAAAATTTTGGTTTTGAACAGTTTTATTCATGAAATAATCGCAACAAATTGCACTCGAACTCTAAAGTTAATATAGAATTTTAGAGCTCTTGTGCAATTACTACTGATTATTTCATTCATAGGAAATTCTGACCAATAGAAAGCTACAGAAATCTGAATTAAATCGATAATTTTTGATAATTGCCCGTCGTTAAGTATATTACGTCAGATGCCCTTCGTTGCTACGAAAAAATACATTCAGTGACATTAATGATAATTAATGTTTTAAAAATTATAAAAGTGATGACTTTCAATCGTCAAATATTTATAAAAACTTTGTGTTTAATGGTACTAATTTGTACTTACATAAATAAATTACAATAAAATTTTGGTTTTGAACAGTTTTATTCATGAAATAATCGCAACAAATTGCACTCGAACCAGTGGTGTCATGGCAAAATTAGCAGTGCGGGAACGCAGTGCCGGAACGCATTGCTAATTTTTGTTTACAAAACCTAAATTCTCTATTATTTTTTTTCTTTTCTTAACCAGTACGGGAACGGCGTTCCCACGCGTTCACACACCATGACACCACTGACTCGAACTCTAAAATTAATATAGAATTTTTGCCCTCGTACACTTTGACATAATTTCACTCGCCTTTGGCTCGTGAAATTAAAACTGTCAAAGTGTCGCTCGGGAAAAATTCAATAATTTTAGAGCTCTTGTGAATTACTGCTGAAAATTTATTTATAATTTACATTTTTAGGTATATTTTGAACCATATTAAAAACGAAGCCACATCTCGATAAAAGGTGCCTTCTTGAAAAAATACAAAGAGGCAAAAAAGTTTTAAAAGCACTGCGTTTAACTAATGGTACCGCAGTAATATTTTAATTGGAACGTACACAAATATTTTGGGGGTTTAAAATAACAAAACCCGAATGCGAAGAAGATATGGGTCCGGAACAATTTGGCTTTCGAAACGGTATGGGCACTCGAGAAGCTTTGTTAAGTTTCATTGTTCTCATGCAAAAGTTTCGGGATCAACAAAAAGATGTCTACTTGTGCTTTATAGACTATAAAAAGGCTTTTGACAAAGTCAAAAATGATCAGCTAATAGGATGCTTGCAAAAAAAACCTGGATCCAAACGACATTAATACAATACGTGAACTCTACTGGAATCAAAACGCCTCTGTTAGAACCGAAATGGGTGATACTAAAACCATAAGCATCCAAAGAGAAGTTAGACAAGGTTGTATATTATCACCATTATTATTCAACTTGTACTCAGAGGAAATTTTTGCACGAGCCCTAGATGAAGCACAAGAAGGTATAAGAGTCAATGGAAAAATCGTGAATAACATCAGGTACGCCGATGATACAGTACTGATTGCCGGCAGTGAAGAACAACTACAAATTCTGTTAGCCAAAGTAGTGCGAGAAGGAGAACTATATGGCCTTAAGGTGAATGTAAAAAAAAAACTAAAACAATGGTAATTTCAAAAAAGCACACACCAGCTAATAAACATACTAGTCAACAACAGTCTCGTTGAATAAGTGAAAAAGTTTAAGTACTTGGGAGGTTGGATACATGAAACCTCAGACCAAGAACAAAAGATTAAATGTAGAATAAAACAGGTAAGAAACACCTTCTTAAAGATGCGAAAGTTTGTAACGAGGTCATTGCGTTGTCGCTCCAGGCAGCTCCAGGTAACTAAATCAGTCGAAGAAAAGAGTTCGCTTCTTCTTTTTATTTGGAATCAAAACATACCAAAGATAAGATAATTAGCCTTAATTACTCGTTAATTTCGTTAATAAAATACTCCAGGCTGTGGGTGAAAAATAGGTCGATTTCAGGATATAATTCAGGAATTTTTGAAACCTATCAGGTATTGTACAGGACGATGCCAGGAATAACTTCTACTAAAATGTGACCAAAAATATTGTGAGCTTTTTTGTTATTGCGATTTTCATTTGTTAAATTTGCAATTTTTAAAGATTTTTAATTTTGCAGCTTAGGATATTCATTCTAGAGAAAAACTTTTTAATAGATAGTTGTAGTAAATTAAAAAACCTACAATTTGAGCTATGGTAAGTTTAATTTCGTTTATTGGTTATTGCAAAACAGCCTGCGAAAGATCCAAAATGGCCGTTTCTACAATTGCGTTATTTATTGTACAAATAATTTTTTTTATTTCTTAAAGCTTTTAAATGAACATCTTTCAATTCCAAACATAAAAAAAAATTGTAAGGCCGGATCAACGAATTTGTTGCTTAGATATTATAAATTGTTTATCCCAAGAGGTCAAATGTCGAAGGCTCTAACTTTTTGAAAAAAAATCTTAGAGAGTTGGTGAAACAACCAATCTCCTTCTAAAGAGTTATATTTTCATATTCTGATATAAATAAATTCGTAAAACATTTTTAAACCTCTAATTTTTGGGTTTGAAAATAAGGGGGCAATTTCGTTATAAACATTTAGAGCTAAAGCGGCCCTGTACATCCTATGAGTTTCTAACTTACAGATTATTGTTGCTGAAGACGAAACGAAGATTAATAAAAAAATAAAAATTTTCTACAATTAACTGAAGCCGAGATAATTGTTTCTTTTTTTTTAAATCGTAGTGCCTTTATTTATAACAATTAAGAAATTATTTTACAGTCGTTGACTAAAGAAAGACTTATATTATCTTAAAATAAAAATTATTATAAAATATAGTTACATTTAATTATTTAAGATTATTTTTAATTCGGTGCTTTTGCGAGCGGCCGAATTTTGCAAATCACCCGGCTCGCTTCAAATTCGCGCCCTCGGAAAATTTTTACGAAACTTGTATTAAATTTTGACTGAAAACAATTTAATAATATTATCATTATAATATACAGTCTATTTACCACTGTATTTGTTTTTCTTGATAAACTTTAATATGTGAAATCTCATTTCTGAAGAAATAATATTACAAAAATGATACATACATATATAATATATGAAATATATAACTATATTTTTAATTTTTTCATTGTTATATAAATATAATAATAATAATGTTACTTCTTATTATACAATATAAAACTTTTTCTTCTTGTAGTGACTATCCGTTTTTGATGTTGGCGACCATCATGGCAATCTGTACTTGCACACGAAATCGGTACCGCTGCTCTAAAAAGATTTGTAGTTGTTATGTCGAACGACGTATGTAAATTTCTAGCAAGGTAATCCTTCGCCTTCCTGGTTCTCAGTTTCCAAATGGGGTTTGCCAAATTGCAATGATGGTCGCCAACATCCAAAACGGATAGTCACTACAAGAAGAAAAAGTATTATATTGTATAATAAGAAGTAACATTATTATTATTATATTTATATAACAATGAAAAAATTAAAAATATAGTAGTTATATATTTCATATACTTATATGTATCATTTTTGTAATATTATTTCTGCAAAAATGAGATTTCACATATAAAAGTTTATCAAGAAAGACAAATACAGTGGTAAATAGACTGTATATTATAATGGTAATATTATTAAATTTTTTTCGGTCAAAATTTAATACAAATTACGTAAAAATTTTCCGAGCGCGCGGATTTGAAGCGAGCCGGGCGATTTGCAAAATTCGGCCGCTCGCAAAAGCACCGAATTTAAAAATAATTTTTAATAATTAAATGTAACTATATTTTATAATAATTTTTATTTTAATATACTATAAGTCTTTCTTTAGTCAATGAGTGTAAAATAATTTCTTAATTGTTATAAATAAAGGCACTACGATTTAAGAAAAAAGAAACAATTATCTCGGCTTCAGTTGGTTGTAAAATTTTTTTATTTTTTTATAAATCGTCGTTGCGTCTTCAGCATTAATAATCTGTAAGTTAGAAACTCATGGGATGTACAGGGCCGTTTCAGCTCTAAATGTTTATAACGAATTTGCCCCCTTATTTTCAAACCCAAAAATTAGAGGTTTAAAAATGCTTTACGCATTTATTTACATCAGAGTATGAAAATATAACTCTTTAGAAGGAGATTGAATGTTTCACCAACTCTCTACGATTTTTTTAAAAAAAGTTATAGCCTTTGACATTTGACCTCTTGGGATAAATAATTTATAATATCTAAGCAACAAATTTGTTAATCCGGCCTTACAATTTTTTTTATTTTTGGAACTGAAAGATCTTCATTTTAAAGCTTTAAAAAATAAAAAAAAATATTTGTACAATAAATAACGCAATTGTAAAAAACGGTCATTTTGGAATTTCGCAGGCTGTTTTGCAATAACCAGTAAACGAAATTAAACTTACCATAGCTCAAATTGTAGGTTTTTTAATTTAGTACAACTTTCTATAAAAAAGTTTTTCTCTAAAATGAATATCCTAAGCTGCAAAACTAAAAATCTTTAAAAATTGCAAATTTAACAAATGAAAATCGCAATAAAAAAAAGAGCTCACAATATTTTTGGTCACATTTTAGTAGACGTTATTCCTGGCATCGTCCTTTACAACACCTGATAGGTTTCAAAAATTCCTGAATTATATCACGTTTTTTCACCCACAGCCTGGGGTAAAATATATTTATAATGTACGCATCGAGCTTTCTGTTCGTGCCGATGTGATGATATTTTGTACATGAATGAATGATTTTGACGATCGCGTGAAATAGGAATTGCTTTTATTAATACGACATGAATGTATAAGAAAACGGAAGAAAGGAAATCTCGCTCAGCTCGCCAGATAAAAAGACATATTAGGGATATACGATCACCACTCGTATAAGGAAAGGTAAAAGAATAGGTAAGAGGAAAACTGTAGGATTCGCTCAGCTCGCCAGAACGACAGCGGAAAATGGTCGGGAAATACTACCTACATAAACTCACCTCTTATACCTCGCTGTTGTTTATTATTCTTCGATCAACGCTCCAAAAATAATAATCAACTAGTCTTTTCGTTCCGACTTTTATATCGTCCGAGACGGTACAAAAACACGTTTTACTTAATTCATTGGCGTACTCTAAACGATAAAATTATATTATCGTCACAAGTTACTCACTGCCCGCAATCTTGATCTGTCCCTACGATACCATATGATAAAGTGTTATGTATATAGTGTAATATTACACGGCGTGAAAGCTTGGACGTTAACGGTCAGCTCGTCACGATGTTTAGAGAGCTTTGAGATGTGGGTATTTCGTCGTATGCTGAAAATTCCATGGACCGACCGCGTTAGAAATAAAGAAGTTTTAAGGCATATGAATAGAGAGCGTGAACTCACAGAAATTGTCAAGAAACGTAAAACATTATCTTGGACAAACATTTAGACACGACAGGCATAACTTCCTTCAACTTATTACAGCAGGGAAAATAGAAGGAGGACGCGTCCCGGGTAGACGACAAATGACCTCAAAGAATAAACAGATAGACAGACAGAATAGACAGAATAGACAGACTATTAGACTAAAGTCTAATAAGAAAAGCCCAAAATAGAGGAGACTTTGCAGACGTCATCGCCAACCTTCGCTAAGAAGACGGCACCCAAAGAAGAAGAAGTAATATCCACGAAAGCAAGAACAGAATCCAGATTAGATACGCAAGTTCGTTTTTATTATTGTTAATAAAATCTTTATTTTGCAATGAATGTTAAAATAATATAAAAAATATCAACAAACACAATAAAATTCAAACTTGTATTAGTCCATTCTTTCACGGTTTTTGCTCTAAATTTTAAAGAACCGCTTGGATTGAATACGTGATCATGAAATATCATGGAATATCATGAAATTTGGCATACGTATAGCTTACATGTAAACAGCGTTTCTCAACGTTTTACCATTTGCGCCCCAATATTCCATAATTATTTTCACCGCGCCCCCCCCCTCGTTCAATAACAATATATCTATGCAATAATAATAGCATGAAACCTAATAAACTAAAAAGACATTGGGAAACGCTTCATAGTGAGTTCATTAACAAACCCCGAGAATTCTTCGAGTTAAAATTAAAATGGCGTGAAAAGCAAAAATTAGTTTTAATAAAAACTTTGACTGTGAATGAAATAGCTACTTGCCTCTTATAAAGTCTGATAATAAATAGCCAGATCTAAAAAGCCTAACACTATTGGTGAAGATCTTATATTACTAACTGCAATCAAAATTGTAGAAACTGTGTTTGGAGATAATTTTGCTAAAAAATTGGAGTTTATACCTCTATCAAATGATACTGTTGCCCGCCGAATTGGTGATATAGCTGAATATGTACAGGATCAGCTAATCAGGAAGTTGCGTGAAAAGCTGTTTTCGATTCAGCTTGATGAGGCAACAGTAGCAATAAATATGCTCATTTTATTGCCTACGTTCGATTTTGTGATGGCAGATCAGTAGCAAAACTACTTTTCTCCAAACCAATAGAATTGATAGCAAAGTCGCTTGCATTATTTGCTATGTCAAATGATTATAGTAAGTAAGTAAGTAAGTAAGTAAGTAAGTAAGTAAATGATTATATAGATGAAGCAAAAATAGAGACACTGTATGATCAACAGAGAAGCTCTGGCTTGAATATTGTGCTAACTACGGTTGTAAAAATAGCTAATTATCTACATAAAAATGAGACCTTTGAAAACTAGAATCTTTTCTGTACTTTGCAAAGACATGGATGCGGTACATTCAGCATTATTATTTTATTGTGAGGCAAGCTGGTTATTACGTGGGAAATTTTTACAACGTGTTTTGAATTAAGACATGGAATCGCCATTTTTCTAGAAGAAGAAAAGAGGCCGCAAGCCAAGATGTTTCACGATGGTTTATTTTTGATGAAATTGAGTTAGTTGGTTAATATATTCGAGGAACTAAATATTTTGAACTTACAACTTCAAGGGGCCAATACACATATATTTGATACGAATGATAAAGTTAACGCTTTCTGTAGAAAATTGAAATTGTGGAGCAGAATTTTAAAGCAAAAAACCTAGATATATTTGAAAATGTGGATGAATGTTTTAAAACTTACCAGGTTGAAGAACAACACGTGAATTTTTTTTTTGTAACCATTGAAAATCATTTAGCAATGCTGACAAAAAATTTTAGAAAATACTTTTTTGTCGACGACCAATTATTAATACGTACCTAATAGTTATGAGTGGGTCGGGACTCCGTTTCAAATTACACCCGAAGAGCTCTCTACTTCAGAAGAAGAAACCTTCATAGACTTCACAGCAAATGCCGAAATCAAGAAACAGTTTAATGTTAGATCCCTCTTTGAATTTTGGGCAGGGGTAAATGATGAGATTTCTGCACTGAAAACCAGAGCGTTCCGTATACTGTTACCGTTTTCACCATACTACCTTTGCGAAACAGGATTTTCCGCGAGGGCTGCTTAAAAGACCAAATAGAGATCGCAGCTAAATATAGAGAAAGAACTGAGAGCGTCTATTTCTAATATTACACCCTGTTTCGATATGCTTTGCTCTGCCAAACAGGCCCAAGGAAGTCACTAATTTACATTAAACTAGTTGATTTAGTATTCAGTGCTCATAACTATGTATAGCTTCTTGTTCATGGGTATTTTATTTTTTTGTTTGTCAGAATTTTGTTTTGCTTTGATTTTAGTAAATTAGTCAATGTTTTAGGTGTTTTTTTATATTTTCACGCCCCCTCATTGCTAAAAGCGCGCCCCCCTAGGGGGGCGCGCCCCACAGGTTGAGAATCACTGAGTAAGAGAAAAAAGTGGTATGGTGCCGATGTGTTCTTTTGCCCTGGGGGTGACTTTCACCCCCTCTTGGGGGTGAAAAAATATATGTCCAAAATAAGTCCGGAAATGGGTAAACTGACTAATTATAAGTAACTTTTGTTCTATAGAGCTTGTTTGCCAAGTCAACACTTTTCGAGTTATTTGCGAGTGAATATGTTCATTTTTCAACAAAATAACCACATTTTTAGACGGTTTTTCGCAAATAACTCAAAAAGTAAGTATTTTGTCGAAAAAAACGTTCCCAGCAAGAATATAGCCTATAAAAAAGTAAAAAAGATGGTGTAAGCGTTAGGTCTCTGGATCCCGCAGAACCAGAGTTATAGCTAATGAAAAATAGATTCATATTCACCAAATTTCAATCGACGTGAAATATCCAAAAAATTACGCACTTTTGGGGGAAAATCCACTATAACTTTTTTAAATTGTTTAAAAAAGCTTCATTTCTGTTTTTACAGAAAGTTTTTAGCATTAAATGTAAGCAAGTTACGCTCAAAATAAACTTGATCCCTTTTGTTTTTGCAAAAAAAAAATCGGGAAGATCACCCCCTAATTAGCAACTTAAATGAAATTAATCATTACAGCTCCACAAATTATTTTACTTATGTTGTGTTTATATGATCTGTAAGTTTCATCGATTCAAAGTGCTTATTTTTGAAAAAAATTTGGTTTTAAAGTAAAATTTTTAAAAATCTAAGTTTTGAGAAATATGCTTTTTTCAAAATAACTTAAAAATTGTTAGAGATACCAAAAATCTCGAAAAACAAAAAAAGTCAGATTTGCTTTTCTGGATATCATGTATTTTTTTGTTTTTCTGTTAGACAAAAATTGATTAAGATTTGGTGTTTCTAAATTTGCATACATTCGTGATCAGTGACTCGTTCAACCCCTTTTAAATACAGCCATTTCAATAATAAGGAGTTTGAACTGATGAAACTTACAGATCATAAAAATAATATATACACGAGTCAGGAAACTTGTGAAGTCGTAACGATTAAGTTCATTTAAGATAATAATTAGGGGGTGCTTTTCTCGATTTTTTTACCAAAACCCAAATGGATTAACTTTATTTTGAGCGTAACTTGTTTAATTTTGATGCTAGAAATTTTTTTTATAAAACAAAAATGAAGCTTTTTTTAAACACTTTAAATAAGTTGTAATGAGTTTTCCTCGAAATGTGCTTCATTTTTAGTTATTTCACGTTAAAGTATTCCATTTGGAATTTGACGAATATGAACCTATTTTTCATTAGCTATAACTCTTGTTCTACTAAGTGTAGAGACGTGATTTATACACCATTTTTTTAAATTTTTTACAGGCTATATTTTTCCTAGGAATATTTTTTCGACAAAATACTTACTATTTGAGATATTTACGAAAAACCGTCTAAAAGCGTGGTTATTTTGTTGAAAAAATAAACATATTCACTGCCAAATAACTAAAAAAGTATTGACTTAGTGAAAAAACTCTATAGAACAGAAGTTACTTAAAATTAGCCAGTGTATCCATTTCCTGACTTTCTTTGGACGAACATTTTTTCACCCCAAATAGGGGGTGAAAACCACCCCCAAGTCAAAAGCACATATCGGCACAATATCAATTTTTTTGTTTGACTTGTTAGCTATGTGTATGCCAAATTTCATGTCAATCCAAGAGGTTCTTTAAAATTTAGAGGTTTTGCAATATTTTACCGTTAAAGGACGGACTATATTGAGTTTACCATATACCCACACCCAAACTTATATGGAATCACCATGTATTTCAAAGTAATATATATTTCTTTAAAAAAAACTTGTTATTGTTGCGAAAAATAAAGATTTTTATTGAAAATAAATAAATATATAAGACAATCGAATAGTACAACTATTGCAATATTTTATCGTTAAAGGACGGACTATATTAAGTTTACCATATACCCACACCCAAACTTATATGGAATCACCATGTATTTCAAAGTAATATATATTTCTTTAAAAAAAAACTTGTTATTGTTGCGAAAAATAAAGATTTTTATTGAAAATAAATAAATATATAAGACAATCGAATAGTACAACTATTGCAATATTTTATCGTTAAAGGACGGACTATATTAAGTTTACCATATACCCACACCCAAACTTATATGGAATCACCATGTATTTCAAAGTAATATTTATTTCTTTAAAAAAAACTTGTTATTGTTGCGAAAAATAAAGATTTTTATTGAAAATAAATAAATATATAAGACAATCGAATAGTACAACTCGGTACGGTATAGGTTATTTGCTTGAGTTGCAAATTGAACGAAAATAAATAAACTAACTTTTGCGTCCAAAAACAAAAATATGCCTCATGTGGGGTTATAGAACTTACAACGAGAAAAGATTATTGGTCTTGTAGAAAAAGTAACGTTCTCAGAGGGACATAGCTGTAGAGCTAGGCGTAATAGAGAGAGTTCTGTCCAAAACCTATGCTAGGTAACAGGAACTAGGAAAGCTCAAAAATAAAGCAAGGGAAAGTCGCCAAAAGTAATAACGGCTCTCCACGATGGTTTGATTGTCCAGTCAGCTGGAAGACACCCAACCATTTCTCACCTGCAGCTCCAAAGGCAGCTTTTAGAAGCTACAGGTGTAACTGTTTCAGTTGAAACGATAAGAAGAAGAGTTCGTAACAAGTAGTATACAGCAGGAGATCGTTATGAGTTCCCGAGTTATCCAGGAAGCACAAGATTGATCACCTAAATTGGTGTCTTCTCAAATATGCTATTTTCAAAAAAAGGTAGGATTTGTGTAAAATCAAATGACCCACGAAATCGTGTACTTAGAGGTCGAGGAAGACAAGCAAGAACGAAAACTGTCAGATCTGTTCACAAATATACAAGGGGAAGTGTAATGTTCTTGAGAGAAATTGTGATCCGTAAAAAAACTGCTTTAATTGTCATCCAATCAACTTTAGCTACTCACAGGTATATTGATAATCTCTAGTCAGGCTCTAGAGAGATGCAACAGGAGAAAATTTAATTTTATTGCATGATAATTGACCTCCACATACCATTAGAGTGACTACAGACATCATTGAAGCAGAAGGTATCCATTGTTTGGAGTGGCCTGCTTGCTCACCCGAGCTTAATCCTATAGAGTATTTGTGAGATATTCTTAAAAGAAAAATTAGAGCTCGCTGGGATAATCCACAAAACACCGCACGGCTAGTACAAGCTGCTCTTAAAGGATGGAGCAACCTACCACAACAAAATGTTGATAATTTGATTAGGAGGGTGCCGACGCAAACTGAAGCTTGCATAAGGACTAGAAGTGATAAAGCAAGAAACCCATTATGAACGCCCGGCACGGCACAGCACAGGCCGGCACGTCCAAAAACCCATTTGTAACGGCCGGCACGGCACGGCACCGGAAAAATGATCATATATTTTAAAAACTATCGTAAAATAAAAGTTTTTAGAAGAAATAAACTACACAATTTTAATGAATATGCATCATGTTAAAAAAACGAATTCATGGTTAAAAGATAATGTACGTACCTGTCTATTGATCAAAATTTTCGGATATTTGTACCCATGTATTGTCCTTTTTCTTACTATCATGATAACTTAAGTCCGATGCATCATACAAAAATGGCTATTCTCTGACACTCTCAATGAAAAGTTTTTCCATATTATTTTATTTCAAAAGAAACAACGCGCTTTCAATTAAAAAATCAACAATATATCTGCTTATTACCAATTATGACGCACTGGCGCCGACTGGCCGTTCAGGCCGTTCGACTTCAACGGATTTTATTCTCCTCGGAGAATTTTGGCCGTTCCGTTTGCGTGCTGGCCTGTGCCGGGCCGGGCTGGCTGCTCATAATGGGTTACGTTGCATTTAAAACTATACAAATGAATTTGGACTGTCCTGTGCCGGGCCGGGCTGTGCCGTGCCGGCCGTTACAAATGGGTTTCTTGCTTAACTCTGACTACCACAAAATACAAAAAAAAAAATAAATAAAAACAATTTAAATTTTGTATGCTATTGACTTTAAAACAACTACTTTCAATTTGTTTGTTAAATACTTTATTGTTTTATTTATTTGTTATGTATTTGTTATTAAATTGCTTTAAAATAAATATTGTTTGACTTTGTGTGTTTGTTTTTTTTAAATTCACACGAAATAGTAAGAAATATTAGATGATTCCATATAAGTTTGGGTGTGTGTATATTCCAATCTTCCAAAATAATACTCCTAACAAAATTCTCTATCCCGATATCAGAAAAATATGACTTCTGACAAAACACTTACAAAGTTTGAGCAAGAATTGGTACAATTTTTTTATTAAGGGACAATTTTTGGCTGTGCGAATAACAGCATAAATAAAGATAGAAACGCGAAGGCTTCATACGAAGGGATAAAGAAAGCTATCCATAATACAGCAATAACTCCATTCATTGATCCAGCAATATAGTTCAGAGAAATAAGGGAAAAAAATATCGTGTTGGTGACACATCCCCCTCCAGGCTGAAACCAAATTTTTCGAGTAATATGGTCATCTATAATAATAACCTATATGTTTCCTGCAGCCGATTTTGATGATATACATAGTTATAAACAAATGAAGATCAAAAAACGGTAAATTTTTGCTTTTTTCGTCTCTTACTAAAAAATTGGGCATTTTAAACAAATTTGAGAGTAACAAACTCATAAACCGTATAAAAAACTTCAATATGGCGTTCGCAGAATATGTCTATCCTTATTGGTTACTTAAAAAATTGCCAAATAAATCATAAATTTTGAGTTTTTATAAATATTCATAACTTATGTAAAAATTAACTTAGAACCTTCTTATTACATGGAATGGTGAGACTTATGGTGCTTAAGTTACACCCTAAATTCCAAAGCAATTGGTCAAATAGTTTAAAAGTTATTTAATTTGTTTATCCAAAATTAATTTTTTTTGCAACACTGTAAGTCAGAAAATGATGAAGTTACAGTAATATTTTGGATAGTTTATGAAAGAAGAAAATTTACAGTATTAATTTAATTTAAAAAAAATGACAAAAAATAATTATAGATATTGCAAAATAATTTTGCAAAAACATGTAAATTAAAAAATTGGGGGGGCTAACTTTGTCCCTAAACGTCCTAGAACAGTTGTTTTTCTTTCTAAATGTGTATAAAAATTCAGTCTTTCTAAATATGAAAAAATAATTTTTCCACGGGTAACGGTTAAAAAGTTATTCTAATTGTTTATAAGTAAGCAAAAAATGGACATGTTTTTGCAAAATAATTTTACACTGTTTAAAATTATTTTTTGTCATTTATTTTCAATTAAGGTAATAGTATAAATGTTCTTCTTTCATAAACTGTCCGAAGTATTATTGTAACCTCATAATTTTCTGACTTATAGTGTTGCAAAAAAAATGAATTTGGGAAAAATAAATTAAATAACTTTTAAACTATTTGACCAATTGCTTTGAAATTTAAAATATAATTTAAGTACAAGAAGTCTCGGCATTCCGCATAATAAGAAGATTCTAAGTTAATTTTTACCTAAGTTACGAATATTTATAAAAACTCAATATTTATAATTTATTTTACAATTTTCTAAGCAACCAATAAGGTTGGACATATTCAGCGAATGCCATATTGAAGTTTTTTATACGATTTATGAGTTTATTAATCTCAAATTTGTTTAAAGTGCTTAACTTTTTGGTAATAGACGAAAAAAGCGATAATTTACCGTTTTTCGATCTTCATTTGTTTATAACTATGTATATCATCAACATCGGCTGCAGGAAACATATAGGTTAATAATATAGATGTCCATACTACTCAAAAAATTTGGTTTCGGCCTGGAGGGGGATGTGTCACGAGAAAAACCTTATTTCTCTGGACTAATAAAGCATTTCGAATACTTCGAAACATTTTTCTTTATCACTTGTACCGATATAGGAACGTTTTTATTTCTAACTTTGTGAAACCAATTATAAACTATTTGTTCAAAAGGAAAAGTGTTGGTTTTGTCTCTTTTTAAATTATAAATTAACTAGTTTTTCTATTATTTTACATGGTTAAAATATACCTTAAGGCTATGGGTACATAATTCGCAAATATTTTACGCGTATCCCTACTTTTTCTGTCTTTACACGGCAAATTACGTGTAGTAAAATTCACACTGGTACTGATATGTAAACATTACTAGAATGTCATTCTACTTGAAAATGTCATCATTAATTTAAAGAGATGGGTTTTGAATGTTCTTGGATAACTGTTATTTTTATAATTGGAAATTATTAATTCAGTTAATAAATGTGATAATTTTTTCACTAACTATGTATTCAGTGATTGTAATAATTTATTTGTACAACAAAGACTAATACTCAATCGAGAAAAGAAGAAAAGTGTTAAAGTGATTTTTTAATAATATATTGTTATGGAAAGCTTACAATTTTGAACATCTTTAACAACAAAATACTTGGATCACAGAATATATTATCCTGATGTATTCTCTGCTTGGATCTTCCACAAATAATACACAATAAATAACTTTTTATTAAGTTCACGTCTTAAATCAATTATTTATCAAATACACTATATTTCAATAATATTTAATCAATAACTCAACATATTCCCGATGCAATGTCAAATATTTAAAATTGTCACTGATTGTCAGTGTCTGACTGACAATATATGCTGACAATATTATATTCGGCTGAGTGCGTTGTAAGACAAAGATAGATTTGGAAAATATTACCACGGCATTGTGTTTATTTTTTTCGAATCCTGAAAAAACCAATAAATATTTTTGAAAAATTTAAACGCAGAATGAAAGACTAAATTATTACCGAGGGCCGAAAGTCCCTTAGAATAAATAAAAAGTTTATTTTAAATAATATATTTGAAATTAAAAATCACACTAAATTTTCTCTTAGTTTTTCACCCCTGTAACTTATTAACATAAACATTATAGAAGTTCTCAGGGACTTCCGGCCCTCGCTAATAACGTGATCTTTCATTCTGCGTTTAAATTTTTCAAAAATACTTATTAGTTTTCTCAGGATTCGAAAAAAATGAATCCCCATTTGAATAGCATTGCAGCCGAAAATACGTACCGATCCTCTTAAACATAATGTTCTCTTTTAAATCCAACTACTCTACTTATCCAGCTTTAGAATATTTACTTCATTATTCTCACAGCCAGCTTCACAACATGTTTATATTTACATGTTTTGGAACACTGATTAGTAGTTCACGGTCCTTAATATTTTTTGTTTTCTTCCACCCATCTTCGCGAAAGCAGGCCACAAATCCTCAATTTGCTTTATAACACCAGTTGCATCAGCACATTTGCTGATGATCTGACGATCTTAGCGAGAACCGTGAAAGAAGCGAGAACCGCGAAATTATTGAAGAAGCACATATCTTCGAATTGGAGCTAAATGAGGACAAAACCAAATATATGATCATGGGAAGGACAGAAGAAAAAAGAAGATTTTAGTGAGGTCTATAAGTGGTAGAAGCTATAGTTTTAAAAGGATAAACAATTTTGGATATCTTGGTGTAGTATTCGATGAAAATGAAAAAGTGGAAAGGAGTTTAATGCCAGAATGGCAAATGGAAATAAAAAATTAGGCAGTTTAAGAGCTCTAATGAATTCCAAGTACGTGTCAAGAAAATGCAAACTCTGAATATATAAAGCAGTAATTAGACCCACAGTAACCTATGCCTGAGAGGCATGGACATTAAGTAAAAAAGAATAGGATACTATGGATAGATGGGAAAGAAAAATATTGAGATGCATATTCAGAAGAAGGAACACGAACACAGAAGACGGGTGGGAGAGGAGAACCAATAACGAATTAATTTATACAAGGAACTTACCATCACAAGGTTAGTCAAGTCACAAAGAATCAGATGGTTGAGACATGTAGGAAGAATGGCAGCCCACAGCCGGTTTCCGAAACGTTATTCAAATCTCCGATCATCTAATCGGCTGTCAGATTTGATCAACTGTTAACCTGTGATGGGTTTCTCAAACGCCAATTATTGTAAAATTGCATGATCATAGATCATGTAATCGATGATCTGACATACGATTTGGTAGCGATACTGTCACAATTGGCTGTTATCCTTCAAAATTTCAATTATATTAACCTTTAAATCCATACTTGTATCTTTAGATTCTAAAGGTGCATTCTCTCTTACGTACTGTCACTTTTGTTTGGAGCAAGAATTGAACGAGAGCATTTTAAAAATGAGGCTAGATATTGTGACGAAAGTTGGAGATATAAAACAGTTTATTTATGATCTATAATATTTTATAATCTTATTTTTATTTTTGGTCTATATATTTACTTTTTATATTTATTTTTAATTTATTTACCGGCTGTTTTATTGTCTTCAAAGTTAGCTGCTATAATTTCTCACACGTTTTCCCTCTTATTTACATCGCTATAATCATTATGTTCTGCTTTTTAGAGCTCTGGCCTCTCAAAAAATAGCTCCATGAGTCTAGCATCCTTGTTACCTTACATTTTTAAAAGAAAAAAAATATAAATTATATAATCAAATATAAAAAATGTCCGAGATATCCATGTTCTGCAAGTTAAATAAATATTTTAAATTATTTCTTCCATAAAAAAATCTTATTTTTATTGAATAATATGATTTATATCATTTATATATGTGTTATTTGACAATTTTTTTCCGGAATTTTTTAATTACAGTAATTAAAAAACTAAAAAAAACTCTTAACAGCCCGTTAATCGACGGATAGTCGCAGATTAGGTAACAGTCCATTTTTGCCGTCGTTTGACAAGCGAAACTGGTTAATCGACCTTTCGCAGACTCAAAACACTCATGATCGGCTGTTAACTAACGATTAATCTTTTGTCAGGTGATCGACTGTTGTTAAAACTAGTTTGTTTGACGTTTCTGACGCATTTAATCTATTGTTAATCGTCGATTACATAATTTTTGAGATGATCATCCTTTCGGAAACCGGGCGTAAGTTTTTCAACCTAATAAAAATATTTGTAAATTAAATATTTTTAAAAGATTTTTAATTGAAATACTTTATTGGCCCATTTCCTGGTGACAACCTCCAAGGCTTCTACAATATGCAAGCACATGGATGCTGCAGTGAAGACTATGGGGAAGGAATTCTACACTATGCAATTCACAGATAAGAATGCTGGCTGCACTCTCTGATCTGAGTAAAAATTAAGACAGTTTTGGTTTCACACCGCAACTGAATGAATAAAAATGGTATACATTTTTATTTTTATTAGTATTACTCCTATAGAGTAACTAGGTCCATTTTCCGCTGGAACTTTACCACGCTGCAGACGGGGGTTGTGAATTGCATAGTGTAGAATTCCTTCCCCATAGTCTTCACTGCAGCATCCATGTGCTTGCATATTGTAGAAGCCTTGGAGGTTGTCACCAGGAAATGGGCCAATAAAGTATTTCAATTAAAAATCTTTTAAAAATATTTAATTTACAAATATTTTTATTAGGTTGAAAAACTTAGTCTTTTATTTAGCAGATGCCGCTAGGCACCTACTACCATCTCGTCAGTTGCGGTGGGAGATGGATATGTCGAAGATTTTTGCCTGGGCCAGAGAAAAGCAGCCTAGGCAGTCTCTGATGAACCTCTAAAAAGAGGTGAAATCGTCGATAAGAATGCTGGCTGCACTCTCTGATCTGAGTAAAAATTAAGACAGTTTTGGTTTCACACCGCAACTGAATGAATAAAAATGGTATACATTTTTATTTTAAATTTGTTTATACTTAAATTTGAGTTTTGTTTTAAATAATTGTAATTAGGTAATCTTATGATTGGTTTATGAAAATGCCCTAGGTCTTAACAACCTCTTGTGCGCATAAATAAATAATAATAATTTTTATCCTATTTTATGGTCAAAATATATTTTAAAAATAAAATATTCTTTCTTAAACCCCTCTACCACATTTATTCAGCTTCAAAATATCTACATCATTTAGCACCATATTCTCACAGCGAGCTTTACAAAAATTCTTATATTTACATGTTTTGGAACATTGATTAGTTTACGGTCCTTAATATTTTTTGTTTTCTTCTACCCATCTTCGCGAAAGCAGACCACAAATCCTCAACTTGATTTATAGCACCAGTGCTTGACATTTGCTGATGATCTAACGATCTAACCAGTTTCTTTCTTGAAGATTTCTTTCTGACAAGGCTTTTGTAATTCCTTGTTTCCAGGAGGTCGGTGGCCTCCCTCTTTTCCGTTTTTCTGGCGGTATCCATCTCATTGTAATTTTTGGTAATCTTTCATCTCCCATTAGTTGGACGTGTCCATACCAAATAAGTTGGTTTCGTTGTACCTCTTCCACTACTTTTTCTCTGATCTGTTCATTTCGAACATGGTCACATCTCGATATTCTGGCAGATCTTCTAAAAAACTTCATTTCAGTAGTAAGCAGCTTATTTTCGGATTTTTTTGTCATTTGCCACACTTCGGAGCCATTTTTGTACATCCTCATTTTTGTATTCAAATTTATCTTATGCTGCCATAAGACAGAGTTTAGGGCTCTAGTAACCTTTCTAGTCTTCGATGAAAATTAAAAAGAGAAAAGGGAGAAAAAAAATTAAAAAGAGAAAATTAAAAACTCTGAATACATAAAACAGTAATAATACCCACAGTAACCTATGCCTGAAAGGCATGGTTATTAAATAAAAAGGAAGAGGATACTCTGGTTAGATGGAAAAGGAAAATATTGAGAGGCGTATTCAGAATAAGTAACACAGAAGACGTGTGGGAGATAAGAACCAATAACGAATTAATGGCTTTGTACAAGGAACCTACCTTCTATGGGAAATAAGCCACAATTTTACTAAAAAATGAATTTATTAACGTTTCGAAGCCCAAATTTTGGCTATAAGGATTTAATGATTCCCTTTTTAACGTTGATGTTGTGATTTGATTTGTAAAAATTAACAAAATTACTTGTTCTAACGAAAATTCATTTTTAGAAGAAAAAAAATTGTTGAGATCTGTTTTATTAAAAAATGATTATCCTTTATCGTTTATACATAAGGAATTGACAAGATTGGATCGAATGGAACAGAACAACTTAGAACGGGATCCTACAACATTCACAAGAAATAATACGAGGAAAATAACAATACCATATATAAAAGGACTATCCGAGAAACAAACAATAGGAAATAAATTCAACATTTCAACAACATTCAAAACAACAAACACATTGAGATCTATTCTATCTAAAACTAAACTTAACAATGAACAAGAAAGAACAAAGAATTGCATTTATAAAATACCGTGTGAATGTGAACAATTTTATTTAGGTGAAACATTAAGACCATTAAACGTTAGAATAAGTGAACATCAGTTTTATATTAAAAATAGAGAATTTGATAGATCTCAAATATGTCAACACGCATGGGATAATGAACATAGAGTTCAGTGGAGAGTTTCAAGTATAGTCCTGAAAGAAACAGATAGTAAAAAGAGAAAAATCAAACAAGCGGCTCTAATTATACTAAATGAAACCAATTGTGTCGCAAATTCCTCGGTAGAATGCAGTAGGATGTGGTTACCCATACTGGAAGAGGAAGTCAATAGAAAGAAAATACCACGATTAGTATGTCAATAACATATCGAGTTAGTACAAATTTTATATTTTAGTATTACTTATTGTATATCTATGTATTATTAATATTATTTATAATTCAAACATATTAAAGTCAGAATTTGGTATTAGATTTTTGAAGGTAAATTAAATGTAAGACCAAATACTTACGATGTCGGGATAGTTTCACGAGGTTTTTTCCTGGTTTTCCCTCTGATTTACTATGGAATTTCTAACGCGAGAATTTTACTGTCATCGTTGCATTTGGTTGTCTTTTTAAAGACAGATCACATGTTACGATTTTTTTGCGACGAATATTCTTGAGTTGGGATTGATTTCATGTAATCGAATGAACTATCTTTTAGTAAAGTCGTCCCAGGAACGCAACTCATAAATATTGGCGATATCATTTTAAAGTCTTCTACTTTAAAATGTATAATATACGTCTGAATTGCCAATATAAATGAGTCAGATTAAATAAATTATTAGAAGAATTTTTTTAATTAGCAACAACATTTTTGTTTATTTTAATAGTATTTTGTATTTTGACAACGAAACTCGATTTGGGCTTCGAAACGTTAATAAATTCATTTTTAAGTAAAATTGTGGCTTATTTCCCATAGAAAATACTTCATTATAAAAATGCCACAAGGAAATGGCTTCAGAACAACATTAAGGAACCTACCATCACCAGAATATTCAAGCAGGGACGCGCGAAGTAACTTCGGCGCCGTCGTGCGAAATATTGATAAGCGCCTTTACCAAAATTATCAGGGTAGAAATACTATAATCAATCACTCCTTCACATTTCAACGTGGAAATCTATGAAATTTCTTCTACATCTACCTAGATTTTTTAAGGAAACAATAAGTACACAGTACCTACACTTATAAAAAATAATAAGTATAGTAAACACTATATTGCACAATAAAACAGAACAGAATAAAAACTATGTTAAGATTATAAAACATTACTTAAAATTATTAAAAAACTGAAGATCATATAAAACATATTAGATTGCGATTTTTTTTTAAAGAAATACACTTAGTATGATGAAAACCAATGGAAATTTCTTGTAGAAATTGAATTTATCTTGTTTAACCTTTGGCAAATTCATTAATTAGATTTTGAATATTCAAGTCCTTTAAAAACTCCGATTCTATAGAAATAATAGCCGCTTTCTATCCGCTCCTGACCCAATCTAGATCTTATTAAGGGGAAAGGTGCAAAATGTCGCCTGTCAAAATTTTCAATGAGTTTTAAATGTATTCATGTCTTTCGAACCCTCATAATAAGTATTATGAGGGCCGAAAGTCCATTAGAAGAAAAAAAAGTTTCTTTTGAATAAAATATTTGCAATTAAAAATCACACTAAATTTTCTCTTATATTTTTTTTTTTTTTTATTGAAAATTTACCGCATCCACCAAGAGGTGATTAGCGGGAATACAGTGTAGGAGTACAGTTCCAATAACTTACAATCTATAATATAATTCTATGAGTTTTAAATAATTATCGATATTATTATCTATAATTACAGTATGTATCTTAAATTAAGAATACAGTGTAGGTATAACTTCCAGTAATTTAGATTCTATAATATAGCCCTATACATTTTAAATAGTTTGCGATATTGTCATAGTAACCATCTGTGCCTAAAAGTTTGTTGATGTTGTTAGGAATATTGAATCTAATTCGTTCATTTGCAAAAAGTGGACAGTCAATTAAAAAATGTTTTACATTATTTATTTCGTCACAAATTTCACATTTAGGGGGATCGTCTCTTGTAAACAGGTGAGAGTGCGTGTATCTTGTGTGACCTATACGCAGACGTGTGATAACAGTTTGAAGTTTTCGGGCTCGTATTCTCGATAGCCGCGGGTAAACATTATCCTTGATTGTTCTTAAAGATGTCTGTGAATATTTCCATTCTTGGTTCCATTTACACGTGATTCTCTTATATTTTTACTTCTGTAATTTATTAAAATAAACATTAAAGAAATTTTCAGGGACTTTCAGCCCTCAGTAATAATGTAATCTTTCATTCTGCGTTTAAATTTTTCAAAAATATTTATTAGCTTTCTACGGATTCGAAAAAAATTAATACATTTAAAACACATTGAACATTTTGACATGCGACATTTGCGCCTATGACCTTAAGTAGGTAATTCTTAATTAGTTTTAGTTTAGAAAATGATATCCCTGCTGAAGCTACAGAAATCGGTATAGTTAATAATATACGTAACGCAATAGTGAGAATGAGTGGGCTAAGTTATTTTTTGTAATGTAATTAAGTGTTTTTTCCACCTACCTCTACCGAAAGTATACTTTTCCGGACCTGATTTTAGGGAACAAAGTTGTACTTTTCCTCCCTAGGGAGGAAAATATTTTTCCTCCCTAGGGAGGAAAAGTAAAAGTGACGTCATAGTATTTCATTCATGAAATATAACTTATTGACGCCCTGTACAATACCTATTTTCTATTACGTAAGTATCTATACATTTTAACGTTTATTTAAAAACACTCTGTATTTTGCAGAATGGTAAAAAACAGTAAATTGTTATTCTGATTTAACAATGTTTACATTAATAATTTGACTTATATTTGACAGTTGACAGTTATATTGTACCTACTTGTTAGTTTTAGTTCTAATAAATTTTGTTGGTTAGTTACATAAATAAATTAAGTAAAAACGAAAAAATGACTTGTTATTTGAGAAAGGTGGAAAAACCATATGTATAACATGGGAGTAAAGTGCCTTTTCTTCCCTTGAATGATTACTGCCCTCCGCTACGCGTCGGGCAGTAAACTTTATTCTCGGGAGGAAAAGTAGCACTTTCCTCCCTTGTTATACAAATAGCTATTACTACAGATGTTACCTTTCCGTTGCAAATTTGTAGCAATTGTAGTTCGGTGAAAAGTTTCGTTCCGTCTATGTCTCTCTCGTTTCGATTTTTGTCAGTTTCTTCGCTTCTTCAAGTTTTTTATAAAAATTAAATTGATCTTCATCAGAATAGTTGCCGAAATCCTCAGTATTCCACAATAATTTGAAAACATTGACATGGGAGGATAACAGCTCAAACCTCTCATTTACAGATAAAAGAGTAATATCTAGCATTCCAAAAAACAGTTGACTTTGAATTTTAATTATTGGTTTTCAATTGGCTGATCTTCACTTTCATAGGAAAATTGTTTTTTATTCTTCGAGGCCGTAAGGTTTCTGCATTTTTGAATTTCGCATCTACGTCCAAGGCAGTTTTTCTCGATAGAATATTGTAAGCAATAGAGAAGACAAGTAAGTAGGTAGTTAAAACAGCATTATTTCACGACCGGTGCCGGTCAGTATTGGTGGGTAATAAAATTTCACCATTGGTATTAGTAGAAAATTTTTTGTTTTTTTATGTTTATTTTTTGTTTTTTAAGCTTAAAAAAATATTTAGATGGTTGAGATGGTTGAGACCTGTAGAAAAAATGGCAGCCAATCGAATGTCTAAACTAGTTATTAACAGAACTCTAATTGGTACCGTACCAAAAGAAGAAGTAGACCCAGAACAAGGTGGATTAATAAATTTGAGGAAGACCTTAAATACGTGAATGTAAGGGAATGGAAAAGAAAAACACAAAACAGAAGCGAATGGGGAAATATTGTTCATAAGGTTCTTCAGAGTGGTCAAGAAATTTGTATATACTTAAGTTTGAGTTTCGTTTTAAATAATTGTAACTAGTTAATATTTGTTAAATTATTGAAGTTATACTTCTCTAGGCACGAGGGTGAATTTTTACATTCCCTGGCGCATGCGCACACCGACAGTATGGTATTAGTCGCTACATCTTTTAAGTTATGTAGCGCAAATAATTTGTGCGTGAAAAGAATATTATATTATTAGTGTTTTTAGTAAATATATTTATTATTATTTTTGTGTCTTTGGACTTGTCTTCCTCTTGAACAAGATATTTTATAATAATAGTAAGTATATTTAAGGTATTTTTGTATACTTCACTTGGTCTATTAAATTTGTCAGTATGTATAAGAAATCTTGTATCCTGCCAAAACAAAGGGAATATAGCTCAGTGGTAGAGCGTGTGACCGGAGATCGAGAGGTCCCCGCTTCAAATCCATGTGTTTTCTATTTTTTTTATTTTTGTTATTGTTTTAATAAAATTTTTTGGAAAGTAGTAAGTAAAAATTAGTTTAATCTTTAAATAAAATACAAATAACCTGTTGAAAGTATATTTATTTCGTTGAAATCATATAATAGAAGTATAACTTCTTACCTACGTACAAAGTACACACACATTCTTTTTTGTTTTATAAAAATGCCCTAGATCTTATCCTATTTTATGGTCAAAATATATTTTAAAAATAAAATATTCTTTTTTAAATCCCACTATCATATTTATTCAGCTTCAGAATATCTACTTCATTTAGCACCATATTCTCACAGCGAGCTTCACAACATTTTTATATTTACATGTTTTGGAACATTGATTAGTTCACGGTCCTTAATATTTTTTGTTTTCTTCCACCCATCTTCGCGAAAGCAGGCCACAAATCCTCAACTTGATTTATAGCTTCTGAGGGGGGTGGTGTGCTGTTATCACTTCCTAGGACAAAATTAAAGGCCGTACGTGTTCAGTTCGCAGTATACAAGGGAATTGCTTTCGTATCTGCAAAAAAATTGAAACGATTTGTATCGGGATAAATAATGTTTCATTAAAAAGTAATTTAGAAAGCGAAACAGAAAGTGCTTGATTACAGCTGACTCGTATAAGGTATACAAAACAAATATGTTTATAGTGTAACATAAACTAATAATACGGGGGTATTTTTTAATAAATAAAATAATGTACTAAATTCATTATGGAACGGGGTATTCATCGAAAAGGGAATGGTAATAAATAAAAGCAAGACCAAACTAATACAGATCGGTGAAGAGAGAAAGGAGTTAAGAATAGAAATTTAAAGAACACAAATTGTACAAGTGAATACTTTCTGTTATCTAGGTGTAATAATTAATCAGGCAGGCACTCAAGAAACAAAAGTAAAAGTAAAAAGACTAAGTTTTCACTCTAATGGCATATAAAACAACATAATGCTATTCTACATCCCACCAGAATGAAAACAATGGGAACCTTCTCTGGTTACACCTCCGAGGCTTCTACAATTTGCAAGCCATACGGATGCTGAGACTAAGGAAGATGAGGGAATTCTACAATTTACAATTCACGTCCCATCTGCTCAGCGCGGTAAAGTTCCAATGAGAATGGTTCCCTTCATACTCCAATCAGAGTAAATGTAAATCAAAAATGAATAACCATTTTCAATTTCGTTGCAAAACGAAAATACAGCCGAACCATATTCTAGTCTAATCAGAGAGTGCAGCAAGCACCTCCACCGGTTTCGAAACTTATTAGTCTCTCATCAGGAGGCACATATGCTGCTCTCTCTGATCCAACCAAAACAAACCCCCAGCGTGCAGTCCCGGATTGCAACGAACGAAATGGCATAGATGCCCTAGCGGCAACTGCTAGCAAAAAGACTAAGTTTTCACTCTAATGGCATATAAAACAACATAATGCTATTCTACATCCCACCGGAATGAAAACAATGGGAACCTTCTCTGGTTACACCTCCGAGGCTTCTACAATTTGCAAGCCATACGGATGCTGAGACTAAGGAAGATGAGGGAATTCTACAATTTACAATTCACGTCCCATCTGCTCAGCGCGGTAAAGTTCCAACGAGAATGGTTCCCTTCATACTCCAATCAGAGTAAATGTAAATCAAAAATGAATCACCATTTTCAATTTCGTTGCAAAACGAAAATACAGCCGAACCATATTCTAGTCCAATCAGAGAGTGCAGCAAGCACCTCTACCGGTTTCGAAACTTATTAGTCTCTCATCAGGAGGCACATAAAAAGTAAAAGTGTTCAAATAAATTTATAGACCAGTACTAACGTTCGGCAGCGAACCTTGGGTCTTATCAAACCGACAAAAAAGCAAGATCCAAGCCGTGGAAATGAAGTTCCTGAGAAGAGTAAAAGGTGTCACAAAATTAGACCGACTGCGAAATGAATAAATAAGAAGTGAGTTAAAAATACCATCCACATTGGAGTATATAGAGCAAAGACAATTATGTTGGTGGGGACATCTACAACGAATGAAAGAAACTAGACCAGTTCGTAGAGTATGGGAAGCACAAATATGAAAAACCAAGAAGAGAGAAAGACTTAGACAATCGTGCGATAAAACAATAGGAGCTATTCTGCAAAAGAATCAGGATCAACATGGCAACATGGAAAAACTGGATCACAATGGCTGCTTTAAAATTTAACAATAATATGCTCAATAATGTCCCGCCTGTACATCCTACCATTTGACACCAGAGGAACCATCTAACACGGTCTTTGATTTCTTGGTACCCTTGGTCTTGTCCCTACAAGTACTCGACGCCTATCTGAATATCGTCAAAATCTAAGACTCAACTGTGATCAATACTGAATGCCCTTTATTTCTCCATTTTAAATGTGCCCTAGCCCAATCTAAACTTTGACGCCGATATCGTAAGGACAATGCTACACGTCTAAAAGGACGCCTAGATACCAAATCAAATGTTTTATAACATTTTCGAATCTATCATCCAGCCTCAAAAGTCCACTGCTGAACATAGGCCTCCTCCCCTCGTTTCCAACCCCATCTATCCTGCGCCGTCCTCATCCAGTTTTTATTTACCTTTCTTAAGTCGTCAGTCCATCTTGTAGGTGGTCGACCGACGCTTCTCTTGTCTTCTCTTGGCCTCCATTCCAATAACCTCTTCGTCCATCGCCCATCTGTCATTCTGGCTACGTGTCCTGCCCATCTCCACTTCAACCTGGCTATCCTCTCGATGACGTCAGTCACCTTTGTTCTTCTCCTGATTTCTTCGTTTCTGATTTTGTCTCGCAGAGTTATTCCTAACATTGACCGCTCCATTCTTCTCTGCGTGACACTTAGTTTGGTAGCCGAGGCTTTAGTTAAGGTAAGTGTTTCTGATCCGTACGTCAAGACTGGGAGGACGCACTGATCGAATACCTTTCTCTTTAGACATGTGGGTAACTCACTTTTAATTTTCGAATAGATCGAGTGGAAACAAGGATACCAGTGGCATCTTGAAGAGACTGTTACAGTGTTCGTGTAGTAAAAAGGCTCCCTTTGCTCAGTTAGTGATATGTCATCCTGAAGCGTGGTAATTCTAGGCCGACCTCTTCTTTGTAGTTCAGCAATATTTTCGGTATTCTGAAATCTAGACGAAAGTCTAGAAAAATTTTGGCAACTTCGATTCAACACTTTTAAAGACATTGACAATTTTGGCAACTTCGGCTTATTAGGTCTGGACCCCGCGTACCAAAAAATAGCAAGATTAACAGCAAGCTAAAAATTTGTTAATAGCTTAACGGTGTCTAGTCGGACAAACTTTGATGTATGGGAAAACTGGAACAGGGGAAGTTTAATTGTGGAACGTGTCATCCTGACAAGTTCATGATTGTAGAGACTAGCTACCTACATATTTAAGTTTATTCAATAGCAAACTTTATATAATATATGAAAAAAATTTTGTATAACAAATATGTTGGTCATTTTAATTAGCGGTGTGCAAGTACTTGGAGGGGATACGGGAAACGATCGTGCAAGAATAGCGGAGAAATATTGCAACTTTCTTAAATAATATAATTCATGTTGTCAATTGAAATTGTCAAATTGACGTATATTTCATACCTACTGTCATTGAAGAAGAAAAATTATATATTGCTCCACAATATTGATATGATATGCAGTTATTATATGAAGGTAAATTTAATTAATTGTATTTTTCTTGCAGTACTGCATTTTAATAACTAATTTTATTTACTACATACAATTGTTTGCGTTTTAATAACATAACCTGAATCTTATTTTTTCTTCTTATTATTTTTTTGGACTATGGTCTTGACAATTATCCAGTAACCAGGACTAATATAATTGGCCAATATAATTAAAAGTGCGAATATTGTTGCTGAGCGTAGAAACCAG
Organism: Diabrotica virgifera virgifera; assembly: GCF_917563875.1. NCBI lineage: Eukaryota > Metazoa > Arthropoda > Insecta > Coleoptera > Chrysomelidae > Diabrotica > Diabrotica virgifera. The sequence continues at coordinate 26,643,487 of NC_065449.1, read as the reverse complement.
GTGTTGCTTTGCCGAACTTGCACGGTCCCAATAAGTCCGACAGGTAACACTTGTCAAATAGCAGGAATTATATTGGTGGTAAATAGCAGTCTGATTTTTGCATGAGAGTTTAATGAAAAGGTAACAAATCAATTGGAAGTTATGTCCGACAAAATACATGGGACGTTTTCATAGTCTGACGTTCGAAACCTGTAACCCGTTCCACAATTAAAATTTCCTCTGTTCCAGTATTCCCATACATCAAAGTTTGTTGACACTGTTAAGCTATTAACAAATTTTCAGTTTGCTATTAATCAACTTTTTTTTGGTACGCGGGATCCAGGCATATATAGGGCACCATTGTGAAGCATCTCCACAGCCCTGTTGGCTTCATCATGATTTAATTTACGAAGATGCATTATTATTATTATCAACTAATTTATTTGGAGCTTCTAATATAATATAAACAAATCATTGATATTTTATTTTAACTAAAAACGTTGATAATAGGGAACATGCACATTTTTTTTATTACATAATAATGTTCAGTTTTGTTTAAAAATGAGATTTCCAAAATTTCAAGCATCAAAAACTCATACATTTTTTTTTTCTCTCTGATTCTGGCCTTGGTTTAGAACTAGAACCTTTAGCCACGTAATTGTATAACTTATCACTAAATCAGGTGTAATGTGTATTGTGTGTCTTGAGTAAGTGTCTTGATACTTTGCAAAGTCGACGTCATTGTCTTTGCAAAGAGACGCTAATTGTATCTGAACGTCTGCGGTCCCTCCGGTGAGTACCGATCCCACAAGGACAGAAACTATAACTCATACATATTTATATAAAATCTTAAATTTAAAACTTAGAAATACAAATTTAAAATCTTCTGTGTTTTAAAATAGTTCAAAAAACCCGTGATGTCACATAGTTCAACTTTATGGTTATATTTATATTTATGGTTATATTTAGGTATATTCTTCTTCTCATTCTTTAATTTATTGGCCTCCACCGCTCATCGTCGTGGAATAAGGGAAAATATTTATATTCTAATGACATTTATCGTATGTTATTGTAATAATATATACCAGTTTGTTGAGATTGGAGTTTGATACAGTTTTTGAAGGAAAAGAAAGAAAGTTAACTATGGAAAATAAAAGAAAACACTATAAGTATTGTTTAGTGCCATTTTGTAAAAGTACAAGTTTTCTATGTATTTAAAATAGTTCAAACTATCAAACGTATTTTCTACTGACGTTTCTAATGTCTAATTTAAAATCATATACAATTTTGTATACTTTGTTGGTGCCGAATGTAAACACACAACCATATGACGTCACGACGCGTTTTTTGCTAGCTGCAATAATTTGAATTTAGTATCGTCTTTAGGGGTCAAATGGAACACAAAAACAACTTTTTTATCTTTGATACATGTGATTTATAGCATTTTTTTCGAATTTAAAATTTTATGCAAGTTCCCTATTGTTGATGTAGATAAGTGACATGGGCACAATTTTATTGTATTTTTATTTATCTAATTTTTAGCTATATCCCTAACTTATGCCTCACGGTATAATTCCTATTGACCAAATTCTTTATAATTGGTTTTACAAAGCCGTAAATAAAAACGTTCCTACATCTCGGGACAAGTGATAAAGAAAAATGTTTCGAAGTATCCGAAATGCTTTATTGCTGGCTCAATCATTGCTGTATTATGGATGGCTTTCTTTATCCCTTCGTATGAAGCCTTCCCGTTTTCATATTTATTTAAGTTATTTATTTTCGAAGCCAACAATGGTCCCTTTATAAAAAAAATTGTACTGATTCTTGTATCAAACCTTGTAAATTTTATTTGTATCAGTTTTTCTTTTACTTTGCTTTGACAAGTTATGTTTTGCTGCTATTAGTGCAGTCACTGAAGGTTTTCACCTCCGATTTCGTTGAACCTCCATCGATTTTTATGAAAATTGGTGAGTAATTAGAAGATACCCCAAGGAACAAAGGTGATGTGATGCCAACTTGCGCTTTTACCCTGGGGGTGGATGCCACCCCTTCTTGTGGGTAAAAATTATTTTATTAAAAATAATACCATAATTCAATAGAGGGACAAATTATAAGCAAAATTTGTTATATAAAGTTATTAAAATAAATCAACACTTTTTGAGTTATTAATGACCAAAGATTTTATTTTTTCGTAAAAAAATGCATGTTTTAAATCGGTTTTTCACGTATAAATCAAATACTATAAGCTTTTACAAAAAAGTTATTATTACTGAAATTGAAGACAATAAAAAATTGAATACATTTCTCACATAAACAACTAAACTTATGTTACTTCAAAGTGAGTTATTCGCAATTGAATGTGTATTTTTTTTTGACGGGTACTCAAATCTAAGTATTTAAGCTTAAATAACGGGCAATGTATAAAATGCAATATACATATAAGATGCAATGTATAAAATATTCCTGCACAACATTTGCCAAAGTACTTCGGAATACCTATCAAATGAGCTTCAGAACAAGGTAATAGCGTCAAAATTAAGCAAGTTATAATGAAAATAAAAGAAACGTTTCGAATTTTTTAGGAAAAAGTGAAAAATAAAACATACGCCATTTCCACAAAAATTAAAATTTATAGTAATCCTTACAAGAACTTTTTTATATTAGCATAAGTAATGTGTTAAATAATTTTGACCGGTTTAGAATGCATATTTTTGAAAAAAATATATAATTTAAAAAAATCATAATTTTTAAAATTATTGTAATTCTCATATTATTTCGATAATAACTCCAAAAATACTCAATATACGTAAAAAAGTATATATAACCAAATTTTAGTTTTTTCTGTGCCAAATATTTTACCTGTTTTACTATTTCTATAGACTAAAAAAAAATAACCGAGATAGAAACGTTTAAATCTTAAATTTTGCTGTGGGAACCATGCAACCGGGGTCATTTAACCTTTTATTTTTAAAAAAGTAAGTAAGGAGTTTAAGAGATGAAGTTTAACGTGCTTAAATAGCACTTGAAATTAACTTTCAAACAGTTTTTAGATGAACCTGATGTCGTAAAAACGAACGGAGTTATTAAAAAAAAACAATAACATTTTTTGAAAAAAATTTTAAAAGATAAATTTTGAAAAAATTTTGGAGCATAAATTTTAACGCTATCAACATGTTCGGGGACTCATTTGATAGATATTTTTAAGTACTTTGACAAATGTTTAAAAAGTTTATGTTATAAAATGCATCAATTTTCCGTTATTTCAGTTTGAATACTTAGAAGTGAAAGGCAGAATTTACAAAACAGTCATCAGAGCAATAATGACATACGTGGCAGAAACACGACCTGATACAGAAAGGACAAAAAGAATGCTAGAAACAGCAGAGATGAACATTGCGAAAAATCGATGGTAAGACGCTGTGTGATAGAGCTAGAAGTGCAGATATACGAAGGAGATGCAAGGTGGACAACATTAATAACTGGGTGAAAAGCAGAAGAGTAGAATGGAACGACCACATAAGCCGAATGACAACAAATAGAGTAGCAAGGACGGCGAGAGACGGTTTCTCCAATAGGAAGACGATCAGTGGGAAGACCACGAAAAATATGAAATGACAACTTACTGGAGGCACATTGAGAAACAGACAGAGTAATGTCTATATAAAAAGAAAAAGAAGAAGAAGAAGAAGAAGAAGAAGAAGAAGAAGAAGACTTAGAGTTTTTTACTCGCCGAAAAAAATATACATCAATTAAATATAACTCACTTTTAGTTAACATTAAAAGGTTTTTCTAGTAAGGGGTTTATTTCATTTTTATTAGCTTTAATTTTGATAATAATAACTTTTTTTGTAAAAACTTACACTTTTTGAGTTATTGATGAAAAATTGGTTGAAAACATGCATTTTTCTCAAGAAAAATTAAAATCTTTGATCTTTAATAACTCAAAAAGTTTTGATTTATTTTAATAACTTTATATAACAAATTTTGCTTGAAATTTTTCCCTACATCGAATTATGGGGTTAATTTTAATAAAATAATTTTCATCCCGAGAAAGGGTGGCATCCACCCCCAGCGTAAACGCGCAAGTTGGCACCATGTCACCTTAATTCCTTGAGATATCCTCTAACCACTCACCAATTTTCATGCAAATCGATGGAGGTTCAACGAAATCGGAGGTAATAGCTCATATCCACCTTCAGTGACTCAACTATACAGGGTGAGGCAAATAAAGGGCCTATTAGAAATATCTCGAGAACTAAAGGCAACAGAATCATGAAAATTTAAATTAAGGGGTTTTGAAGAGTCATCTATTTAATGAAAATATTTTCATCTATTTGCTACTTCCGGTTATACCGGAAGTTGCTTATAACTTCGTTTTTTTAAATGGGACACCCTGTATATTTTTACATTGATTGATTCTCTTCGATGTCTTCTTTCTGAAGGTATGAGGTTTTGTAATGTTATACAGGGTATTTTAAAAGATAATTACGTTTTTTTATTAATTTCGTAGCAACATTCACACCCTGTAGATTTGTACTAGTTTGACAACTAAAACTCTACTTACGTTCAAATGATTTTTAATATAGCCTACTATTGTTAAGAATCATTAGTATAGCTAAATTTTTAACTTTAGTATACAGGGTTGGTCGAAACTCGGAATGAGTATTTTCTGAATTTTCTTAAATGGAACACGCTGTATTTTAGTATTGTAATGAAATGATATTTTATGGTACTTTTTTATTTCTTAAGCATTCCCTATACCTAACTGCTTTAATTTGTGCTTAATTGTTAATCGCACCAACAATCTTAACTACGTTGGTATTTTGATAGCTAAACCATTATTGGTAATTTTAAGGATCAGGCTGGATTAATATGTATTTATTTCTGAAAAATTATTTGTAATTGAATTTTTTCACGGCCAACCTAATAAAATTTTACGTATTTTTTGTTGCAATTAATGTTTGTAGGGAATACTTATAAAATAAAAAAGTACCATGAAATATCATTTCATTACAATACTAAAATACAGGGTGTTCCATTTAAGAAAACTCAGAAAATATTCATTCCGGGTTTCGACTAACCCTGTATACTAAAATTTCAAAATTAGCTATACTAATGATTCTTAACAATAGTAGACTATATTAAAAATCACTTGAACGTAATCAGAGTTTTTAATGTCAAACTATTACAAATCTACAGGGTGTGAATATTGCTACGAAATTAATAAAAAAACGTAAATATCTTTTAAAATACTCTGTATAATATTACAAAACCTCATATTTTAAGAAAGAAGTTATTGAGGAGAATCCAAACATGTAAAAATATACAGGGTGTCCCATTTAAAAAACGAAGTTATAAGCAACTTCCGGTATAACCGGAAGTTTTAAAGAGATGAAAATATTTTCATTTAATAGATCATCCTTCAAAACCCCTTCAGTCCAATCTTCATGATTCTGTTGTCTTTAGTTCTCGAGATATTTTTAATAGGCCAGTTATCTGCCTCACCCTATATACAGTTGTCGCCAAATTCTCATCGTGTGCGGTATTAACTTTATTCCTCTATAGTTAATAAAAGTACTAAATGTTCTGTTCATAGAACACAACGATACCATCGTCACATAACTCACATATACAACGATACCGTCACACTCTCTCTTCGTGCAGTAAGCATCCTATCTTCCTCATATTATATATTATGATTATATCTTCTACGAACATCTCAAATCCTGAACAGTTTTATAACAGCTAATGTAATAAAATGAACAATAAGCCAAATTTGTTCAGTACCACTGGCGTAAAACAGACGACCGAAAAAGAACTGTTTAAATGCAAATGGTAGGGGAGCAAAGTATGCTAAATGTGCAGTCACTCGAGCGTTATGGGGACCTATTGGGTTGTGAAGAGTAGGTCCTAAAACCAAAAAAAGTTAAGTAAAGTTTTCCATTTTAGTGGGCGCTTGCCATTTTTTAATTTAATTTTCCATTTCTAATAATCGTTTTTTCCGATTATAACGCCATCTATCCAAAATTCGAAAAAATGCTTCGAATAAAAGTTACTTATTTTTACGTAAGAAATCCATATCTGCAATAAAAAATTGGGGCTTCTATTTAAGATTTTAAAGTAACCCCCCACCCCATTTCATTGGGGGGTCGTGTTTGGTGCCATTCGATATATTTTTTAAAAGTATCGAATAAGTGTATTTTACAGTTTTTCGATCTGATGTTCATTTCGCGAAATATCGCGGGATTTGTATTTAAAATATTAAATTTACCCCCACCCCTCTCCGTGGGAAGTCGTGTTTGGTATCATTCGATAGATTTTTAAAATATATTGAGCACATATTTTTTAGTTTTTCGATCTGTCATTTATTTCGCGAAATATTCGCTTTTCCCTTGTGAAATTTTGGGACTCACCCATTTCCTTACGCCCGGCTCAAATCGTCAGATTTTTGAAATATACACTCTTTTGTATGTACTTAACTTACCTTATCTTAATCTGACAATTTCGAGTATTTTTAATGATAGATTTTTTTTTCGGGCCCCCCTTAACGAACTCCCCTGTGTTAAGAGCCAATATATGGTAGAGGTACATCTGCAGGGTATCAGGTTTCTCCCATATGCTAATCTGTCGCGCTCGAGTAACTGCAAAAATCCCCGCTTGGGCTCCCCTACCAAAACGTATCCAATAAGAAACTCTTTTCTGCGAAAATTTGGGCCCTATCCCAAGTGTGAAATGATGCAATAATAATATGAAACATAATTTTTCACATAATTTAGTTTTAATTTTGACTGTAATCCTCCTCGATTCTTTTATCAACAATCGCCACTTTCCCCAATCGCCGCAATCTGCTCCAAAAGTTATACGATATGCATAGAACACCAGAAGTGCCTTGCGGCGCCTCGGTATATGATTTATGGAGCCCCAAGGAGCATCGGCGTTCACTTAAGGACCGATGACCTAAAGCTTTTGGGAAACATTAGATATATCCCTACACAAATCGTGTATCGTTTGAGCATTCCCGTTTTTCAATTTGTTTATAAAGTTTTAAGTAGCGATTCTCTTTAGATAAAACGATCTTTTTTAAAATTTATAAGAGTGAAAAACGTTTTTGTCATCTCTAATATACACAGTGGCGTAACAAACTCCGTCGGGGCCCTCCCGCAGAATTTGAAATGGGGCCCCAACTTTTTATCATTTTCCGTGATAACTTAATGAACAATTTTGCAACATAACTTTCCACTTGTAAGTGCCTCGAAGAAAATTGTAGTAATGCTTAGGATTTTTTTTTTATTTTTTTTAATTTCATTTTAATTTTTTTTTTTGGTGGAATTTATCGCTTTGGTGGGAACCAATTAGTTTTAAAATTGTTAGAAATAGACATTTTTAAAATAACAAGCAAACACAAATATTATAAAATTGAAATTTGTTTTAAATTCGTATTGTTAGATTTTGTTCTACGCGCGACTGCTTACGTGACAGAAGTGAGCGCGACTGCTATACGACTTATTTAACAAAAACTTTTTTGTGTTAGCGTTATCATTCACTGTTCATAACAACTTACATTTCTCATCTTTATCGGTATACAGACCCATTCCAAAAAAGTGTGTTTGCGTAGCTTGGAACATATGGGAAACTTTTTTATTACATATCTATATTACGAAAAAAAAGTTATTCTTCATAAAATGCTCTGCATGGTATAAAACCTAAGTTGCAATAATCAGATATTAAATTTTATTGATTTTATACGAGGTATATCAAAAAATATTAATTTCGCTTAATAGTACCTGTACCACCTTTATATTTTACAATATTGAAAAATTTTATTATAAAAAGTTGTTCGCAATTAAAAACTATGTTTAAATACGCAATTATATCATTCCAGTTGAAATATTGTGAACTATAAAGGTACTTAACTCTTAGAGAGAAATTCATATTTTTCGACGTACCTCGTATAAAGTTGGTAAAATGTGATATACAGTAGAACCCCGATTATCCCTGCTCCTCGGGACCGAAGGGTGGCACGGATAATTGAAAAGCACGGATAATTCGAACAAGTATTTCTTATGTATAATACATATGTACGTATACACATACATATGCACCTACCATAAAAAATAACAGAAACAAATAAATCTTTCATTATGAGTATCTCTTTCGTCATATAGAGTTTCCGTCAAGTGATTTACGATGACGCTATTTTGATAAAACCTTAAAAATGCAACTTGAGTAATAGAAAATCATAGCACGGATAATCCGCAGCACGGATAATCCGCACCCGGATAATCGGGGTTCTACTGTATTACGATTGAATCTTCGTTTTGAGATAATGCAGAGCTTTTTATAAAGAATCTGATAAGAATTTTATAAAGAATTTTTTCGTAAAATTAAAAAATTAATAATAAAATAGTTATTATAATTATTGTAATAAAATGATGTTGGTTATCGGTAATTTGAGAAATATTTGGAAAATTTAATTATTTATATACAAGGATGTAATTACATATTAAAATTTAAGTCGTATATTGTTAAATATAAAAGTACTTTATCCTTGAGTTAAATTCTTATTTTTTGACTTAGCTCGTATAAAATTGATAAGCTTTGATATCTGATGGTTTATCTGGCTTATTTTGTATCTCAGATTTAAGACCATTCAGAGCATTTCAGGAAGAATAACTTTTTTCGTAAAATTGATAATAAAAATGTTTCCCATATGGTTCGAAGCCACGCAGACATACTGTATAAGCGCTCAAAAAAATTTATTTTGAATTTTCAAATTGTAATGTCTGACAGGGCCGTAACTACCATTGGGTCAACCAGGGCAGTGCCTCGGGGCCCCCGGCGAAGGGGGCCCCGCGATTGTAATCGCGTTATACTGCCTATAGGCAATATAACGCGATTAAAAGCCTACATTATAGCCGAAGAATGTAAGTAACATTATATGTAGTATATTTTTTATGAAAACAGAAAAGATGTTATATTGATGGAGTGTAGGGTTGTGTTGCAGAGGTAGTACCTTTTATCGGAACGACCACATCGAGTGTCATAGACAGGAGATGATTCTTGATAACTGGTCCTCGCAAGACACCTAACTCTCACTTATGGCTCCACGTGCCACACCCCGGGCAACTGCATTGGTCTGCAGGCTAAACTAAGTGAGGGTAACCAGATATGGTGAAACTGTAACGTCTGTACCCAGAGTGGGCGGTTACAAACGGCGTCTGACCCAGAGTGGGCGGCCTAAACTCAAGCCAAGAAATGGCATGAAGGAAGGCAACGGGATACCACTTTCATTACTTATTATCCCAAGAGAATCACAATGACGTCATTTAATTATAAAATTTCCGGAGTTATAAACAGTTCCCCAATCGGATCTCCGGGGGGAACGCAGTTAAATGATAAAAGCCTAACCCAATTGAACTTACGAAGTAAAATGAAGATCGGAACATGGAACGTGCAAAGTTTGTATGAAGCTGGGAAGCTGACTAACGTAATCCAAGAAGTAAAGAGATTGAAGATAGATGTCTTGGGGATAGCAGAAACATGGTGGTCAGATGTAGGAAGGTGTGCTGTCGAAGGGGCAGTTATGTACTATTCTGGAAACCAGGATAAAAACCACAGAAAGGGAGTAGGTATAATAATCACGAGCAAATTATCTGCATCGGTAATACAGTTCTTCCCACTCTCAGACCGTATGGCCTTACTCAAACTGAAAGCCAGTCCAGTCAATATCAACATAATTCAGGTTTATGCCCCAACATCGGACTCAACAGAAGAAGATATAGAAATGTTCTACGCAGAACTTAAACAACTGCTTAGTAACGTGAAGAGACATGAAGTAAACCTCATAATGGGCGACTTTAATGCCAAGATAGGGAGAGGCAGAGACGACGATTTAATAGGCCCGTACGGCCTGGGAGAGAGAAATGACCGAGGCGAACGACTATATCAATTTTGCCAAGAGGAAGATATGAAAATATCTAATACCTGGTTCAAGCTACCACCTAGATGATTATATACATGGAAAGCCCCAGCGGACCGCCCCGAGAGTATAGTTCGAAACCAGATCGATTACATAATGGTTAACAAAAGATTTGGATCATCAATAACTAGAACTTGTACATACCCTGGCGCCGATGTTCCATCAGACCATGTCCTTCTCTTAGCAGAAATAAAAATAAAAATCACTAATATGAGGAGACCTAAACCAGAACCAACAATAGACTATGCTAAACTTAAAGATGAGAATACCAGAAGAGAATTAAGTATGAAATTAAACAAAGAACTAACAAAGAATACAAAAGTAGAACTAGAAAGAGAAGTTAATTTGGATAACACATGGAGAGCCATAGAGGAAACAATGACGGATACAGTTAAAAAAGAATTAGGTTATAAACAAAAACTACAAAAGAAAAGTTGGATGACTGACGAAATCCTGGCAATGTTCGAAGAAAGAAGAAAACAAAAAAACCAAGGGAACCGAGACAAATATCGAGAACAACAACAACGCATAAGAAGAGAGATAAGAATGGCAAAAAATAAGTGGCTAAAGAAACAGTGTCAGGAAATGGAACAGTTACAAAAACTACATGATGACCACAACCTACATAAGAAACTAAAGGAGGTAGCTGGAATATACAGAAAAAAGAAATTTTCTAACTTAGAAAATGAACAAGGAAAAATGGCACAAGATGATAGAGAGAGGAAACTCATATGGGAAAAATACATCAAAAATCTCTTTGCAGACGAGAGGCCTGAGATAGAAGTCGTTCAGGAACAAGTGATAGATATTAACAACCTATCTGGTCCCGAGATCACAATTGAAGAAATTACTAGAGCAATAAATACCTCGAAAGACGGGAAAGCAGTTGGACCTGATAAAATTCCTGTTGAGTTACTCAGATTGTTAGATGAAGAGGGAATTACGATACTCCAAAGATTTTTCAACCAAATCTATAAAAAAGGAAAATTCCCTGTCCAATGGCTTGTATCTACCTTTATCCCTTTGCCAAAAAAGAACAACGCAACAAAGTGTCAAGAGCACCGACTGATAAGTCTGATGAGCCATTCTTTAAAAATATTCCTCAAAGTTCTTCACTACAGAATCTCCACAAAATGCGATAAGGTTATTGGTTGCTCACAATTTGTATTTCGAAAAGGCCTGGGTACCAGGGAAGCACTAGGTGCAACCCAAGTGCTAGCTCAGAACTGCTACGATCAAAGGAAATATGTAATGATGTGCTTTATAGATTATGAAAAAGCCTTCGATCGAGTACAACATCATAAACTCGTACATATACTGAAACAACTCGACATAGATCAAAAAGACATTCGTTGCATAGAGGCTCTTTACTGGAATCAAACAGCTGTCGTCAAGGTGGACAATGAAACAACGCAAGCTCAAAAAATTCTCAGAGGTGTAAGACAGGGATGCATTCTCTCCCCACTACTGTTCAATCTATATTCAGAAAGTATCTTCCAGGAAGCTCTTGAGGAATGCGAAAGCGGCATCAAAGTGAATGGTACCTGGGTCAATAATATACGATATGCGGATGATTCGGTCTTAATAGCAGACAATATAGAAGACCTCCAAAACCTTCTTAATAAAATTGGAGAGCATAGCGAGAACATGGGACTTAGCATCAACATAAAAAAGACAAAGTTCCTTATAATCAGCCGTCAATTATGTCAACATCAAAATGCAAGACTAGCATATAACAACCAAGATGTAGAGCGCGTAAGAAAGTTTAAGTACCTGGGAACCTGGCTATGTGAAGACTGGATGTCGGATATGGAAATTAAATGTCGGATAGAAAGAGCCAGAAGTGCATTCATGAAATTCAGAAACGTCTTTACGAACTCTGACTTTGACCTAAACCTAAGATTAAGATTCACAAAATGCTATATATGGTCGGTGCTCCTATATGGCATGGAAGGATGGACTTTAAAAATAAACACAATGAATAAGCTAGAGGCATTTGAGATGTGGATCTATCGACGAATCCTTAAAGTTCCCTGGACCGCAAGAATAACAAATGAAGAAATCCTGAGAAGAATTGGTACAGAACGACAACTGATGTGCACAATTAAACAGAGAAAAACGGCATACCTGGGACACATAATTAGAAATGAAAGATATCAGTTTCTGCAAACCTTAATTGAAGGAAAGATCGAAGGAAGAAGAGGAGTGGGCAGGAAGAAAATGTCATGGCTCCGTAATGTCAAACAATGGACAGGACTAAAAAACATAGGAGACCTAATACATACTGCAAGGGATAGAGAAAAATGGTCAAACGTGATCGCGAACATCCATTAGTGGATTGCATAAGAAGAAGAAGAAGTTATATTGATGGTAAATATTTAGCTTAAAATAATGTGATTTCAATTTTTTTTGTGTTGGTCAACTAAAATAGCAATATGTAGGTAGGTACAGGAAACTTCAGTCATGGAGTACATTAAAATGCGTTTTCAAGTGGTTAAATATCAATTTTCCCGGACTCCTTCTGCTGGGTGATTAACCCCAGACCTCCCGGTAGGGGGGGCCCCCAGCCCAACATCGTACTTATGGCCCTGATTTAATGACATGTTCGAATTCAGCATAATCAAAAAGCAAATAGAAACATTTTTGAACAAAGTAAAATGATGAATTCGCCGATATCTATTTTAAAATTATTTAATATAAAAGAGTTTTATTGTTTAAAGAATTAATAAACAATTAGAGGCATCTGTGAGTAGAACTTTTCACTTTAAGATAAGATATATAAACTAACAAAAAATGTTTTAGAAAAATATAAGCTTGTTTGATTTTTTCCGAAACCGAAACAATGCAAGCTTTTCTACATTGACTCCCCTAAAGCGTAACTGTTATAAGTTATAATTTCCTTATCTTACCGTTTATCTGTTGAGAGATTGCCAATGATTACCTACACAAGAAAAGTCGTCAATAATTGTTAAATAAATGCGTACCAATACCAAACTGATGCAACTATAACCGTAAAACAACACAAACATAAATAACATTCAATGCAAACAACCAATATGAAATTACTGGCGATAATTGTATCGAAATACTAAAAGTAGGTAAAGAACAGAGAGAAAGAAAACCCATTTTTAGATTATTGTTCTTAAATTCGTCAAATTGCAATTCTAATATCTTTCAATAGTCACGTACAAAGCATTATATTGTCGCTGCCATAAAATTTCGGTAGGCCGGAAGGGATTAAGTTTCTAGATATTATGAGAGGATTCACTTGGCAAATACGTCTAGTTAGAAATTTTTACGTTTTTAAATTTAAACAGACAACGTAAAAATAATATAACAATAACAGATTTTTACATAATATCAGATGACAAGATGGGGCCCTTAAGCGATTGGGGCTCCCCCGCAAGCTTCACGCTGCGGGGCCCTCTGTTACGCCCCTGAATATACACACACCCAAACTTATATGGAATCACCATGTATTTCTAAATAATATTTATTTCTCTTGAAGAAACTTGTTATTATTGCGAAGAATAAAGGTTTTTATTGAAAATAAACAAATCTATAAGACAATCAAATAGTACAGCTCGGTACGGTATAGGTTATTTGCTTGAGTTGCAAATTGAACGAAAATAAATAAACTAACACTTGCGTCCAAAAACGAAAATATGCCTGATGTGGGGTTATAGAACTTACAACGAGGAAAGATTATTGGTCTTGTGGAGAAAGTAATGTTCTCAGAGGGACATAGCTGTAGAGCTAGGCGTAATACAGGGCATTCTGTCCAAAACCTATGCACCCATGTTTTTAAATGCAACACCCTATATTTTATCTTATATTCGAAATCTTCTTAACAAAATATAAAAGTATGTTATGATATACAAGGTATTTACAAAGTTATAACGAATTTTCTATGAAAAACGTAACAAATTCAGCTCTCTGTATAAATAAAAATAAGCACAACAGCAATGGTTTATTGGTGCCATATTTTTTTGTTGATTGTGAAAATTTTTAAGAATGGGTGATATTGCTAATTTTCTTTATATCGAATACAGGGTGAGTCAAAACGCAAGTACATTATTTTCTCAGTAATTTTAAATGGAACACCCTATATTTTATGTCACTATCAGAAAGTACCGTTACCGTACTTTAATTTTTGTATAATATTCCCTATGTCTAAATTTATTAGTGTTCAAGATATTTTTATTTTTTAGAGCAAATTATTAATTAGGCGTCTAAATCTTTCCAAATTTTAAGTAAGCCATGACTGAATTTTTTAAAACTGATAGTAAGATTACTGGTTATCAATCTGCTAATCAATGTATCAATGAAGCAAATAAAGAAAGAAAACTAATTTATTAGTAATAAATTTTACAAAATAAAACACAACCACCACATACAACATTTTTGACACAATTAAAAACTACTTTTGTATGTAAATGTCACAAATAAAGAAAGAAAAATAATTTATTAGTTATAAATTTTACAAAAAAAAAAACACAAACACGAAATACAACATTTTGTGAACACAATTAAAAACTACTTTTGTATGTAAATGTAACAATGTAACAAATAAAGAACGAGAAATAATTTATCAGTAAAAAATTTTACAAAAAAAGCATGAACACAAAATACAACACTTTTGAAAAAATTAAAAGCTACTTTTAGTAAAATATTTTATATATTTAATTATAGAAGGTGTTCAAAATGAGTTGAGTGAATGAGTTAGGTACTTACATTGCGAATCATTTGTAAATTAACACTTCAAAATACACTTTGTATTCTATTTTTCATCCCATACCTTGTTGTTGGAGAAATTTTATAACCTTCATTCTTAACGTAACCCCAAAAAATTAAGTCCAGTCTATTAAATTTTGGTGATATGGGTGGCCACACTACTGGTCCATTGACAAATGAAAATATCTCGAAAACTAATAAATTTAGACATAGGGAATGTTGTATACAAATTAAAGCACGATAATGGTACTTTTCAATAGTGATATAAAATACAGGGTGTTCTATTTAAAATTACTTAGAAAATAATGTACTTACGTTTGGACTCACCCTGTATTCGATATAAAGAAAATTAGGAATGTCAATCATTTTTAAAAAATTTGACATTAATTAAAAAAATATAGGGTGTTCTATTTAAAATTACTGAGAAAATAATGTACTTGCGTTTTGAGTCACTCTGTATTTGATATAAAGAAAATTAGCAATATCGACCATTCTTGAAAATTTTGACAATACGTTAAAAAATATGGCATCAATAAACCATTGCCGTTGTGCTTATTTTTATTTATACAGGGCGCTTAAATTTTTACGATTTTCATAGAAAATTGGCTATAACTTTGTAAATACCTTGTATAACATAACAGACCTTTATATTTTTGTAATGGGGAAGTTAAGAAAATTTCGAATATAAGATAAAATCTAGGGTGTTGCATTTAAAAAAACATAAGTTTGGTCTGCCACGATGTTATCGAACACCCTGTAACATTCTAATTAATTTTAAAATGTAAAGCTCAAAGTTGCCTACAATTTTTGTTATTAACTTTTATTGCTATCTATTACTATAGCGGATCTATTGAGCTTTACTCCACTTATCAATCACCCTGTATGTATAAGAAAATTAATTGATAAGAATTATTCCCCAATAAGAAAATTAATTGATGTATAGAAATTTTGAGAAAGGGTACCTATCGAGAACATCGTAGACAAAACAGAAATTAAAAAGTGGAAGTCGAGAGCCAATTATTTTGGTTTTTAGAATAAAAAAAAGCAAAAATAAAAGATCCTTATATTTTTTAAAAACAAGAAGAGAGAATTTTTTTTTTAGAAAACTGCGAATTAATTACATCCTGAAGAAAGTTATCCGCTTCTTTGTTTTTTATACTTTACGTATTTCTGTAGAGATGCCGCCACGACTTTGAGATTAGCGTGTAGCGATACCTGATTAAAAATTTCAGATAATTTTTGATGTTCTTTAAATTAATATTTATATTTCTACAAATTTTTCCACAGACATATAATTATTCTTATGTTTTTTTAGGAAGCTAAACAGTAAAACAGTTATAATACTTCAGTTAATACATACAACTTTATTTCGTCTGAATTCGATAGGACTCTACGCCATCTCGTTATGCGAAAGTTAGTAAACTTTTCCATAGATGTCAGAACTGAAGTGGTGAAAGGAGTATTTATTTAATTCAATGGGAATATTTTAAAATCATTTCAAAATAAAACCAAAATTATGCTTAATATGTTTTAATCTTATCACATTCTATATAAAATTAACGAATTTATAATATTTTTGATATTACTACTTTATCTTTGTTTTGTTCGTTCCGTTAAAGAGGAGAACTTTCTTTAATAGCTGTTCATAGGCGCATAGATGTCGCTAGTACTACAATTTAAATTAATCGAGGCGATAAGTTTATCCAAATTACCAAAGATCTTTTCTGATAAAACATCATAACAATAGTGAAAAGATAAATGTATACCTAGTTTAGTGTTGACAAAAAAAAACAAACACAAAAGCAAAGTATCAGAAATAGATTGAAGGATAAGTAAAAGCTATTGAGGATGTACACACACCCAAACTTAATATGGAATCACCATGTATTTCAAAGTAATATTTATTTCTTTCGAAAATACTTGTTATTGTTGCGAAGAATAAAGGCTTTTATTGAAAATAAACAAATACAGGGTGTCCAGAAACTCTACCGACAAACGAAGACAGGAGATTCCTCAGATAATTTTAAGACAATTTAACCCAATTCACCTTAGTTCGAAAATGCTTCTGAAGGGAGCTAGAGCTCTTTGAAGATGGCGTCATGAAATTAGTTTTTCTTAAATACCTCCAGAAGGCTTCTATTTAGAAAAACTAAAATTGATATGCTTATTTACTTTTCAGAGATGAATCGATTCCATCGATTGCAAATTTCTAGTACCGGTCATAGGCGTCCGTTTTGGGTAGAGCAACGGGTATTTTATCGTATAACTTTTTTGTCCTTAACTTTTATGCATTTTTGACACCGGATTATTAAATTGTGAGGTATTCTAGTACTAAAAGGTACTCTTGCTTTAAGTCGGTAGGATGCACCGTTTTCTAGAAAAATCGATTTGAAAGTTTTTCGTTTTTGGAATTTGAAAAAAAATTGAAAGAACTTTTCAACAAAAAACGAAGTATTTTACCAACATAAAGTAAGAGTAACTTTTAGTACTCGAATACCTCATAATTTAATAATCTAATGTCAAAAATGCTCGAAAATTCAAGACAAAACATTATGCTATAAAATAACTGTTGACCTACCCAAAACGGACGCCTATGACCAGTACTAGAAATTCGCAATTAATGAAATCGATTTATCTCTGGAATATAAATAAATGTACCAGTTTTCGTCTTTCTAAACAGTTTTTTTTTGAAATTTTTTTTTTGTAATTCAGAAAGTGAAAAATTTTCAAATCGATTTTTCTACAAAACGGTGTGTCCTACTGATTTAAAACAAGAGTACCTTTTAGTACTAGAATACTTCACAATTTAATAATCCAGTGTCAGAAATGCATAAAAGTTAAAGATAAAAAAGTTATGCGATAAAATAACCGTTGCCCTACCCAAAACGGAGGCCTATGATCGGTACTAGAAATTTGCAATGTATGGATTAGATTTATATCTTGAAGATAAATACGGGTACCAATTTTTGTTTTTCTAAATAGAAGCGTTCTGGAGGTATTTAAGAAAAACTAATTACAAGACTCCATCTTCAAAGAGCTCTAGCTCCCTTAAGAAGCATTTTCGGACTAAGTGAATTGGGTTAAATTATCTTAAATTTACCTGAGGAATCTCCTGTCTTCGTTTGTCGGTAGAGTTTCTGGACACCCTGTATATAAGACAATCAGATAGTACAGCTCTGTACGGTAAAGCTTTTTTGCTTGAGTTGTAAATTGAACGAAAAAACGAAAATATGCCTGATATGGGGTTATAGAACTTACAACGAGGAAAGATTATATTGGTCTTGTGGAGAAAGTAATGTTCTCAGAGGGACATAGCTGTAGAGCTAGGCGTAATACCATAATTTCTGTCCAAAACCTATGCTAGGTAACATGGACTAGGAAAGCTCAAAAATAAAGCAAGGGAAAGTCGCCAAAAGTAATAACGGCTCTCCAAGATCGTTTAGTTGTCCAATCAGCTGGAAGATACCCAACCATTTCTCACCTGCAGCTCCAAAGGCAGCTTTTGGAAGCTACAGGTGTAACTGTTTCAGTTGAAACGATAAGAAGAAGAGTTCGTACCAAGAAGTATACACTAGGACTAGGAGACAGTTATGGGTTCCCAAGTTATCCAGGCAGCACAAGATTGATCGCCTAAATTGGTGTCTTCATCACAAAAACTGGAACATTGGGAATTGACAAAATGTGCCATTTTCAAAAAAAGTCGGGATTTGTGTAAAATCAGATGACCCATGAAATCGTGTACTTAGAGGTCGAGGAAGACAAGCAAGAACGAAAACTGTCAGATCTGTTTACAAATATACAAGGGAGTATACAACATTACATATATATGTAATGTTCTGGAGAGGAATTGTGATCCGTAAAAAAACTCCTTTAATTTTCATCCAATCAACTTTAACTGCTCACAGGTATGTTGATAATCTGTAGTCAGGCTCTGGAGAGGTGAAACAGGAGAAAATTTAATTTTATTACATGATAATAGACCTCTACATACCATTAGAGTAACTACAGACATTATTGAAGCAGAAGGTATCCCTTGTTTGGAGTGGCCTGCTTGCTCACCCGAGCTTAATCTTATAGAGTATTTGTGGCATATGCTTAAAAGAAAAATTAGAGCTCGCCGGGATAATCCACAAAACACCGCACGGCTAGCACAAGCTGCTCTTAAAGGATGGAGCAACCTACCACAACAAAATGTTGATAATTTGATTAGGAGCTTTCCTACGCAAACTGAAGCTTGCATAAGGACTAAAGGTGATAACACTGACTACCACAAAATACAAAAAAAAATGAATAAAAACAATTTAAACATTATTCGTTTTACATTGAAATTTTGTATGGTACTGACTTTAAAATAACTACTTTCAATTTGTTTGTTTTTGTAAAAGATACTTTAATGTTTTATTTAATTGTTATGTATTTGTTATTAACCCAGATAGCACAAGTACGTTTTATGGACATCCAATGGACGTACATCTGTGTAAATTGGAACGTCCAATGGACGTCCCGCTAAGGTACAATGGACATCCGATGGACGTCCAACGAATGTCCAGAGTTCACAAAATTGGACGTCCATAGAACGTCCGCTACAAACGTACATTGTACGTTGTATTGGAGCTTTCAGTGTACACCTTATGTACATTCAATGTACGTCTTATGGACATTTGTAGGGCACTTTTCAGAAAGCAATCTAGTATCCATAATTTTGTGAATACATAGCAAAAAGCCTTTATAGGAAATAGTTCCTTATAATACTAAACTTATACTTAAAAATATTACACAAAAGACCTTTTTTATTTCTCTTTACTATAACTTCATTATAATATGTACTTTATTATAGGAACTAGGAACTTCATTAATGCACGACTGCACTTGCACGATAAACAGAAAACACAAATATATCACAGGATGTATTTTCATAAAGACGAGATTCAGATAATGACGCCCTAGGAAGCATGCACATTAAAAGAGGTTTAATCTCTGTTCTGTTTCTGTTCCAAACTATTTTTATAGTCAGTACCGTTGTTGTATATTATAAGCGCGTTTGCCATTCTGTGAATTATCATAAATAAACCATCCTTCAGTATTCCACAACAATTAACAGCGATAATCCCCAAAAGTACCTGCCTAATACTACCTTTCACGACCGATAGCGCGAAGAGCGACAACGTTGTCAAGAAGATTCTCATTTAGTTTGTATTGGGACTTAATATAATATTCGCGTTTTGTGTAAAATATCCATGGACCACAAATGGATGTCCAATGTACGTTGAAATCAAACGTCCAATGGACGTCCCGTAATGTACGTACATAGTACGTCCAGTTTTGGTCCATGGACGTTTGGACTTTAAATGTACGTTATATGGACGTACATCGGACGTTAAGTGCTATATGGGAAATTGCTTTTAAATAAATATTGTTTGACTTCGTGTGTTTTTTTTTAAATTCTCCCGAAATAATAAGCATTATCAGATGATTCCATATAAGTTTGGGTGTGTGTATTGTTATATTCCTATGTGACATGAGAAAGAAAAAAAGACTATATTTATATTTAAAATTCAAATTAAAATAAAAATTTTCATATTTCTCAACCACGAGCATATAAATTTTGAACACCCTGTATAAGACAAATTTTGTAAAAATAGTTATAGCTAGTTTTTAAGTAAGTGTTTTCGCAGAAGTGTTTACTAGCCCCATGAACAATGCGTTTTAAGTAAGCATTTAGGGTGCTGGTTTTAAGAAAGTGTTCTTTGAACTGTTTATCAAAACCACAGACATTATATTTTATAAACAAAAGAATAGGTCATTAAGTTTTTCAAGATATGCGGGTAGGTAATTCATTAGCCGCAGGGTACATAATAGATAGTTAAAATATACCTGTGTATTAAGATTCTTAAACATAGACAAAAATATGATTAGTGTAGAAAATAGAATTAAAATAGACGGAATATTATTTTTTCTTGAAAATCCATAAAGACATGTTTAGAGAAAAAGGAAAGAGTTTTTTGGTAAATACGTCATGATTAAAAGTTGTTGTGATTGGGTGGAAAACTAATTCTGGAGGGGAAAAATTTGGAAGGAGCAGAATGAATGAGGAGAGAAAGCAGTCTCTTTTGTTGGGTCGAAAGGAAGAGTCCAGTTTAGAGGATAGTGTACAAAGAAAGTAAAACGCCGGTTTTGTTTTTGTAAAGTGACAAGCATTATATCGTGGAATGAGTAATAGGCCAAGTCGAGAGATGATATAATTCCTTGAGTCTAAAGTATCCAGTGTTTTTTTAAGTGTTTCAAAAAGTTGGAATACTACATCAGGAGAAAGCCGGAACGAGTACTGTACGAGGCATAGTGAGGAAAGGGAGAACGAGTTTGCAGAGGAGCAGGGACATTATTGGAAAACGTGGACGAGTTTCTTTGGATCGCAACACCAGCAAAGAAGGAAACGTTTTGTGTGAAGACATTGTCGAATCATCAGCAAAGGTCAGTTTTATTTTCTTTGTTGAGACATGAATGTATGGTTTTGCGTATTAAATACCACAGTGCATATTGAACTATACATTTCTCTATTATAAAATCATCAAACCTCAATCAATTTGTCACTTATAAATCATTATACTTGATGTTTTTTATACAATAAAAATTTTTTATATAAAAAAAAGTTGAACAGGTAGAACATCCTGTATAGCAGAGGTAGAGAGATCCATAGTTAATTATTAAAAAAAAAAATTTGGAGACAAAAAGAAATAAGATTCCT
The DNA here is from genome assembly GCF_917563875.1 of Diabrotica virgifera virgifera. Taxonomy (NCBI): domain Eukaryota; kingdom Metazoa; phylum Arthropoda; class Insecta; order Coleoptera; family Chrysomelidae; genus Diabrotica; species Diabrotica virgifera. Next base: position 26,622,050 of record NC_065449.1, on the reverse strand, counting down.
ATTTTCATAAGTGTTAGATAAAATAAAGATAGAAGAATAAATAAAATTTGCAATATTAAACATATATTTCCGTTAGATAAAATAAACGACTTTTATAATTTCTAATTGAAATTCATATGTGTATTATTTTATTCTCTTTTGTCTATTCCTATTAGGAAGCCACTGAGAAATATTTTGAATCCACGAAAGTAAGTATTGATAGCTTAATTTAGCCCTGAGATTTACAATTTATTTATGTTTGATTTGTTTGATTAATGAGATAATTAATTGATTAACTAATCAACGTAGATCACAATAGTATATTGGATACACTATCCTCATCAACAAGTTCAAAAGAAACAGTCATCATCAGCAACCCGTACGTATCCACTGCTGGACATATGTCTCCCATAGCTCTTTCCTTCTTTCTCTGCCCTGTGCGGCTTGCATCCAGTTACTGAGTGATAACACGCTTCAGATCGTCGGTTCATCTGGTTGGTGGGCGTTCTCTACAAAAGAAAGAGTAACGTTAATAAAACAGATATTTGTAATAAACTTGACAGCTTGAAAACAGGTTAAGCTATATTCATTTAAGGAAACAAGGAAAACATTAAATTGAGAATTAGGTATACTCCTCGTCCCGGGCCCTAATCAACTTAAATTGATTTACAAATAAGGCATAATTAGACAAGGTAATTTTTCACGTTTTTAATATTGACTTTTCACTGCAACACAGTTACTTTTTACTGCAATACAAAAGCGATAAGAGTGAGATAGGTAATATTACCTAAGGATAAACATGGGGAACAGATGCTGATATTTAAGCCAATTCATTCAATGTGTTGCATCAAATACTTAACTGCATCATCATTATATTTATACACTGTTCTTAGGCTTCAACGTCATTCGGTAGGGATCTATGGAGGAGTATCACCAAGCCGCAAGCTCTTATCCCTTGCCGTACCGCTCCTCCATAGGCCGATCAGACGCCAGTTTATTCCAGACCAAGTCGTAGATTCTATTGAATTTTATACTACGGCGTTGGCCTTTTTATTAATTTCAAATGACCTGGCTGAGGCTCGAAACTCAATCGCAAATCCACTGAACTTGTCGATCGACTGGGCCTCAGCCAACTAAGCCGTCTAGACGGCCATCATCATTATGTTTGCATTTAAATTGCCAATGATCAATATCATCAGCATAACCATTGTAATTGCAAAGTTCTGATTCGAAAAATTGTAGTCCCTACTAGCGGTATGTCTTTGACAGAAAATGGAATTATTAAAGAAACATCTAACAAACATGGAATATATATTTCTATTGGGATAACTTCTGTGGGCAAAAGGTTTAGTGGGTAAAACAGAATAAATTTTGGCAAAGAGAGTGTAGCTTCGATTGCAGAAAGCGTACTACTCAATATCCCATTAGATCGCTTCTAAAGCTATTTCTGATCCTTTTAAGACTAACTCTTTAGAGAGGTGACAGACATTTGCTTTGTTATTACTGGAAATACCAAAGTGTCCCTTTGCTCAGATGAAACTTTCAGAAGAATGTTTTCCCAGCTGCTTTACTTGGTTTTCTAAAATTTGAGCAACAAAACTATTTTTAAATATATAGGTAAATGTTTACGTAACTTTTATAAAGATACATAAACTAAGAATAACACAGACCTTGAAACTGGTGTAACTACATCTTGGTGGTTACCTAGAAATTTTTTATTGAGAGCCCATTCTAGAACTCGATAAATTGCAAACATTTCTGCAGAGTATAGGGAGCATCGTTAATCTAACGAACTTTAGGAATTCTTTAAAGTCCATAAGGAAAAAATTTCATGTAGCTGTATACCATTAATTACAAAAATTGAAGAAAAAAAATCTTCTGTGTAAAAGGTATATTTATTTGAAAACCCCAATAAAGCCGTACATTAAAAAACAGAACGTTTTTGCTCTAAAGAGAGCATCATCAGTGTCCTTTGAATTTTTTAGTGGTTTGAAATATAATATGTTACTGGCAAAACCCGATTTAAGGATAAACTAGTTTGTTCTAAACGCGTTAGGATAAACTAGTTTAGCCTAGGCCAAACCAGTTTATCCTGATATTATACAGACTCTGCAAGACAAACTGGTAAAGCCTAGTATAAACGTTATAGTATACTTACAAACCCAAAACAAAATGGATAAACGGAATAAAATACTCTGAAATTGGATGTAAGATAATTATTTTTATTAAAACGATAATGATTCGTCGTTAAAACTAGTGGACAATTGGTAATACAAACAATCATATTATAAACAACCTCAATTATAAAAAAATATTATTTATTTTCTTATGGAGTGCTTTGGTAACACTTATATAATTGCATAGTATCATTGCCTTCTTGCACTTGCAAGTTTCAAACCCCCTTCTTCAAGATCCTGAAGAGATCTTTGTCATTATTTTTATTACAAAGCTGTTATTTTTAATTATTAACAATTATCGCTATAGTCCAGGATGTATTGTCGCCCCCGTTAGTGAAGATATTCCGATTCAATTTTTTGCACCAAATTCACTCAAAGAGAGTTCCTTATAACATATCCACAGGGTGCCGGGCGGTGCCGTGATAGAAAAATTGTTTAAATATTTTTTTTAAACAAATTCACAAAAATATTTTTTTTACTTCGACCAATTTTTTTTAGATAAAATTTGTGACATTCTGGGCAAAAAAGTTTCTTGTGATTTTTCTCTAAAATTGATTTTTTTCGAGTTATACGCGATTTAAAATTTGAAAAATACGAAAATGGCCGTAGAACTCGACAACAATCAATTTTAGAGAAAATCGCAAGAGACCTTTTTTGCTGAGAATAACCTAAATTATCTAAAAAATTATTTTTTGAATTTGTTTAAAAAAATTTTTAAACAATTTTTCCACCATGGCACTACCCAGCACCCTGTGGATGTGTTATAAGGACCTCTTTTTGAGCACGTTTGTGCAAAAAAATCTAATCAAAATAGTTTCGCTAACGGGTGCGACGATACAGTTGGACTATATCGCTAATTGTTAATAATTAAGAATAGCAGCTTTGTAATAAAATAATGACAAAATCCCTTCAGGACCTTGAAGAAAGGGTTTAAAACTTGATTTAGTCACTTTTTGAATTTCATAATAATAATTTTTAATCGAGTTATTAAGAGGAAACAGTAGCGATCAACAGGTAGCAAAAACGCGTTCCAAGATTGCGGCTGTAATTTTGAATATTTTTTCGAGATATTTGGCACACGTATTCGTAATATAATAAAGAATGGCGGTACAGAGCCCAATTTGAAAAATATATTAATATGTGGAAATTACTCTGTAATTAAATACAATATTAAAAAAACGAGCCTGTACCGCCATTAAGAAGAACAAAAAAATACACTTTCTTCAAATAAACTTTTTTATCCGATGCCTAGATTGTGTGTCATTTTGGAACTACTAATGAAATAAAAAATTTTAGTAGTTCCAAAATGACACAAAATCTAGGCATCGGATAAAAAAGTTTATTTGAAGAAAGTGAATTTTTTTGTTCTTCTTAATGGCGGTACAAGCTCGTTTTTTTAAAATTATATTTAATTACAGAGTTATTTCCACATATTAATATATTTTTCAAATTGAGCTCTGTACCGCCATTCTTTATTATATTACGAATAAGTGTGCCAAATATCTGGAAAAAATATTCAAAATTACAGCCGCAATCTTGGAACGCGTTTTTGCTACCTGTTGATCGCTACTGTTTCCTCATAAGCCGTGAAAATGGTCATTTTCGCATTGTTCAAATTTTTAATCGCATAGAATTCGACAACAATCAATTTTAGAGAAGAAGGACAAGAGACCTTTTTTGGTCAGAATGACCCAAGTTATGTAAAAAAATATTGTTCGAAATATTGTTCGAAAAAATTATTTTTGTGAATTTGTTTTAAAAAAAATTTTTAAACAATTTTTCGATTACGGCGCCTTCCGGCACCCTGTGAATATATTATAAGGACCTCTTTTTGAGTAAGTTTGTGCACAAAAATCGAATCGGAATAATTTCTCTAACGGGGGCGACGATAGAGCCCGGTCTAAATGCAAGAAGACAATGATATTCCGCAATTCTAAGTGTCCCAAAGCACTCCATGAAAAAACAAATACTAATTTTTATAATTGAGGTATAATTATTGTTTTTATAAAAGAGACACTGATTATTTTTTATATGATTTTTTGTATTTCTAATTGTCCATTAGTTTATGCCGAGTCATTATCGTTTTAATAAAACTGATAGTCTATTATTCAATTACAGAGTATTTTTTTCAGTTTATCTATTTTTTGTTTTGGCTTATATCAGTTTTACTATAATGTTTATACAAGGCCGTACTAGTTTAGCCTGCAGTGCCCGTATTACTATGAAGATAAACTAGTTTGGTCTAGGCTAAACTAGTTTATCCTATCGCGTTTAGGACAAACTAGTTTGTCCTAGACCAAATTAGTTTATCCTGAAATCGGGTTTGGCCGGTAACATAATTAGGTCTGGATCCCGCGTATGAAAAAAAAAGTCGATTAATAGCAAGCTGAAAATTTGTTAATAGCTTAAGGGTGTCTAGTCGGACAAACTTTGATATATGGGAACACTGGAACAGGGGAAGTTTTAATTGTGGAACGGGTTAAAATTTTGGAACGGTCAGACCACGAAAACGGCACATGTATTTTGTCCGACAGAACAGACTTAAACTCTCCGAACAGAGATTAAACTCTCATGCAAAAATGAGGCGCTCAGAGCAACAGTGGCCTAACCCACATCCCACAATTTTACCAAAACGCTTTGATTACATTAAAGTTATGCATTACTTAAGAATTTTCAGATGCAGAGTGGATCAAGCAACCATTGCTTGAGCTACTCTGCATCTGAAAATACTTAAATAAGGGATAACTTTAATGTATTAAAAGCATTTTGGTAAAATTGCGGGATGTGGGTTAGGCCACTGTTGCTCTGAGCGCCTCAAATCAGAGTGCTATTTATCACCAAATGGGCGTTTTAATGAGTGGAACATGTAGAATATGTCAAATGACAGGAATTATGACAGGTGATAAATAGCAGTCTGATTTTTGCATGAGAATTTAATCTCTGTTCGGAGAGTTTAAGTCTATTCTGTCGGACAAAATAAATGTGCCGTTTTCGTAGTCTGACCGTTCCAAATTTTTAACCAGTTCCACAATTAAAACTGCCCCTGTTCCAGTGTTCCCATATATCAAAGTTTATCCGACTAGACACCCTTAAGCTATTAACAAATTTTCAGCTTGCTATTAATCAACTTTTTTTCATACGCGGGATCCAGACCTAAATATACAGCACAACCGACTACAAATCTTGATTTTGGACAATTCGTAAAAATTTTGCATGGATTATCAAGCTGCTATCTGATGCTGAATATAAACTGGAGTCTCGTTGTCACAATTTGGGAAACAAACATTGACTTGGCATAGGAAACATGGAAATTCGATTGAGAAGTTAATTAACCTGAATAGGGTGCGTGTTTCTGAAAATATAATTTTCCTTATTTTCCATAACTTTTCCAAGATAACATTTTTCGTTATCACGACTTGCCGTTATGCCTTTTTTCCAGGTTCTTTATCGTGAAAATGACAAATTTTTAAGAGTTGTCATGTATAGTTCAAAATTAACACCATTAGGTCACCGGTAGCCCTTATTAGACAAGACGAAAACGGCGCGTTCGTTGGAAAAATATTCCCATGAGATTTTTTTGCATAATCACATTCGTCAGACACCCTAGAATAAGGTTCAAGAAGTCGCCCACGCGAAAAGTGGTACAAATTTTTTTTAACAATTTTTTTTTAATCAAATTGCAAAAATCAATATTTTGACCAGGACAAATTTTTTTAGATTTTTCGGACCATTTCGGACAAAAAAGGTTTCTTGTAATTTTTCTCTAAAGTTGATCGTGTTCAAGTTATAAGCAATTTAAAATTTCAAAACGCGAAAATGGCCATTTTTAAAACTTAATAACTCGGTTAACAATTATTATTTAGAAAGTTAGAAAGTGACTAAATCAAATTTAAAGCCCCCCTACATGATGCTGAAGAAATTTGTGTCATTAATTTATTACTAAGCTGTTATTTTTAATTATTAATAATGAGCGATAAGATCGTATTGACGCGGCTGTAAATGTAAGTGCGAGTGAGATGAGCCATTGAACTGCCTGAATGGCATCTCTATCGCACTCATTATGGACGTCCGCCTAATACGTGCATGGCGCTCATTATTATAACTTAAAAATAACAACTTAGTAATCAAATAATGACAAAAATTTCTTCAGGATCTTGTAGGAGGGGATTTAAACTTTGATTTAGTCGCTTTCTGATTTTCATAGTAATACATATCTTTTAAACGAGTTAAGCCTTGAAAATCGCCATTTTTCGTTTCTTTCAATTTTAAAATGTTTTTACCTCGAAAACGATCAACTTTAGAGAAAAATTATATATGATTAAAAAAATTGCTAAAAAAAATTTGGACCACTTTTTGCGTGGGCGACTTCTTGAATCTTATTCTGGAATGTCTCACGAATGTGATAATGCAAAAAAACCTCATGGGAATATTTTCTCCAAAGAACCCGCCGTTTTCGCTTTGTCTATATACCAACATTTTTAAAAATAGAGTCAATATTTTCTATGGATTCATAAAATTGTATAAGGTAGAAAATCGTCGCAACACATGCGATTTTCTTAACAAAAGGAAATTCAATTTTCCTGTGAAAGTTTCCTAGGAAACCGAGAGTTTTCACAAATTTTACTCTCATTGAGTGCTCACGATTTCTATCTATTTATCAAATTATCTAATTATCCAATTCTGTGCATTACCTCGATGTTGGTGCGACATGTTCGGTGCAGGATAAAGAAGAATGCGTCGGTACACCCACATTTCAAATGCTTCTAGTTTTTCATTTTTCAATTACAAATTCCACTAACATTATACTATCTCTGGTTCTTCGTACCCCTACCACGCTCTCTCTCTCATTTCTCTATCAACAGTAACTCCTTTTCTAGTGTTGATAAACTAGTTAAGAAACTTAGTTATACCTGCATTCCTAGCTATTTAAAATAAAAATTTATTGAAAACAAAAAACGACACCTGTAATTTAAATGACAACAAGTACCAAAGTACCTTAACAAAACTGTAAAGCAATCACCTAACAATATTTAATACCGTGAAGCAGACAAAGTAGGGATATCTTCAGCAAGAAATCGAGTAGGCCAGTCACGGTGAGCTGTTTGGTAGCGCACGAGTACCCATTTCTTGTTTTCTTCTTGTGATATCAACAGAGGTACCACCGGCGCGAGATACGCAAATTATAATACACGTAAGAAAGTGCATCTCTGCGCTCTATTTCTACATTTTTTTTATGCAATTTGGCTGTTATCTACATCCAACATTCCTGTGTATATTTCGGTTGATACAAGGTGGTGAAAGTACTTCTTGTGAAACTTTGTTGTGTTCTAGTGGAAGTGTTTTCTCGACTTTTTGGTGTTTATGACTGTTGATACATTGAGGATACAAATTTTTTTGGGAACAAGAATATTTTACTTGGTGAGTTTATATTTATATTTATTGGTAATATAAAATTAATCTATATGAATGCACTTTTACATGTTAAATGGAAAAGTTTTAAAAAACATTAATAAGGGTTACAAATTTAAATAAGTAAATTAAACATATACCTATATCGATACATTTCGTCACATTTTTGTATAGGAATTTTTTAAATTCAAAATTCAAATTAATTTACTGATGTAAGTTTGCCAATAGCCTAACTAACACACGTCAAAAATAAAAGCAGAAGAACAAGAATTATTAAAAAATCCTAAATTCTAGATACTTAAAAATAAAAAACACATATCAGTTTGACTTAAAATAGTTTAAAATTGAAGTTTCATATATTTCTCACTACTATTAATTATACTTTTAATTTGAGTTCTGTGACGACCCTTTAAGGCCATCGGTACATAATTCGCAAATATTTTACGGCTATCCCTACTTTTTCTATCTTTACATGGCAAATTACGTGTAGTAAACTTCACTGGTATGGATATGCAAACATTACTAGAATGTCATTCCACTTAAAAATGTCAAATATCTGTGGCAAAAAGTTTATCTAATGCCATCCCCTCTTTGTGAACACACACACACACACACACACTTGAAAATGTCATCATTAACTTAAAGAGATGGCTTTTGAATGTCCTTGGATAACTGTTATTTGTATAATTGCAAATTATTAATTCAGTTAATAAATGTGATAATTTTTTCACTAACTATGTATTCAGTGATTGTAATAATTTATATGTACAACAAAAACTAATACTCCATCGAGAAAAGAGGAAAAGTGTTGAAGTGATATTTTAATAATATATTGTTACTATGGAACGCATAGAATTTTGAACATCTTTAACAACAAATTACTTGGATCGGAGAATATATTATCCTGATGTATTCTCTGCTTGGATCTTCCACAAATAATACACAATAAATAACTTTTTATTAAGTTCACGTCTTAAATCCATTATTTATCAAATACACTATCAATATTATTTAATCAACAACTCAAATAAATATTCCCGATGCCATGTCGCCATGTCAAATATTTAAAATTGTCACTGATTGACACTGTCTGGCTGACAATATGCTGACAATATTCTATTGACTGAGTGCGTTGTAAGACAAAGATAGATTTGGAAAATATTACCACGGATATTGTGTTCATTTTTTTGGAATCCTAAAAAAACCAATAAATATTTTTGAAAAATTTAAACGCGGAATGAAAGACTAAATTATTACCGAAGGCCGAAAGTCCCTTAGAATAAATAAAAAGTTTATTTTGAATGAGATATTTGAAATTAAAAATCACCAGTGCACAGATAGTGCATTCGATTACATGAAATCAACCCCAACTCAAGAATATCCGTCACAAAGAAATCATAGCATGTGATCTGTCTTTAAAAAGACAACCACATGCAACGGTGACATTAAAGTTCTCGCGTTAGAGATCTCATAGTAAATCACGATTTTAAAATAAATTTGTTTTTCCTGGTTTTCCCTCGTGATTTACTATGAGATCTCTAACGCGAGAATTTTAATGTCACCGTTGCATGTGGTTGTCTTTTTAAAGACAGATCACATGCTATGATTTTTTTGTGACGGATATTCTTGAGTTGGGGTTGATTTCATGTAATCGAATGAACTATCTTTCAGTAAAGTCGTCCCAGGAACGCAACTCATAAATATTGGCAATATCATTTTAAAGTCTTCTACTTTAAAATGTATCATATGTATCTGAATTGCCGATATAAATGAGTCAAATTAAATAAATTATTAGAAGAATTTTTTTACTAAGCAACAACATTTTTGTTTATGTTAGTAGTATTTTGTATTTTGACAACGGCACCCGATTTGGGCGTCGAAACGTTAATAAAAATCATTTTTTAATAATATTGTGGCTTATTTCCCATTATAAATAGTTAAAATTGTAAAAATGCCACAAGAAAATAGCTTCAGAACAACATTTTTAAACTTAACCTCAAATATATGTTCTTAACAGAAGTCATTATTTTTGGTGCAGAAAACAGAGTTTGGTTTATAGGATACTTATAGCAATCTTTAAAGCAATAAATTTAGATTATTAGAGTATTAGATCATTGTCATACTTACAGCAAAGTTTTTTTATTTAGAATAAATGACTCGACAACTCAGGCCATAGGCATGGTACTAGTCCATGTGGTGAAACCGCTCCCGTCTGGAAAAATTTCTGATTCGGTTTCTTTGTGGATTCCTGTTCAAAAATGTCCCCTTTAAACAAATCCGAAGGGTGCCGGGCGGTATTTTTGGGCAGAAATTGTTTAAACAATTTTTTTTTTAAATAAATATCACGTTTTTTAAATAAATTTTAAAGATCACGTTCTTTTGGTCTCGAACATATATTTTTAGGTTTTTTGGATCATTACAAATAAGAAAGGTATCCTTTAATTTTTCTCAAAAATTGATAGTTTTTGAGTTATAGGCGATTTAAAATCTGAAAAATGAAAAAATACGCATTTGCGAGGCTTAAAAACTCATATTTAGATTAGTATTTTTAAGGGTGCCATATACTTAAATTAAAGATTAAACATTCAGCTTAAAGATTCTGAAGAGTGATCTCGTCTACCCTTAACTTATACCATTGTTTTTTAATTGTTAAATATGCGTGTTTATCCGATTTTTTTGCCGGTGCGGCGCGCTCTATTTCAAAAATCTCATATTTTCCTCCGAAAAATATTTTTTCTAGATTCTTTGGTATATTCTAAATAAAATAAGTTTCTTAAATTTTTTCTGAAAACTGAAGAGTTTTAAAGTTATAAGCGATTTAAAATCCGAAAAGTGCCAAAAAAACGCATTTTCGGATTTTAAATCGCTTATAACTTTTGAGAAAAATGTCAAGAAACTTATTTTACTTAGAATGTCCCAAAGAATTTAGAAAAAATATTTTTCGGAGGAAAATAGGAGATTTTTTAAATAGAGCGCGCCGCACCGGTAAAAAAATCGGATGGACATGCATAATTTAACAGTTACAAAACAACGGTTTAAATTAAGGTTGGACGCGACCACTCTTCAGAATCTTGAAGATGAATGTTTAAACTTCAATTTAAGTATATAGAAACCTCAAAAATATTAATTTAAATATGAGTTTTTAAGATTTTCAGATTTTAAATCGCTTATAACTCGAAAACTATCAATTTTTGAGAAAATTTATAAGATAACTTTCTTGTTTAGAATGACCCACAAAACTTAAAAATATATGTTCCGGAGCAAAAAAAACGTTATCTTTTGTATTTGTTTAAAAAAATTGTTTAAACAAATTCTGCCCAAAAATTCCGGCCAGCACCCTTCAAATTTGTTTAAAGGGCACATTTTTGAATAGGAATCCACGAAGAAACTGAATCAGAAATTTTTCAAGGCGGGAGCGGTCTCAACTATACATATAGTCGTAAGCGGACTCACCACAGTTGATTTCGCAATCAGATTATAGCGTAATGTGTTTGTTGAGTAAATATCTTGTTACTTAGTAAAGTCGACTTCATTTTACGTACAAAAAGACGCTAATTATATCCGAACGTCTGCGGTTCCTCCGGTGGGTGCCGGTCAGCAAAGTTTTTGTTGGATGAAAATGTGAGATTTTTTTAGCTGAAAATCAGTCAACTACATAACTCAAACAGCGATGCCAATATAACGAAACGTAATTTCCCTTATAAATAGGCAATTACCTTTATTTTAGAATAACAAAAATTCTTTAAATTACAAAATCTGACTTAAAGAGAAAGTATTATTGGCGATAATGACGAAAAAATAGACCAGGATATAGCAAAAATAGGAAGGAAATTACCTATTAAGATAATATTTATAAGTTTTAACACAAAAAGAGACTACGCAACTTAGTTTTTGTCACATATATTCTACATAAACTTGAAAGTGACTTAATTTAGGAGCACAACGAGGAAAGGTAAATAATGATTCGTGTTGTTTGTTTAGTAGTGAAGCAGGTTTATGTAAGAACGGTCGCGAACAAGTTGTACATACACATACTGTTAAACCGAAAGTGTGTTACTGGGAAATACAGCAGTTATTAATTTTACTGACAAACTTTTATTTATTATAGCGTGCCAATGATAAGGAGCTTTATATTAGCAAATAAAGCTAACAATGGAATGTAAGACAGGCATCAGACAGATAATCTACCAAGTAAATGATTCGAAGTCATTTTAGTGACACTTTTAATGATACCAAGCAATTGGATTTCTTAAAACTTAAGTTTTCACCCTATGTGACCGGAAGTCGAACTGAAATTCGATATTTGTACGAGTTTAAAATAGTACTCCCAATTGCAACTCTGAAACCGGAAGTCCGAGGTCAAATTTCTCACCTTTAAAACTAGCTTTTGATTATAAGCTCTTATTCGACATCTCGTTTGTCATTCTATCTTTTTTAATGCTGAAGGAGTTGTGTTCGCGAACACACAGACGGACGCACAGACAGACACGAACCGGAAGTATATATTTTTTCTCTTCTTGTTAAGGCACGTCGAAAAATATATAGCTTTATTTCGGCCACTTTAGAACAGTACTTCCTATTACAACTCTGAAACCGGAAATCCCAGATCAAATTTCTCAACCCTAATACCATCTTTCAGTTATAAGCTTTTGATTGACACGTCATTTGTCATTTTATCTGTTTTAATAACGGAGAAGTAATATTCGCGGACATACGGACAGACGGACAGACAGGCATGAAACCGGAAGTATATATTTGTTCTCGGCTAACGCGCGTCGAATAATACACCGCTTGTACAATTTCGGGGACTTTAAAACAGTACATCCGGTTTCAACTCTAAAACTGGAACTCCGATGTCAAATTTCTCACTAGTAGCACCATCTCTGGCTTATAAACCATTTCTTACGCCCATATTTTCTTCGGTAAATCTAGATCTATTGCTCCTACAAAAAAAGTTTCGTTTTTTAGTTTTACATTTGGCGAGATAGGAAATGTAATGTTTATTGTTTAAAAAATAGCAATAATTGGGACAAACCTGAAATAAATGGAGTTTTTCCTTAAATTTTTTTAAGAACACATAGTAAAACTGAAATGTGTGTGAAAATGTGCGTGAAAATTGTTGAAAAATATTGCAAATTTGTCAAATTATGCTTGGCCCAAAATAGGCACTTTAAAGTCATAAAATTATTTATTGCAAATATCCCTCTTGGTAATTATAATAGGTGTTTGAAAATATAACTAAAAAAAGATTAACATCGGATGAAAGAAAGCCGAGAAAATGTAATTTTTTGAAATAGCTGATTCCCTTTTGGCTCTGCGATTTAACTCCCCCCACCATAGCTTTAAAAAAATCCCTACTCTCCAAGTTGTCAGATTTAAATTATTCAAAGTGCATTTGAAAAGCTGAGTTTTTTTTTCTAAATGTAACAAAACTTTCGAATATTCAAATTGCTTATTTTGGGCCCAGCACAATTTTTCAAATTTGAAATTCTTTATGCGAAATCTGGATTGTAAAATTAATATGCAAAATTATTAAACCGATCCTAACGAAATTTAGCACAACTTGCAGTCGTATTATAACGATTTTGTAGGCAGTTTATAAAGGCTCTAAGTTATATTTAGATGTCGAAACAACTTAAAAAAAAACACCATATAGCTTAGCATCATAGTCCATGATCTTTAATTTTAATGACTCACCCTGTATATTTTATGTCATTTTAAGCTACTTAACGAGCTCATCTCAAAAAGTATGTTATGTGAAGTCTACTATGAATAATACAAGGTGAAACTTTTAAATTATTTAAAAATTTCGTCAAGGTATTAAATACAATACCCAATAATATTGATACCTACTTACTTTATAAAATTGATGTCTTTATTCAGTAAATTTGAAAAATGATACCCTTATTTAAAGTGTGAAAAATTATTAATTTAAAAATTTTATGTAGGTATTTAATATCTTGACGAAAATTATACATTGAAATTTTCACCTTGTATTATTACAAGTGCCAATCTTGTGCGAATCACTCTGTTATTGCAAATTAATCTTTAAACTTCAACTTGTTATTGTAAATTAATGTTTAAATTTTAGTAAATTGTATTTGTTATTGTTTTTATTTATGATTCTTGTAAGCTTTGTCTATAAAATTATTAAATTTTTCATGACAATAAAGCATATAGACTAAGAGCCGCTATAGGTGAAATTTATTAATCATTTTAGGCACGATGGGACCCTATAACTTAAATAGTAGAACCTAAAAGAAAAGGTTTGAACACTGTGCCGTCACTTTTCAGTGGCACATGCGTCGACAGTGGCGCATCAAACTTTCCACTTATGGACGGGATAAATAAATTTAAAGGTACCCTCCCTTAATAACAGAATTCAATTTTTTTATTTTTTTAAGTTCTATGTGATTAACACATAAGGTTCAGCGTAATTCTAACCCACCACCCCTTCCCCCTGCCCCCACCATCAAAAACTTCATTTTTCGTTTTTATTTTTTTTTGCTGGGATGCAATCAATTTTAAGATTTCAAAAAATTCACAGGCATAGTTGAGGCTTTTATAAAACATATTTATTTTTTACAGACCCGTAGGTAGAGTGTACATAACCTCAAAAAATAAAAAAAAAATTTTGAAAAAAGCGTATAACTTTTTTTGGGGAATAGCTGCAGGTCTAATTTTTTCTTAATCTTGTGTGTTTTATCAAACACTATATTTCTAATTTTTTTTTAGATTTTTCCGTAATGCTCACCACCTTCAAGAATCCGAAAAACTGCTTTTTGGGGGGGTTTTGGGGGATTTTCCCTATTTTATAGACTTCATAATATATCAAATCAATTTCGATTTTATAGGATATATGTAACTTGAAGTAAGTGAGTCCTTTAGAATATTTAAAAATGGGAGAAACACGTTCAAACCTCCCAAAACCCCCTTAAAAAACAGTTTTTTGGATTTTTGAAGGTGACCAGCGTTAGAGAAAAATCTGAAAAAATTTAAAAATATAGTGTTTGATAAAATACACAAGACTAAGAAAAAATTAGAGCTGTAGCTATCCCCAAAATAAAGTTATATATTTTTTTCCAAAAAAAGAATTTTAAAATTTTTTTGAGGTTATGTAAACATAACCTACAGGTCTATAAAAAGTAGACGTATTTTATAAAAGCCTTAACTATGCGTGTGAATTTTTTGAAATTTTAAAATTGATTGCATCCCACCAAAAAAAATAAAATCGAAAAATAAAGTTTTTGATGGTGGGGGCAGGGGGAAGGGGGTGGTGGCTTAAAATTACGATGAATCTTATGTCTCAATCACATAGAACTTAAATAAATGAAAAAAATTGAATCCTGGTAGTGAGGGAAGGTATTTTTTAATTTATGTATCCCGACCATAAGTGAAAAGTTTGATGCGCCACTGTCGACGCATTTTCCACTGAAAAGTGACGGCACAGTGTTCAAACCTTTTCTATTAGGTTCTACTATTTAAGTTATAGGGTCCCGTCGTGCCTAAAATGATTAAGAAATTTCACCTATAGCGGCTCTTAGTCTAATATTTCTATTCAATTCTAAACAGTGCATATTTGAATTTAAAAATTGACGCAGCTTATCGTTTTTTACAATTTTTTAAAATAATGACACAAACAATTTTATTCCATAAGTGGTTTCCATACATTATAATTTCAAATTTCCACCCTGTATTATTTATAATACAGCATACATAATATAGTTCATTGAAATCAGGTTTTTAAGCAGCTTTTAAAAATGTACAAATATATAGGGTATTCCCTTAAAAATAACGCTTATGCTAGGCTTGCGTGAATTATCTTGTACATGCGAATTTGTTTAAAAAGCGCGCATTTATATACAGGGTAGCGATAAAGTATGGAAACGGTAATTTCTCGGAAACCGCTAGAACGATTTTTATAGATTTTGGTGGGTAAGGGTCTTCTAATGAAGCCGATATTATAGTGGTAATTACATTGTTGTCAAATCTTCCGTTTTTCTGGATATCTAATGAACTTTCTTATTTTAAATGGAATACCTTGTATATTTTTTGCGTTTTGAAGTCCTTAAGAAATCCTGATTACTTTTCATTAGATATTCCCTATACCTAAATGGTATAATTTCGGAGTTATTGCTACATTTATTAAAAAAAAAAAAGATTTTAAACAAACTATAAAAATCATTTTTTTCGGCCCGGATAGACATTATTTTAGCATCTTTGGATTATTGCAAACAAAAAAGGTCTTTTGTCATTTTCCTCTAAAGTTAATCGTTTCGAGTTATAAACAATTTAAAACTGAAAAAATTCTAATAATGACGATAGTCTAGGTTAAAAAACACAAGTAAAAAATATTATTTTTGAAACTTTGAAGCACTTAAATTCAAGTTCAAAGCTCATTGTATCCGCTAGCGATAAGTGATTTGGTCTTCTTTCATTTTAAAACATCGTTTTTTAAATGTTAATGTAACCCGATTGCCTGTTCTCTCATATGCGCTTCATTAACAATTAAAAAAACAATATTTTAGAATAAAACGTGCCAAAAACTTTTATAGGGAGCTGATAGAAGAAAGTTTGAACTTGAATTTACGTACTTCGTAATTTTTAAAATTATGTTTTTTACTTGTGTTTTTGAACCTTAATTGAACCTTCAGTTTTAAATAATTGTTTATAACTCAGAAACGATTAACTTTAGAGGAAAATGACAAAAGACCTGTTTTGTTTCTAATGATCCAAAAAACCTAAAATAAAATCTGCTCGGGCCGAAAAAAAAAATGATTTTTATAATTTGTTTAATTTTTTTTTTATAATAAATGTAGCAATAACTCCGAAATTATAGCATTTAGGTATAGGGAATATAACATGAAAAATAATTAGTATTTCTTAGGGACTTCAAAACGCAAAAAAATACAGGGTGTTCTATTTAAAATAAGAAAGTTCATTAGATTTACAGAAAAACAGAAGGTTTGACAACAATGTAATTACCACCATAATATCGGCCTCATTATAAGACCCTTAACCACCAAAATCTATAAAAATCGTTCGAGCGGTTTCCGATAAATTACCGTGTTTCCATACTTTATCTCTACCCTGTATATAAAAATCGAAGGGTCTCAGCATTTTTTATGATTTTGTAAAACAAGTACAGATATAATTTTATTCCACAAGAGCCCTTCACCCTATATAAGGTGCATGGTGAAGTGACTCCAGCAAAAAAGTATAGATTCTTATGGAAATGGTCCAATTCAAAACAGATCTCCTCTGGACTAATAAAATAAAATAAATAATTCAGTTTACATCAAAATCTCAGTCTTAAAAAAATGTCACGCTACCGAAAATTAGTGTTTTTCAGGTCTCCCCAGGCTTCCAGACTTGCGTACGCCCTCGAATTACCCCGTCTCGGTCTGAAAAACACCACTTTCGGGTATTGTAACGTAAATTTCTATTTTAATCTAACTACTGACATATCTATTTTGGGGTTGTTTGTGCTTTATATAATTAATGTGTGTATCAAAAATATTGCATAGGTGAAAAGGTGAAAATCTTGTAACTGAAAAATTTGTATAAAATGAGTTACTTCGGTTTTCGCTTTAGAATAAGTATATCGGCACCTATTAAACAGCGGCAACGGTTACAGCTGGGAAAATTTCCGGAAGGCTTCCAGAAGGCTTTCCCAGCTGTAACCGCTGCGCTGTTTAATTTGTGCCGATACATATCTAAATAAAACTTCTGCAAATTCTTGCAAAAATGCTCACTATAAATAGGCATATTTTGGAAAATTGAAGAAATTAAAATAAGCAAATTCCTTTCTTTTGAATTAAGAATAGATTATATGTCCATGATTACTTCATTCCTAGGAGATTAGACCAATAGAAAGCTACATAAATACAAATTACAGCGATTATTTTTTAATGATTTTAACTTCCAATCGTATAGTAAGATATTTGATCACGTGTTTAATTCCGTCCAATCAGATTAAAATTATACTGAGAATTATCTACTGTAGAAAATTACCGACAGAATTTTTTTAAGTAGATTGTTTCTGTTTAATGCCAACCAGTTTCCTAGTTTTGACAACTGTCATATTTAAGGAAATATCCATAATATACGTATTAAAAAATAATCTTACGAATATCACACGACAGTAAGAATAAATAATAATAATAATGCTTCATTTTTACTCAAATTTGTTGTCATTGGGCAATAACCACTCGAGCCCTGCGGGCTCTCGTGTTTATTGCCAGACAACAAATTTTCGAAAAACTGTCGCATTATTTTCAATTTATTCTCACTCTTTTGTGATATTATACCCGATTATTTCATTCATAGGAGATTCTGACCAATAGAAAGCTACAGAAATGCAAATTAAGGTGATAATTTTTGATAATATCCCGTCGTTAAGCATATTACGTCAGATGCCCTTCGTTGCTAGGAAAAAATACATTCAGTGACATTAAGGTGAAACAGTAGCGATCAACAGGTAGCGAAAACGCGTTCCAAGATTGCGGCTGTAATTTTGAATATTTTTTCGAGATATTTGGCACACGTATTCGTAATATAATAAAGAATGGCGGTACAGAGCCCAATTTGAAAAATATATTAATATGTGGAAATTACTCTGTAATTAAATACAATATTAAAAAAACGAGCTTGTACCGCCATTAAGAAGAACAAAAAATACACTTTCTTCAAATAAACTTTTTTATCCGATGCCTAGATTTTGTGTAATTTTGGAACTACTAATGAAATAAAAAATTTTAGTAGTTCCAAAATGACACAAAATCTAGGCATCGGATAAAAAAGTTTATTTGAAGAAAGTGTATTTTTTTGTTCTTCTTAATGGCGGTACAGGCTCATTTTTTTAATAATGTAATTAATTACAAAGTAATTTCCACATATTAATATATTTTTCAAATTGGGCTCTGTACCGCCAATCTTTATTATATTACGAATACGTGTGCCAAATATCTCGAAAAAATATTCAAAATTACAGCCGCAATCTTGGAACGCGTATTTGCTACCTGTTGATCGCTACTGTTTCCTCTTAATGACAATTAATGTTTTAAAAATTATAAAAGTGATGACTTTCAATCGTCATATTATATTTATAAAAACTGTGTGTTTAATGGTACTTTGTACTTACATAAATAAATTACAATTAAATTTTGGTTTTGAACAGTTTTATTCATGAAATAATCGCAACAAATTGTACGCGATCTCTGAAATTAATATAGAATTTTTACTCTCGTGACATTTTGACATAAATTCACTCGCCTTCGGCTCGTGAAATTAAAACTGTCAAAGTGTCACTCGGGAAAAATTCAATAATTTCAGAGCTCTTGTGCAATTACTACTGATTATTTCATTCATAAGAGATTCTGACCAATAGAAAGCTACAGAAATGCAAATTAAGGTGATAATTTTTGATAATATCCCGTCGTTAAGTATATTACGTCAGATGCCCTTCGTTGCTACGAAAAAATACATTCAGTGACATTAATGACAATTAATGTTTTAAAAATTATAAAAGTGATGACTTTCAATCGTCAAATATTTATAAAAACTGTGTGTTTAATGGTACTAATTTGTACTTACATAAATAAATTACAATAAAATTTTGGTTTTTAACAGTTTTATTCATGAAATAATCGCAACAAATTGCACTCGATCTCTGAAATTAATATAGAATTTCAGAGCTCTTGTGCAATTACTACTGATAATTTTTGATAATATTCCGTCGTCAAGCATTACGTCAGATGCCCTTCGTTACTACACTGAATTGAACATTCAGTGACAATAATGACAATTAATGTTTTACAAACTTTCACAGAGCACACCAAGAAACAGGTTTAGCAAATATTCAGGTGAAGATATCAATAGAATATTAGTTAAAATTATAAATTATAAATTACATATAATATGTAAAAATTATACTCGATCTCTAAAATTATTACCTACCGACTTGTTGCCCTTGTGACACTTTCGACATAATTTCACTACCTAAACTGTGAAAATTTCAGTCTCGGAACAAATCGATAATTTTAGAGCTCTCGTGCAATTACTACTGATAATATTGGGATAGTATACGCTTTTAATGGTTCTAAGCTCTTAGTATTTTACATATTATGCAATAATAATATTATATTACGCAACGAGCATTTAATGATGGTCATTATGAAGCGAGTATGAGGGATAAGAAACGAGCCGTATGAGGCGAGTTTCTTATAGAGTACGAGCTTCATAATGATAATTAAATGCAAGTGTCATACGCTATGAGCTCGTAGGTAGAGGGGATAATTAAAAATTCGCGAGCGCCAATAGTGACAAGTCTGTAAGCTTTTACTGGAAATTTGACATAAATGTCAAAGTGATTAATTTAAAACATTGAAATTAAAAACATTAATAGGAAATAATATTAGTTGGTCAAAGCTGTGGTGTATATTTTTACCGTAAATATACTTACATTTTAAATACTGAATTTAAGTTTTTTTAATATTTCGTAATATGTAATTATAAATTGATCTAAGCGCCATCTACACGATAATTGTGAAAGTATCCGAAGTGAGAAATTAATAATAGAACGTTAAAATGATTAGCAAAACCTTTAAAAAATCGATTACAATTTAATTACTTTTTTGCGTTGTAAATATTAAACGATAACAATTAAATAATAAATTTAAAAATTACCGGTGAAAGTTGCATTAGTAATCCGCTAGAAGCGACACCAGCGAAGCTCAGAGCGTATACACTATTTTTTCTATGATCATTCACAACAAAAATATATTCAAATTTATTAATTTTGTAACGCAAACAAATTAAGTAGTTTGTCAGTGTGACAGTTTGTTTACATATTGAGAACTGTCAAAACGTATGTATCGCGAATGCCATATCACGATTCTATTGGTTAAAAGTCTGTAATTTAATGAAAATCTGTATCATAATGGTAGGGGAGCCCAAGAGGGGGTTTTTGCAGTTACTCGAGCGCGTCAGATTAGCATATGGGAGAAACCTGGTACCCTGCAGATGTACCTCTAACATATATTGGCTCTTAACACAGGGGAGTTCGTTAAGGGGGGCCCGAAAAAAAAAATCTATCCTTAAAAAAACTCGAAATTGTCAGATTAAGATAAGGTAAGTTAAGTACATGCAAAAGAGTGTATATTTAAAAAATCTGACGATTTGAGCCTGGCGTAAGGAAATGGGTGAGTCCCAAAGTTTCACAAGAAAAAAGCGAGTATTTAGCGAAATGAATGACAGATCGAAAAACTAAAAAATATGTGCCCAATATTTTTTAAAAATCTATCGAATGATACCAAACACGTCTTCCCGCGGAGAGGGGTGGGGGGTAAATTTAATATTTTAAATACGAATCCCGCGATATTTCGCGAAATGAACATCAGATCGAAAAACTGTAAAATACACTTATTCAATATTTTTGAAAAATCTATCGAATGGTACCAAACACGACCCCCCATGGATGTGGGGTGGGGGGTTACTTTAAAATCTTAAATAGGAGCCCTCATTTTTTTTGCAGATTTGGATTCCTTACGTAAAAATAAGTAACTTTTATTCGAAACATTTTTTTGAATTATGGACAGATGGCGTTATAATCGGAAAAAACGATTGTTGGAAATGGAAAATTAAATTAAAAAATGGCAAGCGCCCACTAAAATGGAAAACTTTACTTAACTTTTTTTGGTTTTAGGACCTACTCTTCACAACCCAATAGGTCCCCAAAGCGCTCGAGTGACTGCACATTTAGCATACTTTGCTCCCCTACCATAATGAAGTTCATTATGATACAGGTAGTGACATCATAATTGATATATTATAGTATGAGAACAGAAAAATATAAATGCTGATCCAATAAACTTTCATTATTAGTTCCCATATCTTTAGTTAAGAGTACTCAGATTAAGTTAGGTAAAAATAGGTCGCTTAAACCAATTCAGTTGCACAGTTGTTTATTTACTTTTCCATTATTATCAAAATTAAAGTATACTTGTTCGTAACGTTTTCGGACCTATAAGTTCATCCTCAGTGAACTCTTATACATACTTGCTTCATAGCCCCAAAACCAAACAGTGGTTGGATTTAAAACGCAATTTACATTGCTAAATTGTAAAATTGAAACGGCTTAAAGCCGATGAATACATTAACATGAATCGGGAATATGAAGAATCTCTACACGAACAAAATCAATCAACCATCTTGGTCTACATACGTCTGCCAACAAAATAACTATTTATAAATCTATTTATCCGTTTTAAAACGAATATTTATCTGATAAATAGACTCATAAATAGTTACAATATGACGAACAAACAATAGAATAGAACACATGCCTAGTTAAAATTATACTCAAGTAAGCATCATTGATGTAAAAACAATGGCATATCAAAAAATATTTATTGGCATGTTCGTAAATTATTGTTACATTTTACGAACGTGACTGAACTATAAAACATTTATTACCACTCATTAGCTTGTAAATTAAGAAATAACTCTTTAGTTGTTGTTTTTGCGAACAAGTTTAGCTGTCAATTTCCGTTCAAAACAATATAGTCCAGGCTGTATGCACGCCCCAGTTAGGTAAATTATTCCGATTAGTATTTTTTACACAAACTTACTCAAAGAGAGGTCCTTATATCAAATCCTTTATTCCAGACATTTTTTTCAATTATGGATAGATGGCGCTATAATAGCAAAAAACGATTGTTGGAAATGGAAAATTAAATTAAAAAATGGAAAGTGTCCACGTAAATTTATTAATTAAATTAATTAAATGGATTATTAATTAAATGGAAAAATTTACTGCTGTAAATAGTTGGGGGAGATGGTGTCACCGTGTCTAATTCCTCGCTCAATTCTATATATATCGGTAATGTCATGGAGTTTAGCAGATGCTGTTGGATCTGTTGTCTTCAATTCTTCCTGTGTTCTGCCCAGTTGCATTTTAACATGGCAATATTTTGGATTACTTCTGTTACTTTCGATCATCTTACATCTTCAATAAATTTGCGATTGCTGGAGCTTAATGTGGAGCATTCTCAGCTCCATAGCTCCCTGAGTCACTTTTTTTGAGTCATGGCAGGGTCAACCTGGCAGGGTGCCAGGAGGTATCGTGGTCGGAAAACTGTTTACACCTTTCCTTTAATGTTACTGGGAAGGAACAGGTGTAACTATTGCTGTTTACTTTCCATTTATTTTATTTATTTATACAAAACCATACAAAAACTTAAATATATTTTTTTGTGACGTTAATTACTGAAAAGGTACAGGTGTACCTAGGTATAGACACCCCAGCAAGTTTCGGGTGGGTGTTTTAAAATTTAAAAATTAATATTAAATTTAGATATAATGGGTTTCCCTTTTACCAAGGATATTTGCCTATTACCATATGTTGGGCTTGCAATGCAGTGCATCATAAAAATAATCTTTAAAATAATAATAAAACCATTTAAATCTATTGTAGGTACATGTGTATTACCTTTTAGGAAATCGACGTATTTGTAATATTTATAATATTTTAGGTAAAATTGCCGGTATTATAAAGGTTAAACAATTTTTTTAAACAAATTCAAAATATAAATTTTTTCACTTCGTACAATTTCTTATTCAGATTCCTTGGTTCATTGTGAGCAAACAATTTTGTAATGAATCTCGTGTGATTTTTCTCTAAAATTGATTGTTGTCGAGTTATACGCGATTCAAAATTTTAAAAACGCAAAAATGGCCATTTTCAGTGCTTAAAAACTCGGTAAAGTTGTATTTTTTAAATGGAACACCCTGTATATTAAATCATTTTTGAATATATTATTTAAAAATATGAAAAATTTGTAAAAGGTCTTATAGGCCTGAAGTTAATAATTTTCGAAATATTTACATTTTTATTGAGAAAAATGGTAATATTTATAGGGTTGTGGATTATGTTTCCAAGGAAATAAAAATTTAGGTGATAGGTCAAAGTTTTTAAAATATAGTGTTATTTTTAAATCATTTAATATTTTTTACTTTTAGCCATAAAATATACAGTGTGATCACTATTTGCAAATACAAAATTTTCTCATTTTTTTTAAATGGGACACCCTGTATATTATTTTTGCGTTTTGTAGTAAATATTACAATTTTTCTTTTGGTATAAGGTTGTATGTACCTAGCGTGTTTCGTTTTGTAGATATTTAAAAAAAAACTATAGATTTTACGTTTTTGCGGATTTTTTATTTATAAATTTTTTTGCAAAAAAAATAATTATAATCTGGTTTTAGAAACATACACTAAAATATAAAATATGAAAATAAAGACGTAATTAAAAATTAAAATAAATCGTATGCTAGTACAATTCAATTGAATTTAATAACTTTAAATTATTTTACAAAAAATATTTTACCCTATTAATGAATCCATAAATTAGTTACTAAATTTAATAAACAACCAAATTTTAAATCAACCGTAGTAATCCTTCTACCGCAGCAACTTTCCTGTACCAAATTAATTGTTAGTTATATTGTAATTACGAGTAAGATCAGTTAATAACTTTTTAATTTACCTACATCTTGAAAACGTATAAAGTATACTTTGAAACAAATGAACGTTATGGAAGTATACTAAGAAGCAAATATGTAGTATACCCTATTCCACGAACATACGCCTGTTTTGGATTACTTCGACAACGAATATTTTACTGTGCAAAATAAGAAGAACGAAAGTAAATTGCAAATTACATTGTTGTTTATTAGAATAATTATTAGCGCCATTTACTTTCGTACTTCTTATGTTGCACAGTAAAATATTCGTTGTCGAAGTAATCCAAAACAGGCGTATGTTCGTGGAATGGCCCATATCTATGTACCTACTCGTGTCACAAAAGCTGGTAATAATTTCTAATGGTTTCGCCCAAAACAAATATCATATCCAAAAATTTTTCGGTTAAAAAATTAAAATTTACAATATAAAAAATTGTTACAAAAATTGCAACTACAAAAGTATTACCAGCTTTTGTGACACCAGTAAATACTATTTATATTAATAAATAATTTGGCTGATACATTTAACAATTCATTTGTTTCAAAGCATACTTTATAATAATTTTTATATTCTCAAGATTATGTAAGTAAATTTAAAAGGTAAATTAAAAGTACATATAACTAAATACAATTTAACTAACAATTAATTTGGTACAGGAAAGTTGCTGTAGTAGAAAAATTACTACGGTTGATTTAAAATTTGGTTGTTTATTTAATTTAGTAACTAATTTATGCATTCATTAATATGGTAAAATATTTTTTGTAAAATAATTTGAAGTTATTAAATTCAATTGAATTGTACTAGCATACGATTTATTTTAATCTCTAATTACGTTTTTATTTTCATATTTTATATTTTAGTGTATGTTTCTAAAACCAGATTATAATTATTTTTTTTGCAAAAAAATTTTTAAATAAAAAATCCGCAAAAACGTAAAATCTACAGTTTTTTAAAATATCTACAAAACGAAACACGCTAGGTACATACAACCTTATACCAAAAAAAAGGTTGTAATATTTAATACAAAATGCAAAACTAATATACAGGGTGTCCCATTTAAAAAAACTGAGAAAATTTTGTATTTGCAAATAGTGATCACACTGTATATTTTATGGCTAAAAGAAAAAAATATTAAATTATTTAAAAATAACACTATATTCTAAAAATTTTGACCTATCACTTAAATTTTTATTTCCTTGGAAACATAATCCACAACCCTATAAATATTACCATTTTTTTCAATAAAAATGTAAATATTTCGAAAATTATTAACTTTAGGCCTATAAGACCTTATACAAATGTTTCATAATTTTAAATAATATATTCAAAAATGATTTAATATACAGGGTGTTCCATTTAAAAAAAATAAACTTTAGTTCATACCGTCGTTCTGACTCACCCTGTATAATCAAAAATAATTTTAGAATATAGACCTCTTTGATACACATTAGTTTTGTTATAAACATTTTTTTGTATATCTTATAGTTTAGCCGTAATCAAAGAAAACCAGAGGTTTGGCGCACCCTGTATATGCTAAACGGTGACCTATATGGAATTCGAATCGAGTTGGGGGCACTTTTCATCATCTTACCCAGCTAGGCCCTTTTAGAAACATGGTATTTTTCTAGATAAATTACTACACATTAGATTGTTGAACAATCATTGTAATATAATGTTGTCTTAATATAACATTAGATTTATTGCCTTCACATAACTATAACAAAACATACAAACTCAGTCTACGTCTGCATTGTGCATTCAGCGCGATAATTGAAATTTTGTAACTGAAGGAAAAGCTTTGAAGCTTAGGTTAAAACGTTTAATTACGTTTGGAAACTGCATGTAAACGACGTGTTAAATTAGATTTCACTGTCAATAATTTGATATTTGACATATTAGAGAGTGGTGCTGCTGGAAAGTGATCGTTGAAAAAGGATCGATGTTTGATATTTTCCTATCGTGTTTCCAAGAAGCTAAAAATTGTACCAAACAGAGAGTTTTTGAAGCGAAGCTTTTATATTGACCTAATAATTTTGCTCTAGAGTAAAACGAAAAATAAAACACCTAAAAACTAATAAATCTCCAGGAAGTGATGGTACTCCCGCAGAACTTATTAAATGTGGAGGTGACTAATTGCGTTTTGACTAATCAAATATATAAAATAATACTGAGAGCCTGGAATCTGAGAGTGTGAGAGGAACAAATCACGGAAGAGTGGTGTATTGGAATCGTTTACCCGCTACACAAAAAGGGTGATCAATTGGAATGTAGAAACTATGGGAGAATAACCCTCCTTAATACAGCATTCAAAATATATTTTCGAATATATTTTTATTATATGGTCGCCTGAGTGCGTATTCAGGCGAATATGCATTCTTGTCGAATATCAAAGTGGTTTCAGGCCAGGTCGTTTAAAGGTCTTTGTGCTAAGGCAAATACTGGAAAAACCAAGGAATTCAATATCGATACATTTTCGTATATTTTAAATCGGCCTATGATAGTGTCCTAAGAAATAAATTATATGAAGCCATGGATGAATTTCACATCCCCAATAAACTGTTAAGATTTATTAAGGCTACAATGCGTAAAGTTGTTTGCAAAGTCGAAATACAAGGCGAACAATCACAGGCGTTTGAAATGCATGTTGGTCTACGACAGGGAGATGCGCTGGCCTCTTTCCTTTTCAACATAGCTCTGGAAAAGGCGGTCGGGGATGCCTAAATAGACAACAGAGGAAATATTTTTAATAAATCATCTTAAATTTTGGCATATTATGCAGATGATTCTAGTTGTCCGCACAACACGAAAGCTAGAAGAAACGTATACCACCTTCTCAAATGCCTCAAAAAATATAGGCCTGGAGGTAAATAAGGCGAAAATTAAGATGATGGTATTAACACGCAGCAATAGAGCCAGAAACATCGGTCACCAATTCACGGTTGATAACTACTCTACCTTTGAAGTGGTGAACAAATTCACATACTTAGGCTCCTTGATCATCAAGGAGAACGTCATGACGGAAAAAATCAAGCGAAGGAAATCAATCCTAGCAAATAAATGCTATTTTGGACTGAGTAGACATATGAGAAGCAGAAACTTAAGCAAAAAAAAGAGTGTGTGTACTTGTGTACGCACGTAAAAAGTTATACTTCTTTGTCGTCATAAAAAACAGTTTTTTTATATACCTCATACAAAATCGATAATATTTGATATAAGATGGTTATATTTTAGGTTTTAGATCATGCAGAACATTCTATAACTTTTCTTTCGTAAAATTAATAACAAAAGTTATCATAATTGAAATAACAGAAAATAATGTTGATGATATATGCCGAGAAAAATTTTTAATTTCTTTTTCAATTAGAAGGATGTAATTGCATATTAGAATATAGTTCTAATTCCAATTAACTGTTCATAATAACAATGTTCAATATTGTAAAAATAAAGCTACTTTTCTCTTGAGTGAAATTCATATTTTTTGACATACCCTGTGTAATACCCATAAAAATTTACTATCTGATGGTTGAATCAGAGATTCTAGATATTGCAGAATCTTTTATGTAGAACAACTATTTTTCGTAAAATGAATAATAAAAAAGTTTTCCATAATATGGTTCCAACTTACAGGGACATACTCTATATTATGACAAAAATATTTTTAAATCTGTAGGCAAGTCAAAAGTGTAAACTCAACCTTAATTTAACAAGAGTTATAGTCGGTTCGCTAAACTCAGACACAACTGGCTAGTGTTTTTAGTAGATATTTTTTTTTGTTTTTGGCCAATTTTGCGAAAATTGGCAAAATTACCAACTGTTTAGTAATTATTTTCTTGTTAACTTTACAAAATTGGCAAAATTACTTACTAAATTCACTAGCCATTTGTAGTAACACTGGTGGTACTCATTATTTTCTTTTAAAATATCATACAATATATTATTTACAAAAGTATAAGTATACAAATCCCGTATAATATCCCTATTTTATAGCATTTTCAATATCTTCCGTAAGTCCAAACGGTGAGTTTAAATTTTTTTTTCAAGGCGTCCAACTTTCTTTGAAGCGAAGCTGAATTGTTCAAATATAAAAAAACTCTCCTGCGGTGTTGTCCGTATGAGATGATATGCCAGTCTTTAATGCATCATTGTCCTCTATGTTTACTTTTTGATTTATCTGTATAGCCTACAAAAAAAATTAATCCAATTTAGATCCAATCCAATTTAGATCACAACTACACCTGATATGAATAACATTGTAACTCCACTTATAATGTTTTTCAACTATTGTTTAAATGATTTCTATAAAGGACAACTTTCATTTTGATCCAAAATCTTTTATCCTATCATGTACCTAAATATAAAGTTTTTTAATGAAATAACCTCATTGTAAGTGCAAATTTTGAATCACTCGGTGGGAAAAACTTGTAACCAATGTTACAATACTATAAATTTCTATTATTGATGAATATTTTTATAAACACATTGTAACATCTATATAATTTACGAGTGAACTAACTTCCACTGTTATATCTGATGTTCACAGTGGATTACATGTTCAATTACAACAGCGGAAACCCCTTCCTGCATCAAAGGCATTAGTTTTATTATTAGATACGTCTGCTAAGGAAAAATTTCCAAAGAAGAAAAATCTTGGAAAGGAGAGACAAAGAGGTGTTTCCAAAATTAATATTTTGAAGAAACTGAGGAACCCTGACCAAGAATACACTAGAAAAACTGTAAAATTAACGTAAATGAGAGAATTGGGACCTCGATGTAATGATAAATGTAAATCGAAATTATATAAAAAAAAGAATGACTCAATTCATTTAATAATTTTTGGGCAATAGCTGATCATTATAATTTGGGCAATAGCTGATCATATAGTGATTTATGTAGAGTTTGTAGAGCATACTTATGCAGATATAGTCCGTCCGCTATAACTTTTCCCATACGGTATGAATCATATTCAATCAAACTAAATCAAAACATAAATTAAAACGATCGTCGATGTGTATATACATTTTGTATACTGTATACTATATACTACACACATCGGCATACGTTCCACTTCCTGTTTTGACTTAATTTGATTGAAAATGAATCGTACCGCATGGGAAAAGTTGTAGCGGACGGACTATTCTCAAACAATAGAGAAAAGTTAAATGAGTCCACGTAAAACTGGTAAATATGAATATAATTTGCAGTTAGCAGAACACTGACACCAAGTTCGTAAGAAACATTTTTGGATACTTTACCAGATAATATATGGTTAACTACGCTATTAAAAAAAAGTGGCATTGCAGCTCGACTTAAATCAGAACCATTAATGCTAACAACAATGTGATACATGAAAGCGAAAAGCTGAGGAAAAGTTATAAAATATGGATTAAGAAAATGGTAGCTGGAGCATCACATGAGCTAATGGTTTATTGCATATAAGGAGACAGTCTGCAGTTCTGCTGCAAGAAGTTGCAGCTAAATAGAACATGTTCATGCAATTTTTCTGCAATTGTTATATATAACATATATTATAATTTTCTCAATAATCTAACCTTTTTAATCTAATATCTGATAACTCTACTTAAAAAATCACATTTAATTTATAAAAACAACATAACCTAAAATTTATGGTTAGGTCAAAGTTTCTGTCTATTTCATGTCAGCTTATGCAATTACTTGTACCACCGAACAACCCGAAGGCACAGTCGACTCGGCGGGAAGAGTTCACGCATCTGGTTTGCGCACGACCGGCGGCCATTTTGTCGGTCCACAGGTCCGCTGCTGGCACGATCAATTTGTGATTGTTGTTGTCAGATCACGCTTGTTTCGGGGTTACTTTGATTTTGGGTTGTTCTGTTACGTGATTTTGTTTTTGTGCATTGTGCAATAATAATTATGGATATGGACAAAAAGAAAGGCAGTTCGAATTCAATCTGTGCAGCGATCAACTGTAAAAACACGGTATCAAATTGCAGCTATAGTTTTTTCCGTTTTCCAAAAGACAAATCAAGGTAAGCATTTTTAAATTCAGAATGTTTTTATAAATGTGTATGTACTTGCATGTACCTACTTAAATGGGTAGGTACTTGAAAATTTGGTGTTAACTATGAAACTTTACCTAATCAATTATTTTCAATGGGAAATAAGCCCCAATTTTACCAAAAAATTATTTATTAACGTTACGACGCCCATCCACTATCCACTACTTATTTAATTCCTCATTGAGTACTGGCATCTTTCCTGATTTTTGTAAAACTAGTTATTTAACACCAATTTTCAAGTCTGGTAATAAAAATAATATTGAAAATTGTTGTTTGGTGCTTGTACCCTGTAATCATTTTATTGCAGAAATCTAGTTGTAAGTTGCAACTGATTGCAGATGTTCTTGCTGCAAGAACTTGTGCTATAAATTTCGCAATTATTTGCAATGTGTAAAGTGGCTATGTTTAAATGTAGGAACCAAATTTTATCAACTTATTTTTAAAACACTTACCAGTAATCATTGACAGTAATAACTGGATTCTCCGATTCTTTAGTTTTGAATAAGTGAGATCGTAAATCGTTCCGGGTTGATTGATGTTATCCACAACAGTTCTCCACACTCTACCTCTTCGAGCGAATAGGTTTTTATCAGTAATTTTGCGATTGAAAATCGCACTCACACAGTTTGGGCTTCCACAATGACATGCAACATGCATGTTAATAAGTCCAAAAATATGATATGAAAACTATTTAAAAAGGCAGTATAACAACCACTCTATATTTATCAATCAACGACATAACCAAAAACCGTCCAAACCACAGCTATGTTACAGCTGCCATATTGGATAATTTTTGACATATCATTTGAACATCCAACCAATCAGAACAAAGGTATAATGCGCATGAGCCCGGTCGCTAGGTTTTACCATATAAAAATTCACCCTCTATCGCCGGTAAAGAAGTATAACTTCAAAAAAAAAACAGAAAAACCCTTATACAACCAGTGCAGTGTTGGCATATTGATCGGAGACATGGACTATCTCCAATGCAGATGAAAATCTTGTGCTTATATTTGAACGAAGGATCCTGAGAGGAATATTCGGTGGCATCTGTGAAAATGGTGTTTGGAGGAGGTACAACTACGAGATATACCACATATTATATAAACATATATTTAGTGGTAAAGACGTAGTTTTTCTTATAGAAATAGGCAGACTAAGATGGGCAGGACACCTAGCAAGATCACATGAGCAGAACAATTTTTCTAGAAGAATCCTTATGTCACAATATGTGGGAAGTAGAAATAGGGGTCGGCCAAAACTCAGATGGAAGGATGGTGTAGGCGAGGATAAGAAAGATAGGCGCAGAAAACTGGCAACAGTTTGAAATGAATAGAACTGACTTTTATAGATCTGTAGCACTATTGATGATGAAAACTAAAAATCGTGACGATCGACAGAGATACGTTATACAGAGGGAAGAGCCAATTTACTCAGCAAGAGGAGTCCTTTATACAAATGTAAACACTACATTTAATTATAAAACCTAATATTTCTACTAACCTTTTTAACGCTAGTGGTTAATAAATTAATTTCAAACTATAAGTACTCAAGTTTTATTTTTAAACAACTTAATTAGTTTATATAATCATTCAATTTACTATAAAATGATATTTATTTATATTTTATTAATAATTTAATATTTAGTCTGGCTTTGATGGGTTTGTCAGACGTAAAAAACGTATGCTTTGTTGATAAGGTAGCAGGTGGCGCTACGAGCAAACATAATATTTGAATTATTTTAACGATTTCGTTCACCGTGTCCTCAATTGAGGACAATCGGTTCTATAATTTCTTGTATGTATCTCCATGTATTTTTACCCTTGTAACACATTGTCCCCAATTATGGACATCCTATTCCGTCCAATGTGTACTTTTGCTGACATCTAACAGCTTTTGAACAAAATATTTAATTTGTTGAAATATTAGTTTTTATAGTTATTTATCACTGGTATATGTATATACAATGTATATACAATGCAATGTTCATCTCTGTATAAGCAAAGAAAAAATTATTAATAAAATACCATACATTTCTTATAAAATACTTTAGTTTTTGTTTTTTGTCAGTAAAAAAATATCTAATATTTTTACTCCATTGGCTCACGATATTTTTAAATGAGGACATCTTGTAGTGACCAAAGTGTGCATTTTGAAAAATTAAAAGTAATATCAAAAATTCACAAAAAAAATCATTCTCGATATGTTGCAAATTTCAGATTTTTAGCTTAAAGAAATTTAATTCCTACACGAAAGAATTAGTAAAATATAATTTGTTTAAAATATTAAATATTAAATAAAAAATATAATTTGTTTATTCAATTATGAGGATATAGGCGCAAAATTTCGGCTCCAATGCGTTTTAAATGCATTAATTTTTTTTTGAAAATTTTAAACGAAGAATGGATGATTACGTTATTACAGAGGAAGTGCTTGAAAACTTTCATAATGTTTATTTTAATAAGTTGCAGGGGTGAAAAACATTGAAAATTGAGTGAGATTTTTAATTTTAAATATCTCGTTTAATTTTTTTTATTCTAAGTAAGTTTTGGCCCTCGGTAATAATCTTTCATTCTGCGCTAAAATTTTCAAAAATATTTATTAGCTTTCTCAGGTTTCGAAAAAAATTAATGCATTTAAAAAGCATTTTAGCCGAAATCTTGCACCTACGTCCATTTAAAAATATTTTTAAATCTAATTTGGTCTTTGCTATGGATAATGAATTTCAATTACTTTTTTTTATTGGTTTGGAGTTAATAAATAATTTTAAATTAATCCAAAATAAAAATCCTTTAGTCATAACGTTAAACATTAAACATTAAACAAATAATAATACAAAACAAATTAATAATAAATTGTTTTATGTAAAAAATATCAACATCTAGAGATTTCTATCACAGTTAATTAAATTCTCCATTACGAAGAAAATTTACATACGAAGATAAATACTTATAATCTTACAAATTAATGAATAATTTAGATTTAGATCGACACATTGAATTGAAATTGAAATCTACTCAATAAATACACTCGCGATCATAAAAAGCGGGTCACTCGATGAGTTATTCAAGTTAGATGTCTCGAATTTTCTAAACCTGCTGTCCGATTTGAGTGATTTTTTTAGTATGTTATAGCCTTATTGTTTAGCAATATCTCTATAATAATATTGTTGCTATACCGGTAAATTGTCATTGTATACCGGGTGTAACAATCATACTGTGTTTATTCCTAAAAGTTCGGAACACCCTGTGGAATGTTTTAGCATAGATAAAATATTGAAATTAAAACTCAATTGTAGCCTTAGGCTCTCTTAACATTTTACTTTTTGATTTATTTGTTTATGTTGGATAACAAAAAAGTTAAGCACGATAATAACTAGCCATGTTCTTAATCAATACAGGGTGTTTCTAAATAAGTGCGACAAACTTTATGTTTATAATAAGTGCTTTAGATGTTGAAATTTTTCTTACAAACTGACGATTTATTTATTGCTCTAAAACCAACAGATATATGCAAATGAAATTTGGTAGGTTTTAAGAGGCAGTTATTGTGTATTTTTTGACATACAATTAATAATTCTATATTCACCATTGGCGTGCATACGGGTACAAACATTTTAGATACATCTCGTATGCACGCCAATGGTGAATATAAAATTCTTAATTGTATGTCAAAAAATGCACCATAACTACCTCTTAACAACTATCAAATTTCATTTGCATATCTCAACCGGTTTTAGAGCAATAAATAAATCGTCAGTTTGTAAGCAAATTTTAACATCCCGTATCTTTGAAACGAAGCATTTGCGGACATATGTTTATAAAGCAAACTGTCATTATTTTTCATACAGAATTACCCCTTAAAGTTTGTCGCACTTATTTAGAAACACCCTGT
This sequence comes from Diabrotica virgifera virgifera, assembly GCF_917563875.1. Lineage (NCBI taxonomy): Eukaryota > Metazoa > Arthropoda > Insecta > Coleoptera > Chrysomelidae > Diabrotica > Diabrotica virgifera. The sequence goes on along the minus strand of NC_065449.1, from coordinate 26,588,026 downwards.
ATTGATGAAGAACATGGCTAGTTATTAACGTGCTTAACTTTTTTATTATCCAACATAAACAAATAAATCAAAAAAGAAAATGTTAAGAGGGCCTAAGGCTACAAGTGAGTTTTAATTTCAATATTTTATCTATGCTAAAACATTCCACCACAGGGTGTTCCGGACTTTCAGGAATAAACACAGTATGATTTTTACACCCGGTATACAATGACAATTTACTGGTCTAGCAACAATAATATTATAGCGATATTGCTAAAGAATAATGCTATAAAATACTAAAAAAGTCACTCAAATCGGACAACAGGTTTAGAAAATTCGAGACATCTAACTTGAATAATTCATCGAGTGACCCGCTTTTTATGATCGCGAGTGTATAAATCAGTATTTCCTGAAGTCAAATGTGATGTTTGGAATGTACAATAATAATAGTCTCCCGTTGTATAATAATAGTCTCCCGTTTTATACTGCTGACGCGATTTTGAGATTATAGCAGGGTGGTCTGCTATATCTAGGGCCTACGGTATACAAGGAAGGTAACAGGGCCATTGCTACGCTTCAATCACCTATTATTACCCCTGGTTTTACCCAAGGTACTCATATTATTCAGGCTGAGTCGACCTGGGGCCTATAGACCTTTTTTTTTGTTAAATGTCTAGCTGTTCTTGCCGGCGCTGGAATTTAAACCCCGGCCTACTTGCATGGAAGTCAGACATCCTACCGCCTGAACTACTCCGGCCCAATATAAAAATACAGAGTATCCGTGAGGAAATATACAATAGAATAATGTCAGAAAATCGTTGCATGTATGCACGCAATAGAATACTCAGAAGCAAAAATACATACAAAACGGCTAAATAAACAACGTACAAAAATGTAATCAAACAATGGTTACGTGTACTTCTGAAATCTAGACTATGACAAAAACTGAGCGAGGGAAAACAATACGCCGAAAGATATTTATCGAAAAAATGATAAACAATCTGTGTACATGAAGAACAAACAAAGAGTTAGTAGAATTATACAGGGTGTCCCGGAAAATAGTGCGTTCCTTTAAGGTATGGAGAGAATACACAATTTGGAACAAAAAAGTCCTATACCATTTTTTTCTAAAGTTAACCGTTTCAAAAAAAAAAATTAACATTGTTTTCCATATACCTGTATTTTAATGTTTGGGAATTTTAATAAACTGACAACATCGTATGCACTACGGAATAATAACAGATAATAAGAACTCGTTTCTGATTGTGATTTATAGTATTTATAATAATCCAACCTAATAGTAGGTAATACTTATAGACCAGGGCGCATCTGTAAAAATATTAGTACATTTGGACGTTGAGAGGTGACTCAAATTTTTTTGCAGAAATTGCTTGAAAATAACTCAGATAATAATATTTGAGTTATCCTCCCTCTCAAAAAGGTCCGGAACATTGCTTAAATAATCAAAATGTCAGAAAATGAAGGAAAAATTCGATCTTTTTCTTCGTTTTTTGATTATAACTGTAAAAGTATTCATTTCCGAGAAAAGTTGTACTAACATAAAAGTTGCATAATTAAATTTCCTACAATAAAGAATTGGTTAAAAATTTAAAAAATAGTCACCCTTGTTGCAAAATAGCAATAATTGCGAAAAAACCATAAAAAAACAACTATTCGCAGTTTATGTTTTTCAAACATTTATGCTATATATAGGACATTCATTTGTCACCCAAAAAAACTTTATGATACAGTAAAATAATACTGTAAATTTCATTAAGATCGGTTCAATAGATTTTGCAAAATAAATTTTGCAATCCAGCTTTTGCAAAAAAAATTCATTTTTTCAAAATGTTACAGAACTGAAAATAAAGAAGACAGCAAGTTGAAATTTTTTTTGCTTATAGAAGTATACTGTACCTTTCATTTACAATTTGCAAAACTAAAATCCATTAACTACCACGGCGTCAGGAATTTTTTTTATATAACCATTAATTATTGGTGCTACGCGCAGGACAGCGGATAATTTGCTCTGATTGGGCATTCCAATGACCTTTGATAATGATTAATACATTTTAATTTTTATTACATTTTGATATAAATAAATAAATTTGTTTATTGAAAAATAAAAACACATACTCTATCCTTTGAAATAACACTTTTTTTAGCAAAAACTTTGTTCATATATTTTAACTTAGAGAATAAAAGTTTATTATTTTTAAACATATGCAATTGTTTAAACAATATTTCACAAACAATAATAAAATTAGTTTGATGTTTGTGGAATTAAAATACAACAAAATATGAGTAAGAAAATAATATATTAGATAAAGATTGGAAGAAATTTTGGTGGAATTAAACTTGTGTGAATCGAACACCGCTGTCCTGCGCGTAGAACCAAAAATTTTTCTTTATTTAAAAAATTTCCTGACGCCGTGGTAATTAATCGATTTTAATTTTGCAAATTGCAAATGAAAGGTACAGTACACTTCTATAAGCAAAAAAAAATTCAACTTGCTATCTGCTTTATTTTTAGTCCTGCAACATTTAAAAAAAATGAATTTTTTTTGTGAAAGCTGGATTGCAAAATTTATTTTGCAAAATCTATTAAACCGATCTTAATAAAATTTACAGTGTTGTTTTCCTATATCATAAAGTTTTTCTGGGTAAAACATGAAGTTCCTAACTGCAGCATAAATGGTTGAAAAACGTAAATTGCGAATACTTGTTTTTGTATGGTTTTTTCGCAATTATTGGTATTTATCAACAAGGGTGACTATTTTTTAAATTTTTAACCCATTCTATATTGTAGAAAATTTAATTACGCAACTTTTATGTTAGTACAACTTTTCTCGGAAATGAATACTTTTACAGTTATAATCAAAAAACGAAGAAAAAGATCGAATTTTTCCTTCATTTTCTGACATTTTGATTATTTAAACAATGTTCCGGACCATTTTGAGTGGGAGGATAACTCAAATATTATTATTTGAGTTATTTTCAAGCAATTTCTGCAAAACAATTTGAGTCACCTCTCAACGTCCATCTCAAAACAGATGCGCCCTGGACTATTATGTATTTACTATTTGTTTACTAAAATTATTTTCTTTTGAAACGTATTGAAATACCTGTTGCATAATTTTAAACGAATTACACATCTTTTAACATAAAAACACATCTTTTAACTGAACTAGTATTATGTATTTAGTAAGGTTTAAATGGGTTGAATGCTGAGTATTGCTGAGGGCTTTAACTGAATTACTTAGTTTTAATAGTTTACACTGGAACTTAAATACACCAGATAATGTCTCAGTAATTTGTTTACTTGTGAACTGAAATAACTAAGTTGTACTTGAAAATATTTATTATACCGAATAGATGTTTCAAGTAACCTTTTACAAACACCATTTCACAAAAACCAAAACATTTTGAAAGAAATTAATTATAGTATGCCTCTCCATTTAGTGATCTGCCATAAATAATCAACGTAATAACATAATAGGTAATACACTCACGATTCGAAAACATTTTCGGCATTGACACTAAACAGGATTCTTTAAAACTATCTGTTTACTATCTATCTTCTATCTATTTACATGGGACTATCTATGCTTAAATTTGCGTACCGCGAATCCTTAGTTGTCAGATTTAAATTTGGATACCAAAATGTATTTTAATTTTTTGGTCAAACGGTTGCATTTAGAAAAAAATGTTATAAGAGTTTTTTGTTCTACATGGTGCCTTCTACCTATACCTTTAAGGAACGCACTATTTTCCGGGACACCCTGTATAAGGAGCCTAATATATTGTAGTAATAATGCTTGTTAAGTATGTACTATAATAGGTGCCAAAAGAGGGAGAAAAAGGAGAAGGCCTAAAAAAAGATGGAGCCATGAAGTTAATGACGATCTGAGATATCTCACTTTAAGTAATCAGAAAGAAAAAGCAAAGAACAAACAGGAAAAGAAGAAGATTATAAACCAAGCCATGAGCCTGCTTGGCTCGAAATGCTAATATATTATTACTACTATTTTAATTTCTCATTGTCTTAAAATTTTGAAAGATACCATTTAAATCTATTTAAACCTAAATATATACCTTATAAATTAACTGTTTGAATTCCAAATTTTATTGTAATTTTCAATGAAAACTTTTCGTTTATAAATTCGAAAAGTCTGTCTGTTTGTGCGTCGTCACTCCTGCAATATTTAGAGGCCACCCAGTAATGGTTTCCTATGTAGTTTTGTCTTCTGAATCCAAATCTGAAAACGGCATTTCGGTATATCTAACAATCTTCGAGATATCCGACCTCAAAGTCGTCACAATCATTCTTCAAATATTAATTTTCTTTCGACAGAGAAACGTCAACACACCTTGTTTTCGTTTGATGCAACTAAACGTCAACATAAAATTTAAACGTCAAATAAATAATTTTATTTTTTTATGTTAATGTAATATATAATGTAATATATAATGTTAAGTTATAGTTCACAATTTTCAACTAAAACTTTGTTTATTTTGTCTTTATTTATTTTTTCAAGAAAATAGTTTAAATATTAATTTTTTAATTAACTATTTTTAATGGAAAATAAGCCACAATTTTACTAAAAAAAATGAATTAGCGATATAAATGATTCAAACTAAATAAATTATTAGAAGAATTTTTTACTAAGCGACAACATTTTTGTTTAATTCATTAATATTTGTTGTATTTTGACAACGGCATCCGATTTGGACGTCGAAATGTTAATAAAATCAATTTTTTTAGTAACATCACATTCGTCTGGCTTCGGGTATAAACGCCTGTAGTCGTAATCATCCCGGCCTGCCCGAGACGCTTGTTTTATTTGAGCTGTCTACTCAATGATATATAATAATTATGTAGTATATTATATTTATGTATTATTATATACAGCGTGTCTACTTAAATTGGACACATATTATGGGAAACTTTTTTTATTTTTAATTTTACGAAAAAGGTTACTCTTCATAAAAAGTTCTGTATGGTCGAAAACCGAATATTCAACCATCATATTATACGAGGTGTATCAAAAAATATGAAGTTCGATAAAGATTAAACTATTTTTATTTTTCACAATATTGAAAAGTGTTGTTATAAAAAGTTGTTTGGAGTTAAAAACTATAGTTTTTCTCAAATTACGGATACCAACATCATTTTCATTTATAACTCTTTTATTATTAATTTTACGAAGAAGAGTTATTCTTCATAAAAAGATCTGCATGGCCTAAAATATAAGATGCAATCATCATATTATCAATTTTATTCGAGGTATGTCAAAAAATATGAATTTCGCTCGAGAGTAAAGTACCTATATAATTCACAATATTTAAATTAGAAGGATATAATTACGTATTAAAACATATCTTTTAATACTTAACAAATTTTCATAATAGAAATTTCCCATATTATAAATTTAAATACGTAAATAAACAAAGTATTCGTTATGATATTGCTCGCATTTTCAGCTTGGTTTTTCTAAATTATATAATATTTTAATGAGCTATCTGTATGCCACACTCTGTATTTACTGAGGGCAGTATTTGTCACTTTTTAGCTAATTTTAACGTTTCATCAATTTCAATCAACTCCTGTTTTTACCAGCTCATATTAAAAAATATCCTAAAAAGTGAAAACAGAAGGAGCAATATGCCTAGTTTAAAAAAAAGTGACTAATTGGAGATTAATTCTAAAATTTATTGTTTTTACAAAAAAAACCTCTTTTTATTGCATCTGAGAGATTAATGTCTTAATTTCGCCGACCAATTACACGAATTTTTTTCTTAATGGCATTCATTAATAAAACGACAGAAATTGGTAAGATTTATGCATACCATTTACATAATAAATTGTTCTTAGTCCTCCTCCAACGAGACTGCTAAAGAAAAAAACTTCTAAATTGAATCTAATATGTCAATAGATGAGAAGGTTAGAGTTCATCTTGCGTGTGTCTAGATATTTTTCGGCGAAAGTTTGTTTTAAAATTCTTGAATAATAATGATCGTGTTTTATTGAATAAAAAGTAAGAGCAAGTATTTTATTAAATACGCACTTCCCATATGGGTATTTTAATTAGAATGCAATCGAAATCGGTTCTGTTATTTATTTGATGGTTTTTACTTTCTATTTACCGACGAAAGCCTTATTTCGTTTCGTGTATAAAATGTAACATTGCAGAGTTTTTATTAGCATTTTATTTATATTCGTAATAAAAACTCAAGAGATATAAGGTAGGAATTACTTAGAGCACTTACGATTTTAATTAATTTCAATTTAATTGCAAAATACACTCCGATTGTAAAAAGTAAAACAAATATGGTTTGATTACACTATAATAAAACGTTAAACTTGTAGTCCAAGAACAGAAGCTTTTCTCGCAATTTTTACAGAATGGATCGATTTGCTTGAAAATTTAAGAATAAGTAGTGGCTAGGCCAAGGATCAAAATCTATATGATGCCGAAAGGCGCTTTTACCATAGGTTTGGTTGCTACCCGATCTCGGTGTGGAAATTTTTTATTAGGTATATTCTGACCGCAAAACTTGATAAAAACGTTCATTTTAAGGAAAAAATGTTTTATACATATTTTTGATAAAATTAATAGTTTTCGATTTATTCGCTATCGAAAGTACTAGTTTTTATTCGAAAAATTCAATGTTTTTCGATATTATACTTATTTACGATTCGCTCAATTCTTGCCGCAGAATTTTTTTTTTCAAACCAAGTTCTTGGGAATTACATAACCTACAATTTCATATTTAAAAATTTTTTCGTATCTCTGATGCTAATCTTTCTATTTTGAAGAAAATTGCATTTTTTACAAAACTACAAAAATTCGTTATTCGCTTTTAACTCCTGTTTTTTAAAAACTAATTATTGTAAACCAGTCAAACTTCTATAATCTATTAATAATACATGAATAAAAAAGCGTAAATAAGGCCAATGACTAAAAACACCGCTAACTTACATTATTATGCTTCCAATTGTATTTCTCCTTTTTTTTTTTCAAAAAATATATTGATTTTTTAAACGTAACTTTTTATTTTATATCCTAGAAAGTTTGTTAAAAAATAATTTTGTAGGTTTTTACAAGATCTATAAGGCTGTTAATATGAAATCCCTTTAAAATTGTCAGTTACAAAAAGAGGTGACTTTGAAAAGGTTGGCAAAGATGGTTTTTGCATGTTATTATAAGTTTCAATTGCCAATAGCTCACTTAATTTTTGACGTAGAAAAATTTTTTGCAAACCGCATCCTTGGGAATTAAATAAGCTACATTTTTATATTTAAATATTTTTTCGTATCTCTGATGCTAATCTTTCTATTCTGACGAAAAAGGCATTTTTTACCAAACTACAAAAATTCGTTATTCGTTTTAACTCAATTTTTTTTAAAAACTAATCATTCTAAACCGGTTAAGCCTCTAGAACCTATTAATAATACCTAAATAAAGAAGACCAAATAAGGTCAATGAATAATTTTAATTAGGGTGGTAAGTAGGGGGTTTCCAATCATTTTTTTTTCGCTAAAAAAATAGGGACTGGCATTATTTTTTATTATAAATCACTTAATTTTTGAGCTAGACATTTTTAAATACTTTAAATTAATTTGAACAAGTTATCCTCGAAAATGCATAGTTTTCTCGTCTTTTGACTTTGAAACTACAATATTTAGCATTTGACGAAGAATAGCTGACATATAATAAAGTATAGTTCGATTACTATTGGTCTTAAAGAAAATTAAAAAAAAAACGGGTTTGTTTATCTTTTCAAAAGGTACATTTTTACAATTTTAACTATTTATAATGGGAAATAAGCCACAATATTATTAAAAAATGATTTTTATTAACGTTTCGACGCCCAAATCGGGTGCCGTTGTCAAAATACAAAATACTACTAACATAAACAAAAATGTTGTTGCTTAGTAAAAAAATTCTTCTAATAATTTATTTAATTTGACTCATGTATATCGGCAATTCAGGTACATATGATACATTTTAAAGTAGAAGACTTTAAAATGATATTGCCAATATTTATGAGTTGAGGTCCTGGGACGACTTTACTGAAAGATAGTTCATTCGATTACATGAAATCAACCCCAACTCAAGAATATCCGTCACAAAAACATCACAGCATGTGATCTGTCTTTAAAAAGACAACCACATGCAACGGTGACATTAAAATTCTCGCGTTAGAGATCTCATAGTAAATCACAAGGGAAAACCAGGAAAAACCTCGTGATACTATCCCGACATCGTAAGTATTTGGTCTTACATTTAATTTACTCTCAAAATTAATACCAAATTCTGACTTTACTATAATTTTGTTTAAATTATAAATAATATCAATAACACATGGATATATAAGTAATACTAAAATATAAAATAAGTACTAACTCTACTATTGACTTACTAATTGTGGTATTTTCTTTCTATTGACTTCCTCTTTCAGTATGGGTATCCACATCCTACTGCATTCACATTCATCAACACACGTTGCATGTGGTTGTTTTTTAAAGACAGATCACATGCTATGATTTTTTGTGACGGATATTCTTGAGTTGGGGTTGATTTCATGTAATCGAATGAACTATCTTTCAGTAAAGTCGTCCCAGGAACGCAACTCATAAATATTGGCAATATCATTTTAAAGTCTTCTACTTTAAAATGTACCATATGTATCTGAATTGCCGAAATAAATGAGTCAATTTAAATAAATTATTAGAAGAATTTTTTTACTAAGTAACAACATTTTTGTTTATGTTAGTAGTATTTTGTATTTTGAAAACGGCACCCGATTTGGGCGTCGAAACGTTAATAAAAATCATTTTTTAATAATATTGTGGCTCATTTCCCATTATAAATAGTTAAAATTGTAAAAATGCCACAAGAAAATAGCTTCAGAACAATATTAAGGTACATTTTTGTTAAGCATAGTTGTTTTGATAAAACCAAAACTTCTTGAGTTATTAGCAGAAAACTGATTAAAAATATTGATTTTTTCGATATAAAACTAACACTTTCGATAGCGAATAAATCGAAAACTATCAATGTTATCAAAAAAATGTATGGAACTTTTTTTGCTTAGAATGAATGTTTTTACCAACTTTTGTGGTCAAAATAAAATAAAAAATTTCCACCCCCAAGATGGAGTGGCAACCACCCCCATCGTAAAAGCGCCTTTCGGCCTCATATAGATTTTGATCCTTGGACTATCCACTACTTATTCTCAAATTTTCAAACAAATCGATCCATTCTGTAAAAATTGCGAGGTTTTTGTCCCATTTTAAGCTTCATTACTTGGACTATTGTAAAAGAGTATAAAACAAATAAAAGACACGGAGAAGAAAAACTAGAAGAGAATGTAAGATACCGGAAAAATATTAGATCTGTGGTCAAAATGACAAGCTCAGCAGTCTGAGCTTTCTTTCTAACTTATACATTCTTTTGCTTGTGGGCTTTATTCCATCAATAAAAAATGACATCTGCATGCTTCCATCTTCGTCCATAGGAACTTTTCAAGCATTTTCATCTAATGATACTCCTAATTTTTTGAAGAAATCACCTCTTATTGTTAGAGACGTTTTTACTTTTTAAAAATTCGTTTTAGCAGGTATTTCCTAGTTTATTTCTTCTTCTTGATGTGCCTATCCGTGACGAATGTTGGTGATCGTCATGGCAATCTTTATGTTATGTGCAGCACGAAAAAGCTGCAGTATGTTCTTCTTATTCCTAGATTTCGCTTTTTCTAAATATTTTTCCAATAACCTTTCCAATAACCTACCTGAATTAAAACACGAAATAGAAATCAGTTTTCAGGAAGATAGTCCAGGAACCGAAGCTTTTCACCTCGCAATTTTTACAGAATGGATCGATTTGTTTGAAAATTTGAGAATAAGTGAGTAGGGTCATTCCAAAGTGAGTCTTATCCATTTTTTATAAAAATTAAGTTGGCACTGAATATCGCTGTACCATTGATTTGGACATACTATTATAACAAAATACTGTTGCAAATCGCTTCTTGTTCTATATAAAACAAGTTTAAATATTGCGCATCTTTCCAAAATGCGCGTTATCCACGAGCAGTGTCATCTCAAAGCGAGCCTTATCCTTTCAGCCAATGGCTGCCTCCGATTTTTAGCCACATGATCGTTTTGATCTGCAAAGGAATGTCTCAAAGTTGTGCAATCTTGGCATTTTAAAATATCCCACTATAAGCGAATCATTGTAGAAAAAAAGAATAAAGGAGATGTTACAGTAAGAGGAGAAGAATATTACAGTAGTGACTTTTGTCAATCATTGTCTCTCTGGAAACGTGGAAAAAATATTTCAAAAATGGTACTAAAAATGCCAAAATTAAAGATATTTTATTAAAAAGTCACTTTGGTTCGGAATGGAAAAACAATCCTGAGTGTTCGTTTTTAAAAAACTTTATGGAAGAAGTTATTGTTGCTCCAAATAACATCACAGAGCCTAACACCTAGTAAGAAATAGAGAGAGATTACTGCGAAAGTTATTTTCCAGAACCTGCTGAATTAAGAGTTTAATAACTAAAAAATGTGTTTAGTGTTTTTGTTTTTTGACATAACATTATTTTTATTTTAGCCAAAGTCTGTTAGGTATAAGATTATTGTTTCGAATAAAAATATTCGTTCACACTACTTCCTTTGTCTACATTATTGTTATTCCAAAAAGCGTCTTATCCACTGCGTTGTTCCAAAGTGCGTCTTATCCAAATTATAATTAGGTTTTTTGAGCTAATGACGCAAAAACGATTTGAAAAACCTTAACGTATACTAATGTTATGAATTATTAATGAACACTAAAAAGTTTCATACAAAAAGAACCATCTGATAATAAAAAAATGGTTTTTTCTAATTCTTCAACATTTTTCTAGAAGGGATAAGATTTACTTTGGAATGACCCTACTCAAGTAGTGGATAGTCCAAGGATCAAAATCTATATAATTCCGAATGGCGCTTTTACCATGGGGGTGGTTGCCACCCCATCTCGGAGGTGGAAATTTTTTATTATATTTTGACCGCGAAAGTTGATAAAAACATTCATTCTAAGCCAAAAACATTTTTTTGATAAAATTTATAGTTTTCGATTCATTCGCTATCGAAAGTGTTAGTTTTATATAAAAAAAATCGACGTTTTTCGATATACTTACTCATTTATACGATTCATTCAATTTTTGCCGTAGAAAAAAGTTTTTCAATCCAAGTTCTTGGGAATTACATAAGCTACAATTTTATATTTAAATATTTTTTCGTATCTCTGATGCTAATCTTTCTATTTTGGAGAAAAGGGCATTTTTTACCAAACTACAAAAAAATTCTTTATTCGCTTTTAATTCCATTTTTGTTAACTAATCATTATAAGCTAGTCAAACTTCTGGAATCTATTAATAATACATAAATAAAGAAGAATGGATAAGGCTGATGACTGAGAACACAGCTAACTTACATTTTTATGCTTCCAATTTGATATCTCCCTTTTTTTTCAAAAAAAAATATATTGATTTTTTAACAGTAACTTCTTTATTTTTATCTTAGAAAGTTTGTTAAAAAAGAATTTTGTAGGTTTTTACAGGACCTATAAGGCTAATAATATTAATTCTCTTTAAAATCCTCATTCGCAAAAAGAGGTGACTTTGAATGGGTTGGTAAAGGTGATTTTTGCATGATATTACAAGTTTTAATTATCAATAGCTCACTCAATTTGTACCATGGAAAAAAGTTTTGCAATCCAAGTTCTTGGGAATTAAATAAGCTACAATTTTATATTTAAATATTTTTTCGTATCTCTGATGCTAATCTTTATATTCTGAAGAAAAGGGCATTTTTTGCCTTACTACAAAAACTCGTTATTTGCTTTTAACTCAAGTTTTTTTAAAAAGTAATCATTCTAAGTTAGTCAAACTTCTAAAATCTATTAATAATACATAAACAAAGAAGAATGAATAAAGCCAATGACTAAAAACACCGCTAACTTACATTAATATGGTTCCAATTGGATTTCTCCTTTTTTTTTCAAAAAAATATATTGATTTTTTAACCGCAACATTTTTATTTTTTATCTTAGAAAGTTTGGTAAAAAGAATTTTGTAGGTTTTATAAGACTTGTAAGACTTTTAATATTAAATCTTTTTAAATTCCTCAGCCGCAAAAAGAAGTGACTTTGAAAGGATTGATAAAGGTGGTTTTTGCATGTTATTACAAGTTTGAATTGTCAATAGCTCACTCAATTTTTGCCGTAGAAAATATTTTTGCAAACCAGGTTCTTGGAAATTAAATTAGCTACAGTTTCATGTTTCAACATTTTTTCGTATCTCTAATGCTAATCTTTCTATTCTGAAGAAAAGCTCTTTTTTCCAA